>NC_134875.1:67057689-67375397 GCF_049852395.1 Peromyscus maniculatus bairdii | reverse complement strand
GAGCATGATGATACATGGGTAGGAGAAGTAATTTCAAAAGGTTTGAGGAGTGTTAGATGTTTTGGATGTGGAAAGCAAGGACATTTGAAAAGGGACTGTAGACAGGTCATTCCCAGAAACAATGTTTCTTCAAGGAACAATGGCAACAGAATGCCCCTTCCTTCTGGAGTATGCAGAAGGTGTGGTAAGGGAAAACACTGGACCAACGAATGTAGATCAACAAAGGACAGACAGGGTAATCCTTTGCCTCAGTCTTCGGGAAACTCCCAGAGGAGCCTCAGGCAGGCCCCCAGTGCAAATCCAGTTCAAACCTTTCTGGCAGCCATAGAGGAAATGCCTGCTCTGGAGAGCGATTAAATAACCAAATGCCTATTGGAATAAATCATGCTGGTCAGAATGATGAAACAGAGAGAATAGAAAATTCAGGAGAAAACATAAAGAAAATTTTTTGGCAAACTTCTATTAATGAACAAAGACCAAAATTAACGATAAAAATAAATGGTGTTTTGTTGTCTGGTCTGGTAGACACAGGTGCGGACGTTACCATAATTGCACCAGAATTTTGGCATCCAACTTGGCCTCTTCAGGAGGTAAATGTTCAACTGTTAGGAATTGGGACATTATCTCAGGTGAAACAGAGTGCAAGATGGCTCGAATGTATAGGTCCAGAAGGACAGAGAGGAAAATTAAAACCATATGTGGCTAACATAACTATGAACCTGTGGGGTCGAGACTTGTTGCAACAATGGAATACTCAGATTAACATCCCTCCAATCTCAGAAACAAATCATAAACTAGCACATGTTACTGAGAGAAATATTAGAAGATATTGTTCTAATGAGTGGTCACCAGCCATCCATATTATACAAGAACAGGGCACAATAACTGATGATCTTCCAAAGACACCAACAGCTCTACCTTTAAAATGGTTAACAGACAAGCCTGTATGGGTCCAGCAATGGCCTTTAACAACAGAGAAACTCCAGGCTTTAGAAGAGCTGGTAGAAGAACAGTTAAATGCTCAGCATATTGAAGAATCAACCAGCCCTTGGAATTCTCCTGTATTTGTTATTAAAAAGAAATCTGGTAAATGGAGAATGGTAACAGACCTTAGGGCAATTAACAAAGTAATTCAGCCAATGGGTTCTCTACAATCTGGGATGCCTTTGCCTACTCTGTTACCAAAAGGATGGCCTCTCATAGTTATTGATTTAAAAGACTGTTTCTTTTCAATACCCTTACAAGAAAAAGACAGAGAAAGATTTGCTTTTACAGTGCCTACTTATAATAATTCTCAACCGGTTAAAAGATTTCAATGGAGGGTCCTCCCACAGGGAATGTTGAATAGCCCAACTCTGTGCCAATATTTTGTACAACAGCCATTGGAAGTGATACGTAAAAAATTTCCTAAATCTATAATTTATCATTATATGGATGATATTTTACTAGCTGACTCAAATGCAGATACTTTAGAAATAATGTTTGAAGAAGTAAAGAAAATTTTGCCTTGCTGGGGATTACAAATTGCTCCTGAAAAGATACAAAGAGGAGATTCTATTAATTATTTAGGATATAAAATAGAGCTACAAAAAATTAGACCCCAAAAGGTGCAAATTCGGAGAGATAGACTACAGACTCTTAATGACTTTCAAAGATTATTTGGAGATATTTCTCATCTACGAACTATTGTTGGGGTAAAAAATGATGAACTGACTAATTTGTTCAAAACCTTAGAAGGTGACAAGGACTTAAATAGTCCAAGAGAATTATCACCTGAAGCTGAGAAAGAATTAGCCTTGGTAGAAAAGAAAGTGCATGAAGGACACGTGAATCGTATTGATCCAAAGCTGGATTGCATTTTGGTTATCTTACCTTCTAGGCGTTCTCCTACTGGAATATTAATGCAGAGGGAAGATATTATATTGGAATGGATATTTTTACCAAATAAACCAAATAAAAAATTAAAAACTTATGTGGAAAAAATCTCTGACTTGATTTACAAAGGAAAAATGAGACTTCGTCAATTAGCAGGCATAGACCCAGCAGAAATTGTCGTACCATTAACTAAGGAGGACATTGAAAAATTATGGACAGAAAGTGAACCTTGGCAAAGAGCTTGCAGTAATTTTTTGGGAGAAATTAACAGCAAATATCCCAAAAGCAATAGAATTGATCTTATAAAGAGAGCTGAATGGATCTTGCCTCGAATTGTACGGCAAAAACCCATATCTGGAGTTCGTACATTTTATACAGATGCCAACAAAGAAGGAAAGGCAGGTTACAAATCAGAAAATTTAAGTAAAGTGGTTCAAAGTCCGTATAATTCAGTGCAAAAATCAGAATTGTATGCTATTCTGTTGGTATTAATGGATTTTTCAGAACCTCTCAACATAGTAACTGACTCTCAGTATGCTGAAAGAGTGGTGTTACATATTGAGACTGCAGAATTTATCCCTGATGCTTCAGAATTAACTTCACTATTTATTCAATTACAAGATACAATCAGAAAAAGGAATCATCCTTTATATATAACTCACATTCGATCCCATACTGGTCTGCCAGGCCCTCTAGCACAAGGCAATGAAGAGATTGATAAATTATTGATAGGAAATGTGCTGGAGGCCTCAGAATTTCATAAAAAACATCACGTTAATAGTAAAGGTTTAAAAAAGGATTTTTCCATAACCTGGCAACAAGCCAAAGAAATAATAAAGAAATGTCCTACTTGTTCCTTCTACAATCAGACGCCATTACCAGCAGGATGTAACCCAAAGGGTACTCAGAGAAATGAAATCTGGCAGATGGACGTGTTTCACTTTGCAGAATTTGGAAAATTGAAATATGTACACCACACTATCGATACTTATTCAGGATTTCAATGGGCAACTGCTTTGAGTTCTGAAAAAGCTGATTCTGTAATCACTCATTTGCTAGAAGTTATGGCCATCATGGGTATACCTGCACAAATCAAAACTGACAATGCTCCATCATATGTCTCTGTTAAAATGAAACAGTTTTTTGCTTATTACAATATAAAGCATATTACAGGCATACCACATAATCCTACAGGTCAAGCAGTTATAGAAAGGTCAAACAGAACTCTAAAGGATATGCTAAATAAACAGAAATGGGTAACAAAAACCCCCAGAAATAGACTGCATAATGCTCTTCTAACTTTGAATTTTCTGAATGCCAATGAGAAAGGAACAACAGCTGCAGAGAGACATTGGATAATAGAAAAAACTACAGAATTAAATCAGCCTATATACTTTAAGGATGTGCTGACCTCAGAATGGAAACCAGGGTATGTATTACATTGGGGACGTGGTTTTGCTTTTGTTTCTACAGGAGAAGATAAGCTGTGGATACCATCAAAATTGATAAAGGTTCGATTTGAACAAGAGAGACCTCTTAATTAGAGGAGGTGATAGTTCATCAACCAGCATGAACATCCAATTTAAACTAACTTGTATCAATAACACATGCCTTTTCATTTCATCAGATAATAACTTGCCAAAAAGGAACATCCCCAAAATTAGTCTTGGGGAAAGGTTTTTGTTTTTGCCTTTTAGGAGAATGAAGGTTAAGGAATCTGAAGAACACTGGACAAATGAGACAACTGAAGAAAAGGGACAAATCATCTATCCCAAGAAACAGAGTGAAACGGTGTATGGGTATATATTATCTAAAAAATTTTATGTCTTCCTAAATGTTTGTTTCTGCTTTTCTCTAAAGATTTAACACTATTGGTCTTCTAACAGTCCCAGTTCAATTAAAATTTAAAGCTGACTTTGGAGTTGGAGAATGGCTCTCTCCTTCTTTAAAATCAAGCATGTTGTTAAAAGGAAAATGCAAACTCCCTGTATCATGCCAGAATAAGAGCCATTTCTGCTATGGTACAGGACAAAAGCAAAATTAATTAAGGGACTATTCTATTACTAATCTCAACTCTTTGATTCTATTCTGATTCTTTAAACTGTTCTCAAAGTATAAATTTTATATCAAAATTTACAAGATTAATATATATATATATATACATTTTAAACTTTGTTAAGATATGAATGGTCACATAGAGTACTAACTAATTCTAGAAAAAAGGCTAGCTGCATATATATGTTTTTGTGTTCGAGTCTCTTATCAGTTTTCTGCAGGAAATCACGGCCTGGCCTAACATCAACTGAAGTCTCCAGAAAGAAGATGGGGCCCCACAACAACAACAATTCCACGTGGACAATAATAATATCATTAAGCTGACAAACATCATCCACAGATCAGCTTTGAACTACAAGGTGCTCAGAGCAAATTTGAGATGACTAGCTGAGATGATCCAGTCTCAAAGACTACTTGAATAAGGACTTGAGATAAACCCTCAACTTTGGCATTATACACAGACTGGATAATGAAGGATATAGTTACCTCTCCTAGAATTTGACAATTAACCTAAAATTTTTCTTTCAGGATAAAGAAAACTTCGCCCATACCCAGCAGGAAGCAATTTTAAGAATACGACGCCCACATTCCCAAAGAGGTGGTGTGGGGCGGGTGGTTTTTTGGTCTTTTTAATGGGTTTTGGGTCTGGGATAATTTTCAGTATTTAGGGGGGTTGGTTACAAGTTATTGTCAAGGGTTAGGAAAAAGGCTAAGCAAAGGAGATTAGATTTAAAGTTCTTGTTTAAAAAAAAAAAAGAGAAAGAAAGAAAAGAAAAAGACAATTACTAGTTTTAAATACTTTACATTGGATTGAATTGTTTTATATTGTACACAAATTTGAAACTGATATTGTTAGAAAATGCTATATGTATATTTCTAATTGTATTTATTCCATCCATTTAACAATGTAATGCAAATTTCTGATCCTTGAATGTTATTATTATCAACTATTAGGATATAAAGAAATGAAAGCTAGTAGTTAGACATTATCATAGAACTTGTAGTCATATTAGATATGTTTTAAAAATTGAGCAGAGATGTTTTAGACAGGTCATCTTCAAACCCTTCAGAGATCTACAGAATATGGCATTTAAAATGTTTTAATAACTTAGAAAATTTTTCTTTTTTGAGACATGTCGACTCCTGGCAGTACCAATCTACTTTAGAGAAAATATGGGCATTGAAGAAACTGCATATGGAGTCAACTTTCATTCTGGCAAAAGTTAGCCACTGGACAACAAAGTATCCTCGAATCAACAGGACAAAATGGACAGACAGATCACGAAACAAGGGACTACTGATTCTTGCCAAAACAAGTGTGGTTATGGCTTTATCAAAAGGCATCTTCTGAGGCCAGGACAATATGGCCCCATCCCTGAAGTGGCCTTCGCATCCGGAAAAGGTACGGTGCCCTTTTCTTCGAAGGCAGCTTAACAGGCAGAGGGCCGATGGATTCTGTTGTACAATGGAACAGCAGCTGAAAGCTCATGCCTCTCAAAAGTAGACTGGCATTTAATAGAGGGATGTGGAGAAGAAGGGGATGCTGAGATGAAGCCATATATACACAGCCAAGAAGAATGGACAGCTGAATTAAAAAACTGTCAACAATTTCCAGAATTTAAAATCCTGAATCATGACAGGACACTAGTGGAATTCAGGTGTTTCTGGTACGTGGACTGCTCTCACCCAATGTGAGGTTGAACTGTTGACCTTGTGTACATCCTACTTCACAAATGAGTCTGTCAGATACACTAAGCCTATAGGCTGAAGATGATGCCCCAACACTGCGGAGAAACCTCAGGTGACTGCCCAGGCAGCTGGCTGTTTCTGTCAACTCACAAAATTTTTTTGGAAGTTGCTTGCATGCACTTCCTGTTTTTATTTTTGTTAGCTAATATTATTCCCTTCTTGGGTCTCTGAGGGAGTTGAAGATTAGTTAGTTATGGTTGAAGATTAGTTAGTTATAGTTGAAAATTAATTAGGATAGAAAGTACATTAGATACATCTTGGAATTATCAAAATAGGATAGATAATGGAATTATTTTCTCTGATTCATCAAATACCTGTTTAGGTATTTATTACTTGTATATATTGTATATAGTTATTGTACTTTTGTATATAGTTTTTCTTTTGTTAGTCATAACCTTTTGCTTTTTTTCTTTTTATTAAAATAGAAAAGGGGAAATGTGGTGGTAATCTAATTGTATTGAAATATTATTTTGATTTGTACTGAAATATTAATTTGATTGTATGTTAATAAATAAAGTTGTCTGGGGGTCAGAGCTATTAGAGCCATAGCAAGAGTGTGGCGGTGGTGGCACACGCCTTTAATCCCATAGATATCTGTGTGTTCAGGGTCAGAGCTATTAGAGCCATAGCAAGAGTGTGGCGGTGGTGGCACACGCCTTTAATCCCATAAGATCTCTGTGTGTTCAGGGATATAGCCAGCATTGGAGACATATGCCTTTAAGACCTAGGGGGCTGTACATTCAGACAGTGACGAGGCAGTCATGTGTTTGGGTTTACAACCAATGAGAAGGCAGAACAACATACTTTAAAAATACGAACCGACAGGAAGTAGGTCTCTTTTCGCGAAGCTGGGACAGCAGGAGGAAGGGTGAGATTTTAGCTCTGAGCTCTGACTTCTTGGCTTTCTCTTTTACATTGTTTCTGTGTTTCTTATTTAATAAGACGGTTGGTTACATCTACACATTAATATTGTCCCCAACTTTTAGAAAGAAAATTACTGTATAAAATACTAAACTATGAAAATGTGAAATATAGCCAAGTAGTAGTGGCACATGCCTTTAATCCCAGCACTCAGTAGACAGAGGCAGGCAGATCTCTGTGAATTCCAGGCCAGCCTTCTCTACAGAGTGAGTTCCAGGACAGGCACCAAAACTAAACAGAGAAATCCTGTCTCAAAAAAAACAAAAAAAAAGTAAAAATGTAAAATATATTTACTTGGCAACAGTTTTATGCAACTCATTTAATTTCACTTCCCTACCACTGCATCAATACACCCAAAACACACATAGACTTCATCAAAATTCATACTTCTGCTTCTCAGAGATAATCCATCCTTGATTTATGGCCACATCACTGTTTCTGTGGTCATATTGCTTCTTTTGCCATTGGTCAACTGTCCATCCCTCTGTTTCTCTCTCTCTCTCTCTCTCTCTCTCTCTATATATATATATATATATATATATATATATATATATATATATATGTTTTGTTTTATTAAGGTTCCATATAAAATAATGTATCATAATTTTCTTCCCTCAGAATCTTTAACTCATATCTTTTGCAAGGGAATACAGTGTTAACTCTTTGGCCATGTAAGATAACATCCAGAGGATCTGTGCATGAATATATATATATATTGTGGAGTAGCTTGATTTAGCCTGCTGGGATTAAAGGCGTGCACCACCACCACTACCACCACCACCACCACCCGGCCAAAATCTATTTCTAAAACTGATTGTCACTGAAAGCAGGTCCACTCTAAGTTTTCCTTATTTTGCTTATAACTATATAAGATAGTACAAAGTTATGACTACCTGTATTTATTTGAAAAGTCACTGACGAGTTAATAAGCAATCATTCTCCAAAAGAAAATTAAAAAAATTCTGGGGAGATGACAGAAAGGTCTGTAGATCATAAGAATTAGAAAAACATTTTGATTTCAAGCTACATAATGAAGTTCAGATATGGAAAATAAAAAAGTCATTATCTAGTACCCTCTCTTGACAATATACATAGTGCTCATTTTTTGACTGGACCTGCAAATACATAATTTTACATGAATTGGTTTACAGTATATCTATAATGACTAGATATTTTTAGTAGGGTTACTAAATTACACTGATCACATTTGAGTATGGATTACCAGCTTTGTAAATACAAATTTGTAATGGATAATAAAGTAAAATTGAATATCTCTAGCATCTTAATTAAGTTAAGACAAATACTGTATGTTATAAAAGTACATCATATTCTAAATATTCAAACTGAAGACTTCGCTTTAGAAATTGGAAATCAGTTGCAATGAAACTATGATAATGTACTGAAAAATAGCCAATGAAAATGAACAAGTCAAAGACTTTTTATTAGAAAATGATATATACATTGATTATGTAAAATCAATAGTGTGATATCCATATTAATGAATGGGGTAATCACTTATAAGATTCATAAAAATACACCATAACCATTTTTGATTTTTTTCTTGCAGCTAGATTTGTTAAATTTGTTTGATTTATTTCTGTCAATGATGTTGTTTGAATAAGGACTTTACTCTGTAAAAAAGACTGGCCTAGGTATTCATTATGTAACTAAAGATGGCCTTGAACACTTTTTTCAACCTCTGAAGTTGTGAGATTATGCAAATGGATCATTATTCTATACTGGAGGTAGTTTTAAATACTGTGACTCTACTATAAAAACTTTCTCTTGTAAATCAAATTTGGAAAGCCAATTAACTTCCATATTTTAAATAAAATCCTCACATTTCTGTGCACTACTAAATACTGGGCCCTCACTGAAACTCTTCTCAGAAGGTACATATTACAAACAGAACACTCAGCCCTAAACTGGAGATCTCTATCAAACCCTCCCTTCAGAGCTCAGGGAACCTCTGCAGAAGAGGAGAAGGAAGGAGTATAAGAGCCAGAGGGGATGGAAGACACCAGGAGGAAAAGGTCCTCTAAATCGACATGAGTGAAGCTCATCTGAACTCCCAGAGACTGAAGCAGCAAGCACAGGGCCTTCAAGGGTCTGCACCAGGTTTTCGGCATATGTACCATGGCTTCCAGTTAGGTGTTTTGAATGGACTCCTGAGTGAGTGAACAAGTGGCTTTACTGGAGTGCTCTTCCTTCTGTTGGTTTTCTTATCTAACTTTGATGTGATAAGTTTTGTTTTATCTTATTATATTTTATTTTGTTATATATATATATATATATATATATATATATAACAAAATGTATTTTAAACATATTTTATTGATTCTTTGGGAATTTCACATCGTGCACCATTATCCCACTCATTTCCCAGTTCCTCTGTATCCATCCTCCACACTTGAAGCATCCTCCATCAAGAAAAATTTTAAAAGAATTAATAAAAATAAGAAATTCAAATAAAAATTCAAATAAGAATATAAAAAACAAAACAAAAAAGAAAAGAAAACAAAACAAAACATTTTGCTTGTCTATCTTTCCTGCTCCTCCATCACCTGTTCATTTGTCTAAGTGGCACTGGGCAATGCTGTGTATCATGCAGTATACCATTTTGTCCAAATAGCTTTATTTGCAAATGTTCATGTGTAATGTATTGTTGGTAGAGTTCAAGGCCTCTGACTTCTGGTATACCATGAATACTGGGCCCTCACTGAAACTCCTCTCGGATATTCTGCTATTGATCCTAGTATATCCTGAGACTATGGGCTATGATTCTGCAGGACCAGTCCTTTCACATGCTCCAGCAGGTCATAGATGGGTTAGATGTTGTGTGCCTGAGTAGTAGCTCAGTTCGTCAGTCCTGGCTGGTGGGACCACCTCCCTCAGATGAGTGGCAGGACCAGCTCTTTCATACCTGTGGGATGGGGTGGGGACAGCCTTTCCAATGTGGCAGAACTAGCTCTCCTCTACCAGGGTCATTGAGTCCCCTATTCCTGGGCCGAAAGGGGTGGGATCAGCTCTCAGGGTGAGGAAGGCTTTCTCCTGGCCAGTGAGGGGGTAGGTCCAGCTCAGCATGGCCCTATCACTTCAACACATGATTTTTATGGGCCCCTGTGGTAATGCAGGCAGACCCCAGTAGCAGCAGGACCATGGATCCAGACATGGCCAACAGCAGATGTTTGGGCACAGATGTTACCATGGCCCTGGGAAAGAGCATAGGCCTCTCATATCAACATGGGCCCAGCAGTAGCATGGTCCCTCGACTCCAACATGATCCTGGGTGGTGGCATAGCCTTTGATAGTAAAAATAGCCACAGAAATCAACACAGACCCTGGCTGAGGTAGTGCAATGGGCCCAGACACTGATTTTTGCAGCAATTCAGGCCTGGATGACTCCCTGGCCCCTGGAGACAGTTTAGGCCACTCAGATCAGCATAGCACCGGTAGTGGCTCATCCATTGGGCCCAACATGGCCACAGGTGCATCCTTGTGGCCTTTGGTGGCAATACAGGCCATGGACATCAGCACAGACCCCAGCTGTTATTTTGTAATATCTTTTTTAAAAAATGAGCAAATGAATGAAAGAAAGAAAGAAAGGAAGGAAGGGGGAGAGAGGGGGAGGAAGGAAGGAGGGAAGGAAGGAAGGAAGGAAGGAAGGAAGGAAGGAAGGAAGGAAGGAAGGAAGGAAGGAAGAAAACCTAGCCACTTGGGTTAAGGTTAGCAACTGAATTGTCATTTATACCTGCTGGGAGAGGGAAAATCAATTTTCCTCTGGGTATATAAGACACTGGGTATATAAACCACATGATTTTCCAACTCTCTTGATGAACTTACAACTTTTGATCTACTATCATTTTCATTTATTTTTCCCCTTTGGTCCTTGACTGCTTTTTAGGCTCAAATTCTTTCTTCAGTATTTTGAAATCTATATTTTATTCTTCCCAGTGCATCCTACTCTCTTTTTTTTCATATTTCCCCTCACAGATTCCAACTTACTGTGTGAACTTGGACAGGTCACTCAATATGTCTGAGCCTCACTTTCATCAAATGAGGATTGGGGACAAAATTATTTATTCCCTACAGTTATTAAAAAGTTTTAATTATTTAACATTCAAAGCAATTTGTACAGTGAATATAACATAGAAAGAATAGGATTGCTTTCCAAATCTATGTTTACATGCTTTTGCAGGACCCTACATGCTGAGAACTATTTTTAAACTATCTTTTAATTAATTCTTTTATTATTTGAAATTATAATATAATTACATCATTCCCTCTTCCATTTTCTCTCTTGCCCACCCAGACATCTGTATACTGTTCCTTCTTTCTTTTCTTTTCATTTCATTTTTTTACTTTTATTGATTCTTTGTGGGTTTCACATCATGAATTCTGATCTCACTTATCTCTCTGTTCCCTCACATCCACCATCTGCCCTTTCAACCTCCTGCACAAAAACCACAACAAATTTAAAAGAAAAACCAAAACTAAAACAAAACAAAACAAAGAAACAAAACAAAAATAAAAACAAAAACAAAAAATAATCTTGTCATGGAAGCTGCAGTGTGGCTGTTGAGTCATAATTTACCCTTTAGTCTGTTCATCTTTGCTTACAAGTATTCATTAACATGAGTTATTGGTCTGACTTGAGGCCTCTGGTTTTTGCTACACCATCAATAATGGACTCCCACTGGGGATTTTCTTGAATATCCTGTTGTCCTGTGTCATGGAGATCCTGCTGCTCTGGATCTGTAGCTTCATCCCCTTCACCTGCTCCAACACTTCAAAGATATAGTAGATGTTGGGGTGAGCCAATTCTTAGCCCTTGTTCTGGTCCTGGGTGGTAGCTGAGTTGGTCAGCCTACTAGATTTCCCTCATCATCACTACCAAGATGAGCTCTCCAGTACTGCCATGGCATGCTCACCCAATGCAGCCTACAGCAAGGAGCATTGCCAGTTCTCCTGCTTTTGGGCCCTCAGATCTGGGTCCTCCTTATTCATATTACTAGGGCCAGCTCTACTGTTTGGCCCCCAGATAAGATGCAGTGCCCTCTTTCCCAATTGCTGTAAAGAGGCATACAAGAGGGTGGTGTTAGCTCTCCTACTCTCACTCCCTCGGTACTGGCTCACCTGCAACCCTGACAACAAGGTCAATTCTAGTGAGCTGCCCAGGAAGGGTGCAGGTACCACTCTCCTGTGCACTGTAGCTGGTGTAGGGAGGGTAGGGCTAGTTCTGTCACTCTTGTGACCCTAGGGCTAGCTCTCCTGCTTGCCACAGGTAGCAAAGATCAGAGGGTAGAGGGCACTTTCCCTTACTCATGCCACCACAAGGCAGATGAGGGGAGGCAGGGTCAACTTTCCTGCTCTCATGCCCTCAGGGCTGGCTCACCTGTATCTCTGACCACAAGATAAGCTCCAGTGTGCTTTGCAGGTAAAATGCACACCTGTAATGGAGGGGGAGACCACCTTTTCCAAGCAGAGAGGAGAGCTCTCCCCTGAGGGGATAAGGGAGCCTGCCTGCTGCAATATCCAGCTAAGGGTGGGACCAGTCATCCTAGGGCCAGCCAGGGTCAGTGAAGGGTGGGGCTGGCTCAGCACATCATCGTTCCAATGATCCCCTTGTTAACACTGACTATGGACATTACTAGACCCCAGCTGCAGCAGCACCATGGACCCAGACATGGCCCTTGGCTGCAGCTCGAGCCCAGATGCCATCAAACCCCTGGGGCAGCACAGGCCCTTATACCACTCTTTTCTCTATTTCAAATTTATGGTCTATTTGTCATTAATTATTGTTACATACATAGATGAATATGTATATTGTGTTAGGGTTTCTCTTGCTGTGAAGAGACACCATGTCTACAGCAACTCTCATAAAGGGAAACATTTATTGGGGTTGGCTTAAAGGTACAGAAGTTTAGTCTACTATCATTATGTCGGGAAACATGTTAGCTCATAAGCAGACATCATGCTGGAAAAAGGAGCTGAGAGTTCTACATCTGAATCAGCAGGCAGGAGGAAGAGAGAGACACTGGACCCTGCTTGAGCATTTAAAACCTCGAAGCTCACCCCCAGTGATACATCTCGTCCAACAAGGTAACACCTATTCCAACAAGGCCACACCTCCTAAAAGTGCTGCTCCCTGGTGACCAAACATTCAAATCAATGAGCCTATGGGGCCCATTTAAATGCATGAATACAGCCTGTTCAGTCTATATAACATTACTTGAATGTATGTTTTCAGGGCTGACCATTTGGCATTAAACCATCAGTTGTGCTCTTCCCTGGGGAAGATATTTCTTCTGTTGTCAGTATTCCTTTGTTGCCTATATAGTAGTTCCTCTAGTGCTAAAGCCTCATAGGCTTTTTCCTATCCACATTAGCTTGTCTAGTGTCCTTGTTCAGTTTATGTTTAAGCAGTCGTTTGGTGAGAATTTGCAGGTATACCTTGTGCCATTGCTAGGATAGTCTCCCAGAAAACTCCTTGATCTGACATTTCTTACAATCTTTCCACACCCTCTTGTGCAATGTTCCTTGAGACTTAGGTTCAACAGTATTTTGTAGATGTTTCCACTTGGACTGCACTCTACAACAGTTTCTGTACTGGTCTCAATTTGTTGGAAAGAGAAGTTTCATTGATGAGTGCTGAGGGCTCCACTTATCTGTGGGTATAAGGACAAATACTTCGAACACATTTAGGCATCATGCTGATTTAGTAAAGTGTCAGTTGTTTCTTCTCCTCTAATATCCATGACTTCATTATGACTTAGGTAACTGGCTATGTTTCCTTCTTGTTAATTAGGCCTTATGTCCAATTAAAGAGCTCTTGGTTAAAACCAAGGTATGCATGTCACTAGTGAACAATTAGCTTTATCATACCATGCCTGTCATTTTTGTGTTTCATAGACACCATACCTGCGTAAGACTGTTGGTTACCTCCCTCCTTCAGAAGCTTTGTGCCTTTTGGCTCTAACCCTCCCCCACATTCCTTTCCTATCATTCCTCTATCATTAACCAGAATCTGCCCTGTAGATGTAACGATCTTATTAAATAAGAAACACAAAGCCAAATGCAGAGTTAAAAGCCCAAGATGTCAGAGCAATACCTAAGAGCTGAGACTAAAACCACTTTCTTATCCCTTGCTGCCGCTGCTGTCCTTCCCCTCAGAAAGACACCTACTTCCTGTGTGTCTGTCTTTTTATTGACTTTCTGTTCTGCCTTCTCATTGGTTCTAAACCCAACCACATGACCTCCTCATCACTGCCTGTCTATACAGACCTCCAGGTCACTATGCTTGTTATTGAGATTAAAGGTGTGTGTCTCCATGCTGGCTGTATCCTTGAACACACAGAGATCTGCCTGTCATGTGATCAGGATTAAGGGCCTGTGTTAAATGTCATTCCCTGCTCAAAGTAAATCTTGAATATGACTTCTCAACTTCACTTTAACAGAAATGTTGAGGCTAAAAATTTTTGTTTATACCCACTGGTCAGGAAAATTAGTGACTTCTTTGTTCCCGAATCACTAGAGATCTATTTTTCCTACTTAGATATAGGTAATTGTCCTTTGTCTATTGCATTGGCCACTCTCTAGTTATTAAGATAATTCTTTTCATTAGTTAGAAAGATCCAGTGTTGACTTGATGCCCTGGTAACTGGGTTTTTGCCCTGAATTTTTGTCTTGAGTATCACAGTGGTTCAAGAATTAAGAGTGTATGTGTGTTATTCACTCCACAGATATTGTTAAAAGTTTGTAGATGTCATTCTAAACAGTCTTATTAAATAAGAAACTCAGAACCAAATGCAGACTTAAAAACCAAGAGATCAGAGCATTAGTGAATATCCTTTAGCTTTCCAGTCGCTGCCTTCCTTCCCCTGAGAGAGAGACCTTCTCCTGTGACCTGTCTTTTTATTGCCTTTCTGCTCTGCCTTCTCATTGGTTCTAAACCCAACCACATGACTTCCTCATCACTGCCTGTCTATACAGACTTCCAGGTCTCTATGGTTGGTACTTGAATTAAAGGTGTGTGTCACCATGCTGGCTGTGTCCTTGAACACACAGAGACTTTGCCTGCCATGTGATCAGATTAAGGGCATGTGCTACCACTGTCAGACTTCTGCTAAATGACATGCTATTAGCTCTGACCCCCAGCCAACTTTATTTATTAACATACAAATAAAATCATATTTCAGCACAAATGAAATATCACCATAAAATTTGGTCCCTAATATCTCAAAACTGATTTCCCTGTTAGTTGACACTTCTTTTATTATTGTAAAGTTTTGAAATTTTCATTTTTGTATGGTACCCATCTTTAGAGGTTTTATTTTTTTTACTCATTACTGGGATTAAAATTATCAATGTATTGAAAAGCTTTCATTAGAACATTTTCTGACAGCTGTCCTCCTTATAATCATTATCTGGGTTAAATATTTTAGTACAATAGAATGTTAGAAATCCTTTTCCCCACATTTATGATACATCTGATGTGAGTAGCTGTAATATCTTTATTACTTCCTCAGCTCCTTTCTTAAATGATGAAGAAAAGGGAAAATGTAACACTTAGAACATGTAGATTGGTTTGCATTCACGATGTGACATTTCCCAAATAAGTTTTTCAGTCTTTAAAAATAATGACAAATAATTACTTTGGTATTTCTATTCAATTGTAACTAAAGGGCAATTTTCTAAAGAAGTAATGGTAAGTATAAGCAAGAAGAAACCAAAGGGTAATAAATAAACCAAACCCTTGAAGTTCCATTAGCAAAATGAGCAACAAAATTTTCAAGAAAGAAATGATTACATGTAAATTTTCTTTAACCAAACCATGTGCAAGTTTTGAACAGTTTTCTATTAAAACTATATACAGCTTATTGAAAGCAGTTTATTGTTTTAGCTGTTGTGACTGCCCCACAGTGGAAAATTGAAACATCAATGAATATGATTTCAAAAATTTTGATTTTAGAGAAAAAGAGAAATCATTTAACTTTTTTTTCTGTGTCATATTTATCATTAATATTTATAGGGCTAAGCCAACATAATCCAAAATCACATTCTTTTCAGTGTTTATTTAAGAACTGAAACATGCTCTTTTGAATGTTATGTTTTCCTTCTAAACATCAGATTAGATAAAATGAAATAGAGATTTACAATAGTAAATGAGTATGATTTAGAGAACAAGTCAGTTATCGTATTTTTTGAATAAGAAGTGATGACTAAACAGAAATTCATAAATGACAATGTTTAGGTGTGAGTGCTTTAAATGCCTTTGTACAAATATTATTTTAAACGCCACCATAGTCTATCTAGCTTGGGTGCAATGCTATATGAATGTATCATCACTCCTATGTTAGAATATAGTGTAATTTAGATATAGTGACTTGTGATGACTGCATAAGAGAACTATCTTTGCAATAATAATACTTTATAAAATTTATCTCATCAGAGCATTTAGGATGTATTCATTTTAGTGTATTTCATTAAAAATAGAATTTTTTTCTTCTTCAGAGTCTCCTAAGTCATAAAGTCAGCAAGTTATGTCTATATTTGGGTTTGATTATGTTTTAAAACTATGCATAAGAATTTTAAAGATATGTTCAAAAGTTCAATGTGTTGTTCACCACAAGAGTTCATATTTCAGGAGCTTATACCATAGTGGTATTTTCTTGGAAAAAGCTGAATTCTCTGTATATATATTTCTTATAAAGAGGTAAAAATAATTCACATTAAAGATCTATCTATAAGGTTAAGTACTAGAGCTGGTGATGTAGCTCAGTGGTATAGTAGTTATATGACAGGGAAGCATGACAGAAATAAAAAAATATTAAAAAGCAGACATGACATTGTACTCATTATTGTATTTAATTGTTTTCTATTTCTATGTCAAAAGTGACTCTAAGGAGGCTGAAAATATGGCTGAGTGGCTAAGAGCCTTTGGGACTTTTGCATAGGCCCTGAGTTTTGTTCCTAGCACCCACATCAGGTGGATCACAACTCTTTGTAACTCCAGTTTTAGAAGGTCTGACATCCTCTTCTGACTTTCATGAATACTGCCACTCATGTGCACTGAGTTCACTGCAACACACACACACAAAATTAAACATAAATTTTATTCTGAGAAGTAACTGGAAATTTCAGTTAAATTTTAAAATACAAAATACCATAGTTGACTGGAACACTACCTCAGTTTTCAACTTAAATGCTGAAATACTGTGTTACTATAATACAGAGATACTGATGGGCAAATACAGATAATGATTCAAAGTGTAAGACATTTTATATTTGCCTATGTCCATGGTAGAGTAAAAATGTTGTGCGTTTATTTAAATGGAAAAATTTCAGAAATATCCCCTCAGCCTGCAGGACCTTGGTTTTGCAATTTTCTTTTTTTGATTACTTCCAAGTTGCAAGTGACAGGAGTTATAGCCTCCCTTATTTTGTAAATAATTTAATTACAAAACTTGTGTTTTTAGTTGACGAGTTTAGTTAGGTGTCAATGTAACCCCCTCTAGGTTTGATTGGCAAAACCTAAATGAGGACCCAATGAATTACCATCTCTTTCCAACAAGCAGAACGTTAGTTCTAAGAAGTACTTAAAGAAATTCAAAATTATAAATCTTACCTAAAAATATTTTATGGAAGTGTTACTCTCATTAGCAGACTAGCAATGAAAGCACTCTTAATGATTTTCTGTGCAAGTTATTATAGGAGAAACAAGAAGTAAAATTGCGAAGGAAAACAGCCATGAGAACAAAGAAATTTTGACTAAGACTTGTTTTAGGTCAGTGGTGTCATTAACAGTTGTCCCAACTGCCCCTGAAAGTAATGTTACTTGGCTCAAAAAAGGAGAATGTGAATTTTTTTTTTTTTTTGGTTTTTCGAGACAGTGTTTCTCTGTGTAGCTTTGCGCCTTTCCTGGAACTCACTTGGTAGCCCAGGTTGGCCTCGAACTCACAGAGATCCGCCTGCCTCTGCCTCCCAAGTGCTGGGATTAAAGGCAGAGAATGTGATTTTTAACTTGTAAGACTATCCTCTGCTTTTTGGTGTATTTTCATAAGTTAGTAGAAGGAGCTACTATTGGGTCCTAACACTTCCTCATATGATTTATAAAAAAGAAAAAAAATCCCACTTTAGTTTTCTGGTACTCCAAAAAATTGTCACAAGATGGAAGTTAAAAAGAATTCTTCCTTATAATCTGAGGGAAGTTCACTCAATTTGTTTCTGTGCTCATGACATAAAATCAAGGTGCTGGCCAGTTTGTACTATGGGGGAAAGTCTGCCTTCCAAGCTCAATAGGTAATTGGTAGAATCCAGTTCCACATAGCTGGAGGAGCGAGGGCACCAGCATCAGCAGAAGGTTGTATCAGTTACTCATGTGTCACATATAGCTACCTCCATTTTCAAAGCCAGAAAAGTCATGCTAAATCCTCCCTGTTCTGTATTCTCATACCCTCTCTGTGATATGCAATTAAAAGTTTCTGCTTTCAAAAGAGTTTTGCAATATTGTCAAGAACACCTACATAATTATTTGTATCATTTGTTCAGTTGAATTAGGACATTAATTATAATGGCAAAAGCCAATTATTGTTTGAATAATTCTGTCATAGAGATCTTGAATAGGACTCAGAGGGTAGACAAGGCCTCTTGGAAATTTTGATTGCTATAAACTTCCCCAAATCTAAAAAAGCACTTCGAAGGTGTACTACTTGATTTATTCTTCCACTTTTCCAAATTGTTAATTGCTTGTGCGATGAACAATTGCACAATTATACTCAGTAGCACTGAGTTATGATTTCCAGGGTTTTAGAAACCTTGCACTTGCTATTTGGCATCTTCCTTTCTTGAGATCTTTTCCTGCACCTCCCAACCGTATTCACTAAAGATATTCTGTCTTTGCAGTACATCTCTTCACTTCCTTATAAATTCTAACATTTGTTTTACTTGACATCTTAATCTATCCTTGATGATTTTTAAATAATTGTTGCTGTGAAACACATCACTGTATTTAATTTATTTCTACTCCTTGATACATATTCATCCCAATGAATTATGCCATTCTAATGTATCTTAGTTGACAATTTATTTATTTTTTAAGGTACCCCAAAAGTCATCAGCTCATAAGAATACATTATATGCTTTTGTCTTATTTTTTTATCCAATAAAAAATGATAATTGAAAAACTATAATGCTGCTGCTAATATTGTTAAGATTTATGGAATTATATTGCATTTTGACTGTGTTTTAATGAGAAAATGCCAGCCAGTAGAGAAAGAATTTGAGATATTAATATCAGAATGAAGGACTCCTAGAAAAACATAAATATTTTAAAAAATGTAGAAGAGATTAAAACACATATGTGTTAACGTAGTGTGATCTTTATGCTTGATTATTCTGGGAATTAAAAAGAAATTAATTTCATTCACCTATAATGTTAAACTTACAGTTGACTCAACTTTAAAACATGGAGAATGGAAGATAATATATATAAACTTTTTACTTATAAGATCTTACTGAAATTGGTGAAGAATACTCAAATTACCATGCAAACGTTAGATGATTATAATCCATCCTCATACAATGAACATTCCAGTTTTCCTTTGAGACACTGAAATTCATAAAAACAGATGTTTATCCCATCCACTTCAGCAGGTTTGTTAAGTCTGCTGCTACAATATCTTTGCTTATCTGTGACAGAGAAACTACATAATTAAAAACATACATTGAAAACTCTGGCAGGAATGTGTGTTTTCATTTCTGAACATATGTTACAAATTAAGAGGCAGTGTACTCTGGCACACTTTAAATTTAGGATCTATTGTTTATAATTTTGACCCTGTTCTTATAAACTCTGCTATACAGCTGAGTTACAGTTTATTTATCAAGTAAACCGGAATACAGACCTAAATGGTTTTCAAAATCTCAGTTAATATGGACTATGGTAACATAATCATGGCTGTTGATAAGTATTTTGACAAATGTAACATTGCCATATGTGTGTAAAATGTTAATTCAATAAAAAGAACAAGGTGTGGTTTAAGATAAACTTTTAGAGTCAAAAGAATAGAATTGCTGTCCTAATTCTACCAGCAACGTAGTACAATTCTGGCTGGTTTATCTCTTTCAATATAATTTCCTTTTCTTTAAAAGTGGGTAATATTTCTATAACCACATAATAGTGTTATATCTTCAGTATCAATTAAGGTAAGACATAGGTTCTGAAATGCTCAAAAGCAATAATAAATAAATCTTGGAAAGTTTCTTTATTCTGTCATTCACAAAATAGGCATGATATTAAGAAGAATGAACCACATACATATGTATGTATGTATATGTGTGTGTGTAATGTGATATATATGCTATATATATGATACATTATAATATATTGTGTGAAAACATGCCTTCTGTTTTGAAATATCTGTTTAAACTAATGAAAACTAAATTGTCTCTAAATTATATTATTTCTAAGGAAAGAATAAGTATGCCGCTATAGAAACATTTTTTTCTCCTTTGAGTTGTTTGCCCTTTGACTTTCATAATTTAAAATATAAGAATGTCTTCCCAATTGTTAAGTGAAAGTGGTTTTTGCAAAATATATTTATTTATTATTTCTATTCTAAAGCTTAGCAATCAAAGCAGCTAAATCAATCCTTCATTTAAACTATCATTATAAAAAACAATAATTTCTAGTGACCTCATCAAATGTAGTATTATCTCAAAAAATGACAATGAAATTTGTGTATAAGTGCTTATGAATTAAATTAATTTTTAATAAATATGTTAAAAAATAAGTAATTACTAAGAAAAGTCAAATCAGTACTGATATCAGTAAGAAACTGTCAGTCAAATTATGTTTACCTATCTCAGACTTAGTATTTTGTATCTTTCTAAGTGATAGAGCTAAATTTGTGACTGTGGACTTAATTGGATTGTGTAATACTCTAAAATAAACTTGAAAATTATTGGTTTTAAGTGAGATTAAAAATAGGTAATGGCATAATTCAAACAAGCTATATAGTCTGTGGGGCATACATGGGCTGAAAGAGGGTGCCGAAAGAAATTTAGATAAATAGAACTTAAGCTTTAAGCTGTTTGTGCAGAGAGTAGATACAAATGGTACCAGAGGAAGTTTGTTTAAGCTGTTTGTACAGAGAATAGATACAAAGGAGGGCTAAAAGGAAGTTAGCTTGGGTTGTTTGTATGGAGATTAAAGACAAATAGTGAGAAATGAAGTTAGCTCAAGTTGTTTATGCTAAAAACAGGACATGATGTCAGGACATAAACAACTTGTAAACAGGGTGACCTTTAAAATGATTGGTTGGTTCCTTCACCCCCTCCTAGGTTCTGAGGTTTTCAGGTATAAAAGAGGCTTACTGCCTATCAATAAATGAGTTCTTTCTTGACATGACTCCGTGCTGCATCTCATTGTCTCCAGGAAAGAGGGAGGCTGGGGAACGGGTCAGCGAGTGGTGCACTTGCCTTTCCTTAGTTCCAGGCCACTTCTTCACAGGTGACCTAAATTCCTAGTGGGGCGGGTCCACACAGCAGTCAATGAATAAGCTCTTCTGATGAGCCCAGCAAATATTGTACATGATTTCAGAATTTTAGCTTGAAAGAATTTTATTTTTCTTAAAATTATGACAAAATTTTTCATACTAATAAAACTATGTATGCCTAAAGGGACTATTCTATCCAATTAGAAACATAATTTAAAAACAATCTGAAAAAGTACTTCTGTGTCAGGTTACTTTTAGAAAAATAAATACATCTAAAATATTTAAACAAGGATGTAGTGGGTAGCCATTCCAGCTTTGATCTGGAAGTTCCAACCCCCATTGAGACTCTGGCAACTGTCACACCTACGAGGCAGGGTCAAGGGAGGTGCCCAAGATCTGGATGGGCCAGTGCTCTCTCTGTTCCTGGACCCTGGATGGTGGAGGTGGACTGAGGTGGACTGAGCAGAGCTCCAGAGAACACCACTGGTCTGCGATACACCTTCCCCATACCCCATGACCTACCTATCCCTTCATTTGTAAGTTACCCACTAAATAAATCTTCCTTTTAACTATGTGGAGTGGCCTTAATAATTTCACCAATAGAAGGATGCAAGTAGTAATGACAAGACTGACACTGTAAATTCCTTTGTTTTTCAAGAATGAATTTTGTTAATAGAATAAAATTACAAAGGTCATTAATCTATTCAGTATTTTATTTCCTATAGAAAGCTTAAAAAGAATACTAAAATTAATTTTTACTTTCACTATGCTGAAAACTATAGTGGTTTAAACACATGACTTTACTAAAGATATTTGCCTGTTAACAGCCAAATTTTTATGCAACATTATAATCACCTAGTGCAACAATAATTTCAAAAACAAAATAAGTTTTGAATACATATGCTCAACTGTATGGAATATGTCATTTACTTTCATATTTGTTAATTTATTCTCTGAAAGTAACAAATGAAAAGAAAATTAATTAGAAAATGATGACCATATAAAATGAGTTTCACTTACACTATGACTCACACCTGATGTACATCAGACTGTGGCACCACAAAATATACCACTTGCACACTAACTATATTTTGAGCCAAGGACACTTTAAAAAACACACTGGAGGATCTCTCTATCTTCCCTCTATTTGACAAGAAGCAGGGCATAAAATTCCTTTTCACAATGGAATTCTTCATGTGTAAATAAAATTTCCACTCACTGATTCCCCTTATTTTTCTGGACAGAAAAAAAAAAGGAAAACTTTTACCACCACAGTTAGTAGCAAGACAATCCAAGTAAATGGTTCTTTACTTCTGTTATTTTCTTGCATGTGTGTGCTACTCTTTTTCCCCATACATTCATTCCCTGGAATGCAACATGCCACTAATCTCGGGAGTATAACTTGGCAAATAAACAATATAACACAAGTTGACGATGAGACGAGACAGGAAATAAATGAACAATTATATATAATGATATTATGAAAGAAATTTAATTAGATTGCACATAATTTAAAAGTCATTACAATTTGTTCAAGTAACTGGTATTGTAGAAGTAATCACAACAGATAAATTGTGTACATTTATGTTTGGAATTATTTATTTGTTAACATTCTTTTTTAGAATTTCATACTAGAATAATGTATTTAAATAATCACTACCCATTCTTTTCTTCATCCAACTCTTCCTGTGCCCTGCACTTTCTCAGGTTCATAATCTTTTCTTCTTTAATTTTTACTTTGCACACACACACACACACACACACACACACACACATACACACACATACACAGTCTACTGAGTCAATTTAGTGTTACACAGATATATATGTATTGTGTATAGTGTTGTCCACTTGTGATTTGACAACCCACCAGGGGGCTCATCCCTGGAAAAAACTGATTATCTCACTCACAGCAGCCATTAAGTCCCTGCAACTCAGTATCTTGTAGCACTGTCTTATGAGATTCCCTTCCCATTCCACATCAGCATGCCTAAAGTGTGCAGGACCAGCCCGTACCTTTTACAGGGTTCCAATGAGGATGAGAGAAGGTTAAGAAATATTAGGTAGAAAGAGAGACCTAGGGACAAGAAGAAAGATAGAAACACAGGATAGCTTCAGGAGGACCTGGGTCAATAACCAATGCCTTAGGATTTTATTCAACAGGGCTTTTTATAACAATGCCAAGGGGCAAGGCAAAAGGCCTCCCCCTTGCTAGATACAGCCAAGTGTAGACCCTCCCAAACACCTGGTACCCAGGCCCGTGGTCTAATCATCCTTTCACGCAGTCCTGCTGGGTAAAGCAAACTCAGATCTCACTAGGAAACCTCTGTGGGCTCACACACTAAAGGTGTCCTTGTTCAGGTTTTATTTAGGCAGCAATGTTATTGAGCTACCATGGTTAAAGCCAGGACACACTATCACAATGATTTCACGATCTGGCTCTTGCAATCTTTCTGCATCTTCTTCTCTGATTTTTCCCTGACAGTTAGGTGTAAGGGATTGTGTTGCAGATGTAACATTTGGGTCTGTGCACCCCACCGTTAGCTATTCTCTGCATTTTGACCAGTTGTGGTTTTCTGTAATGGTCTCTGTGAGTTGCAAACCTAAGAGTCTTTAATGAGAATTGAGAGTTATGCTTATCTGTGGATATAAGGGTAAGTATTTAGAATGTAGTTAGTAATTATGCTGGTCTGTAAACTTATAGTAGTATTCTCTCCTCCAAGATACAAGACATAACTAGATCTGGGAAGCTGGGCAGATTTTCAGTACTAGGAATTTATCTCCTTTTGTACTAGCTTCAAGTCTAAGTAGACAGCTGTTGGTTATCATCAGGATAGGAGTGCCACTGTTGAACTTTAGTATATCTTGCCATGCTGGTTATTGTTGTGGTTCATGGGCATCAAAGCTGGGAAAGACTATAGATTGCTTTTCTCTCTTGGCAGTTTGCTATTTGGACAGTTCCAGAATGTGGAATTATTTCTTACTGTCTCCAAATTTTTCATTCTTATATGTGAACATCAATATTAGGAAATATACTATTTCAAGTGCTTAAATTCAAATTAAAATATTGCAGCTTTTATTAGATTGTGAACATTTGGAATAGAGCTCTTTGTTATGTATTAAAACAAATGATTTACAGTTCTACTGTACACAATTAATTTTCTCCCAACATGGTAGCACCAGCTTTTAATTTCAGCACTTGAGAGGCATATCAGGCAGATTTCTGTGAGTTTGAGGCCAGCTAAAGATATAAAAAGAGATCCTCTTTCAAACAGCAAGAAGACAGCCAAAAAACAAGAGCAAAACAAGTAATCTATATTTATTATTTTATGTTCTTTTTCTATAGGAAAAGATGCTACTATTTCACAAAGTGAGTTCAAAAGTACAGTCATAGATTTTACTGGAAAAAAAGAGATGATAAAAGACTCCTCAGGCAATTAGTTTGAAAAATTGTGAGTTAGAGAATATAACTATATTTCTTTGCTATATTATGTATATTATCTCACAGCCTTTGAAACTAATATTAATTATTAGCCTATGGAAAATGTTCCACAAAACATTTTATTTAAATGCATTGCTTAGCTAAAAAGTGCTTGTCAACATTGATATGGTTGTCTGAATGAATACTTCATGCACTTTATAAAACCAACTGATTAATCTGCTTTAGTCTTCATCAAGTGGGTAGAGATATCACCAAAATGATCAATGAGCCAAACAAATAAATTTCCCAGTTTTTAATAGGTCCAAGTAAAATTGGCAATGCTATATTTACTTGACCTTTGATATGGAAACAAAGATTTTAAAATTGAAACAATTGATTAAATTCCTTAAGTTTTCATTTTTGGTGAACATAAATACATAGTATTTTAGCAATATTCAGCATTTCTGGTATCTGTCTCCCTTATATTTTGAGTTATTCCTAACATCTTTTACATTTATCATTACTGTGAATACTTGACCAGTAGACTGCAGAATGCCAATTTATGATATTCTCTGCATCTATGAACAAGTGCCAGGAGAAATAAAAGAGAATTCTTTCTCCGATTGTCATTGTGATTTCAGAGAGTGTTAACACATTTTCAGCATCCTTGCTTAATAGTCTGCATCAGTTTTAACAAGCCAGGTTCAAGAAGAACCTTCTTGTTTCAAACTTAGAGTTTGTCATTATTTTGAGATTCATTAGTTTAATTAGTTATAGCATTGTACTAATGAGTCCAAGGCCACTGACTTCAGTCACATATAGGTCAGTTAATTCTGTACAAAAATATTATGTTTCCACCCACACTAGGCCCTTTGCCATTAACAAAGAATCTAACAGACATGTATTATTTTTAATCATAAAAGATATCTATTACCACTCTGAAAAACACGGAAAACACATAGACATAAAGACACACACACACACACACACACACACACACACACACACACACACACACACAGAGACAGAGACAGAGACAGAGACAGAGAGAAAGAGATGTGAAAACCTTCCAGGTTTGACTGCCTTTCAACTGATGCTCTATTCCAATTAACACAAGTAAAGTTGCTCTTTCTCTTAATGTATAAGTTTAAACATTTTTAATTGTAATATAATATACATAATACTACAGCAAACACAAAGAGCAAAATACTCATGGGCTCATATAAAGGAGCTCCATCCACTTTATTTTACTATACAAAGAATGATTTTATTCTCTTCTCAGAGCACACTGTAAATAAAACAAAAGTGCAAGACTTTAACTGAAATATGGGAAATAATTGCAATCATTTTCTATCTTTTTTCATTCAAAATATCAAAAATGGCATCTGCTTTGGAGAAAAATTTTAAGCTTGACAAATACTCCTTTTGTGTTAAATACAATATACTGAGCAGTTCAAAATGAAAAATATCTAATCTGAGAGTGAATTGTCAGCATATATGTAAAAAAGAAGGACCAAGTTGATAATTTTCTATTTTGTGTGCAAGACATAATTCCATTTCATTGTTTCTTAGGAATTTTATAATCCTTTAAATATGGCATATACTTATAAGAGATAATAAGCTATATGACCAATATCCAAAATCTGAACTTGCTATATAATTTCCAAGTTGAAAAAAGTCATTCATATGGAAACATTATATGTTTTCTATGCTTTAATAAAAGAAGGAAAACTACACCCTAAGTGTGTAGACATACTGTTTTAAATTTTTCTTTCAGTATTGGCTGTTTAAGAGTAATATTTCAGTAGGGTACAGAAACTAACATTTTTAGATGCAAAATTGAAGTTATTAGAGCATATTCTCATAACTATAGAAGCTATCACATACTGCATTTTTAATACTTAGAGAAAGGAAGCTGAACCCGAGCTACACACTTCCCAGCTCACTAGCCTTCAAAGAAATAGAGGATATTGTGCAGGCTGCTGGGGGAGAAAACCAGCATTGCTTTTGCCTAGCTAGGAATCCTATAAAACCAGAAACCCTAAACTACCAGGAAAGATGTACTCAACTATGCAGTAGTGGCACGACAATTCTGAGCATATCCAACTGCTTTCTAATTTTATTTGAAATCTGCTTCATAGAGGAGGAGCAAACCAATATCTAATACTATAAGCCAACTAACATCTTTGATGGCTAACATTATTGTTGAAGGCTAACTTTAAGTTTAAAAGTTGATAATTACTGTGCTTAAGAGAATTATAAAGCAAAAATGTACTTCCAAATGTTAAGGGCTGCTAGGGGCTAATTTATGTAATTGTCTGGTCTTGTATGATTTCAACAAAACTGTTTTTCCTGATTCTGCAAAGCAAAGCTTGCTTTGCACAGATGACCTCTGCAGGCTTGTGGACAGAACATAACTTTGTGTTATTTGCCTTTGAAAGACCCTAACTGAGGTGGCTGGACACTGCATTCAGAAATCCCAAGTCCCCATTGTAGACCTGACACGAGTGTATGAATAAAAGCCTCTTTGTTAAAATTTATTCCTGGTCAGACTGGTAAATCTCTGAACGACCCTGGACACATAACACACCCAGGACTGGGGAGGATGTAGGCCCAAGTAGGGAGCTTCTTACCATTATTTAACTAAATTGACTTAGCACAAAATTGTCTTCTAAATGTTTATTCTTAAACATGAGTAAGAGCTGCTGTGAACTCTAATCAGAAAAGCCTCTCTTTACAAGGAACAGTGGTGAATACAAAGAGTTATGGCTACTGAGATGCTGAGAACAAGGGACCCCTATGGGTATGGCTCATCCATAAACAAGACATTTATCTACCCTGTCTAAGACAAGGGAACACTGTGGATCAGGGGACAGTATGTATGTAAGAGACACAAGAGAGGGTGAAAGGGTGAAGGGCAACAAAACAAACATCATCATCTAAATATGATAGAATCGTTGCAACCTTTAACTCAAAACTGTCGTAGAAAAAGTGAGGAACACGGAACCCCTGCTTTATTGCTGAACAATTATGTATTGATTGGTTCTGGGAGAGGAGGAATCTTCTTGTCCAGTTGTGCATTTAGTCTTTGCCCATTTTTTAACAGTTTCCTGCGAGATTTACATTCGCTAAGCAATTGACAATAGCTCGGAGTCCCTGAAACTGACCAGATTTACAAAGCCCCTCCTTCCCAGGAGTAAACAACAAAGACTTCTGAGAGTCACCCTCTGATAATCATAGTTACAGAGAACACTCTCAGAGAATCAAAGCTGCAAAGAAGTTCCTGAGACTAGGTTAGCTGACTGCAAGAAGAAATGAGTGAAGCTTCTTGGAAGAGGTTTAGATCAACTGAATCACTTTAAAAAAGACACTCTGCAAATTTGTTGAATTGCCTGCACACTGGGCAAGTGTGCTCCAGGTTCCCAGCTTTTGTAAGCACTAACACATGCTGCAGTGAGATATGGTGATGCAGCTGTATTTGATTCATTTCTGCTTCTGTAAGTAACTTTTCACTCATATTTTTGTAAATAACCACAATAAAACTCATTGATTCACTAAGTTGGGCTTTGGTGGTATTGATATTCGGTCTTTTGTTGGATCACTATGTGGGGTGAGGAAACGTGTATGTTTCTTCTCCCCGGGAAAGTATTGTCACACAACAGTGCCCATCAGGTTCCAAAGGACAGCTTCAAACCAATGGTCACACAGATGGCCCTGTTTAAATACTATAGGTCACAAAACAAATGAATATGTATAAATTTGAGAAAGAGATTAGCTAGGAGGAGTATGGTAGATATCTGGTCCAGAGATAGGAAAGAGTTGGGAGAGAGAATGAACAGTAAGAGTTGTGTACATGTATGGAATTGTCTAAGAACAATTTTAATTACTATGAAAAGAAATGAAATTATTTTGTAGGACTAATCCATTCAGTAAAGGCCCAGAGTTGTCAATGAAACCTCACTTTGGAAAAAAATTTTTCTTATTTCTTCTGGAAAAAAAAAAGATTTTGTGACATTAAAAAATATAAAGAATCTTTTGGGAGAAGCTGAAACTTAAGATAAAGGCTCCCTCTTTAAATAAGAACTTCAAATTAATATAAAAATCAGAAATACTAAATATATAAAAGTATTGCAAATATTAAAGAATTGGGCAAAAGCTAGTACATATTTCAATAACAAACTACTTGAAACATCATTGCAATACTTTTCCCCAACATTTTGTACTACCTATTCTTTCACTGCTACTTCATATACCAATGGTGTTCTAATGAGATCTTAGAAAAGGTCAATGAGAGTCACTCAAATCTAATGTTAACTAACTTCATGGTGAATATGCATTTATTTCAGTTATTAAAATCAATATGCATATATTCAAAAGATCTATAATTAGAAGAACTCTATGTAAAATATTTACCTCTATACATTTATGTGTAGATGTAACCAACCGTCTTATTAAAATAAGAAATACAGAACCAATGTAAAAGAGAAGGCCAAGAGGTCAGAGCTCAGAGCTAAAATCTTACCTCCTGCAGTGCTCCTAGCTTCCCCGAAAGAGAGCTACTTCCTGTGTGTCTGTCTTTAAATAGTCTTTCTGTTTTGCCTTCTCATTGGTTGTAATTTCAAACACATGACTGCCTTGTCATTGCCTGTAAGTACTGCCCTCCAGGTCTTAAAGATGTATGTCTCCAATGCTGGCTGTAGTCCTGAACACACAGAGATCTACCTAGGTCTTCTACCAAGTGCTGGGATTAAAGGAGTGCGCCGCCACGTTCTTGCTATGGCTCTAATAGCTCTGACCCCAGGGCAACTTTATTTATTAACATACAATTAAAATCACATTTCAGTACAAATAAAATACCATCATATTTATGTATGCCCCTCATTCATAATTTCACTTTCTGTGGTTTCACATCTTACCTTGGTCAGTTATACCTCTCTAGTTGTGATACAAATATCTGACAAGTAGAATATCTAAGGTATAATGATTTATTTCAGCATACAGTTAAAGGAAATATAGCCTATCATGTTAAGGAAGGCATTGCAGCAGGAATGTGGACCCTTGGTTACAACAAATTCATAGTCAGGAAGCAGAGATGGAAGAATTCTAGCTAATGAAAGCTATTGCTCAGCTCACTTTATCCTTTTTATTTAGTACATGAGTACAACTCAAGGAATAGTGCCATTCACATTTAGGGTGCATCTTCTCATTTCAATAAACTAAATCTAGAAACTTCTTCACAGACATGTCCAGAGAGAGGTTGGTTTCCATGATGATTCTAAATTACACCATTGATAGTACAGTCAATTATGAACCATTGTGTTCTGACACTATTAGGTGGAAATTTCCAAAAACAAATAATTCATATGCTTTAAATTGTGTGTTGTTTAAAGTAACACAATGGAACCTTTCACTTTTCAATTTTATCTTGCCTAGGTATGAATTTTGCCTTTGTTAACTCACATTAGTTTTCAGATGGGACTGTTGTAATATAGTGTTTGTGCTTAAATGGTTGTCATTTTATTTAATAATGGCTTGAAAGAACAATGGTAGCAGCACAGATATGCCAAAGATATGTCATACAGTATTTCTTTTAAATAAAAAGTTGATTTTGATAGCCAGTTGTAGTGATACATATTTATAATATTAGCATCCTAGAGGATGAATCAGGGACATCTTGGATTACATAGTAAGGCTCTTTAAAAATAAAACAAATATTTTGAGAGAGAAGGACCACATTTATGTAACTTTTATTATAGTGTGTTATAGGAATTTTTCATTATTATTAATATTATTAACTTTTAACTCTTATTGATCCAGATATTTGAGAGCATCAAGGAGCCCAAAAGATCATAACTAAATGATAAAAGTGACAGATGAACAGTGGTCACCAAATTTTAACCTAAGACATTAGCTCTCAATCGTTGTCTTCCAGAGACAATGCGATAATGATCTAAAGATACAGATAATTGAAAGTAAACAAGTAGAAAGTTGACTTTAGTACAGAAAATAAAGTAAGTGAAACATTAAGGGAAAATGAGGGGGAGCTTCCAAGACTTAAAAGATTTGTTTCAGAAAACAAACAAGCAAGGCTCCTACAATAGGATATTCTAAGGGTTGTCATGAGGAACTTGTGTAAATTTTATTTTAAGAAAATATATTTGGAAATAGGCAAAGACATAATTTCTGTGAGACTGGTAAATTCTGTTTGTATCACTTGCTAAGCCCCATACTCTTTACATGTTTACCTTGTCCAACTGTGGAGAGGATCATGTAACATTCATGTGTTGTTATTCCAATAAACAGGGAGTTCAGAGCCCCACTTGGTCTATCTTTATCTTCTTTTTTGTTAGCTGATGACCTTGGCTAGCTGCTGGCTATTATCCCTGGCCAGTTTTGCTACTCACTGACCTTGCAGATGTTGCTTGTCTCCACCCTTGGTTAGCATAACTCCAGCTATTGATCAAACTATGCTCTCTTTGTTCTCCCATCCCTGTAGCAAATTTGTAGATTTTTCCACCCTGGGCATTGGCTCTTACAATCAACAGAAAACTATCTCCTTTGTCATTACTGAGACTCATATATTAATAAAGCACTACAGAAAAGGAGAAAAGATAATATGTACAGTATTTAGTATTACCTATAGTTCAACAAATCAACTGGGGAAAGTAATTTAACACACAAACATAAAACACACATACACACACACTGTGAGAGAGAGAGAGAGAGAGAGAGAGAGAGAGAGAGAGAGAGAGAGAGAGAGAGAGAGAGTCATTACCATTGCTATTAATTTTGGACTGTACTAAAGGTCCAGAAACTTCTCAGAGAAGATACACATTATGTTTTGTTTAAATGTCACTTAGTACTTGTATTCTGGGATAAATTAAAGTTAGTTACTGATTTTTTTTCCTTTGGTTGTACTTAGCATATATAATCCATCAACCACAGCTATAAAGCATGTACTAGAAATTATTTTAGAAGAATATCTTGAGATTTCTGAAATGAACAGTATCACTATAAATATTGTTTATAAAATAATGAATTTAATAAAGAGATAATGAATGAACAATGCAGTTGTTTCCTATTCTTTTCACTCAGAGATTCCTTTACATGTCTCATGAAGTCCAATTTTTTGTAGTGTTAAGGGATATTAAAATATTTGTGCTAGTTGTTCCATCAGATGTTTTTTATGTTCAATATCTTATTTACTCCCCCAAACAATTTGTAGACTTATTTTACTTCTCGCTATATATTTATTGAATTCAGACTTTAGAAAAATCTAAGTAGCTTACCAAATGACATACAGCTAGGATAGTACAGAACCATAAACTGGATTCAAACTTTGTTAACTGGAGTAATATATACCAAGTATGCTCATGTTCCCTGTGCTGTAAAACTGTGTCCCACAAAGGAGCATATTAAAATTATATCATGTACATCACAACTTCTAGACAAAACTGTTATACATTAGTGCAAGACTAGTATCATTGGAACCCCTTATTATATCACATGTGAATAATCCATTAGTTCATTTCCATGTACAAAATTTAGTCTTCACATCTCAAATGTTTTTATACTCAGTCTGATGTGTTTTGGACAGCAGCACATCCAAAGTAAGATGAATGTTAACAGCATGGCATAGCTAGCTGCTAAGCATTTAACTTATTATAATGGGATGCCAAGGTTGAAGAGGCAAGAGCACTTTTACAACAATCTAGAACAATGGTTCTCAGTGTTAGTAATGCTACGACACTTTAACTTTAAGTTCTTCATGTTGTGGTGACCCCTGACCATAAAATTATTTCATTGCTACTTTATAACTGTAATTTTGTTACTGCTATGAATTGTAATGTAAATATCTGGTATGCAGGATATCTGATATGCAACCCCTAAGGGTCATGTCCCACAGATTGAGAATCACTGACCTTGAAGAATTTTTCATACTATTTCAAGTGAATTCCTTAGGTCTGGAGAGAATCTTCAGCCCATAAATGTTAAGGCTCACAATCAAAGGACAAAAGAGTTCCCTAGTAGAATATATTCGTCACTTGCTTTTGATGGAGAGCCATAATATATATTTGCATATTAAAGATAAAGAGGTGTCCCACTTAATAAGTGTGCTTATCACCTCCAAACCACTACAATCTGCTGAACATCAATTTTGTCCTCTGATGCCCCTTAAAGGTCCTTGATGACCATATATACAATCTCATGTCTTCTTCCTTCTTAGTTCCTCTTTTTTATTGCCTACTTCTCTACCTGAAGTTGGGTCCAAAGAGATTAAGGTATTTAGTAGAAGTTTAAGGATAGGGTTTGGACACCAATTTTGATTTCTCCACTCCTTGCTAAAAACCTAACACTGTTTTTGTGTTTCCAAAGTCTACTTATTGTGAAGGGAGAGGTTTCTTTTTTTGCCTAACACTTCTATTTCTTCTCCTCCCAGTCTCCAGAGGAATATTTTCCTACATTGTAGCATTTGTTCAAATTGAAAGTAGCATAGGATAAGTTGTTACAATTGTGGTAGTAAAACTGAAGGAGAAAGAAAATAAAAGAAGTTTAAAGGATACTTACTGTATTCCTTCCCAAAGGACTCAGAGTATGCCTACTTTTTATGTTCCATTTTCTTGCTTTGAGACAGAGTCCAATTTACTAGATCTTAGATAAAACTTGGGGCAAAAGATGACCTTCTATTTTTTTCTTTTCATTTATTAAAAATTAAACAAATCTAAGCCAAGTTAATTTTATTGAAATTTTATTGAACTACAGTTTTTTTTTTAACTGAAATTATTGCTTCTTGTTAGAGTAAATGCATTGTTAAAAAAGTACACACTATTTGACAATTGTGTTGGTCTACATTGAACATCAGGTCCAAATAGCTGTGTAAAATACAGCAGGTGCTATACTTCTAAGAAATTGTTAATTTATCTTATTTTTCAAATTGGCTGTGTATAAAGACATTTGAATAAAGACTAACATGACACAAAGTTAGAAATAAAATTTAACTTAATAAATATTTTAGTAACATTTACTCCTTCATGAAGAATTAGTTTATAACCTTGGAAAAACATGGATTAATATGTTCAATACTCAATCAAAAGTATGTAATTCTTGAGGTTAATAAGTAAGGAGAGGGATTCACATTTTTTTTATCAGTGGACCTGATTGAGAGATACCTTACAGCTCCTACACAACTTATCTTGTAAATGTTCTTTAAATAAATGTAGATTTCCAGATCTCCATTCATGCTTGTCAGAACACAGTTAAAACATGTTCTCAAAGTTCTGTCTTCCAACTGATCCCTGTAAAGAAAGTCAAGATTTTAATAATTCATAAGCTTAAGATGCTTGGAACCCTATGTCACTTAATAACTTTATAACTTTGTAATTTTAACTATATGTCATTTTATTTGTGCTTTTTATTATTGGCAATTTTTCAAGTATTGTTACAACTTCATGTTCATCTTTTGAAGAATAAATTATAATTGATAGAAGTGTGGACATTAATTCAGTTACAGTGTTCAAGTGTAATTAAGAGCTTTGAGTAACATACTTTACTCACTATGATGAATGGCAGAAGTCATACCAGCATACTGATCTACATCAGGATCATACACAGAATACACTGTCCAAGAAAGCAAAACGGAAAATATGAAGCTAATATCACAGGATATTGAAGTTATTTGTACTGCCATGCTTAGAAAGGTGTCCTATCAAGATCATAATCCTGAGGTAAGTAGAGTATTTTTGTTCCAGAACTGAAGTCAGGGCTTCAGAGAAAGGGGCAGGTAGATGCCAGGCAGTGTGTCCATGCTCTGAGTATCAAAGCATGATTCAGTACTGGATATTAGCATATGCTCACATTACTGATGGAGATAAGGATGATAGTTAATCTTAAATATCAACTTGCTAGGATTTAAGTTCAATATGGAAACAAAATCTGGGCATGTGCAAGGAAAGTTCTAGGTTGGGTTAATTGAAGTGGAAAAAACCCATCTTAAAATTACCCTTCTATGGGCTGTGGTTCTGTAATAAATAGAAAAAAAGTGAAGCTGAAATCCCAGCATCCACTGACCTCTGTTTCCTGTCACTGATACTCCAGTCTGCCTGCTGACTTCCATTCTGTGATTTACCCCTTCGAATTGTGAGAAAACAGAACAAACCAAAACAAACAACCAGACAAACAAACAACAAAAATCCTCTTTTTTAAAAAAATTTGTTTTTGTCACAGCCATGAGAAAAGTAATAAATTGTCTAACTGTAGGAAGTAAACAACTAGAGATGGTATGGACAGTAAAGCTCAAATCTGTTGAGTTTACCACAAGAAAACTAAATATTAAATAAAAAAGATTGAAAAAAAAGTTGCAAAAAGATGTAAATTTCAGAATGAATCTTGGCTCGCATCCCAGAACTAGAAAAGATGGTAATAATTTGGTATTAATATTCAAAGTGTAAAGGATATACACAGTGTTCCATTTTTATAGTCACTTTTGTGTTATGCATTTATCCCTAGTAAAAGTAATTGTCTATGCTACAAATCCTTTACCTTTACTATCTAGCCAGTCAAAGAAGATAATCACAGGAGGGTTAATACAAAGTCCAATTGCACTTGTGGATTCACTCACTGTTCTTTAGCTTTACTCAAGAAAAAGTAAAAATTCAACACATCTTTCTACACAAAAAATAAATTGAATCATCGTTTGCCTTTTGTGAAAAAAAAAAAAACAGAAACTGAGTAGTTAAGACTAACTTCATTTTCACAGTTAAGAACAAGTTTAGTTTTAGGTTTAGGTTCTTTTTTTGTATGTGTAACAAGTACAGAAACTGACATTCAGCTAAGTTTTAATAGTGAAGAAATAGAAATAGAAACTGTTTAATTTGAAATAAAAAACATTCTTGTGTTGTATGTGTTCTCTAGTCATTTAAAATGTGGTGTCTGAACTACTCAATGAATAACAGCTCAAAATAGCCATCCATTAATTACCTTTTTTGACTAAATCACAACCATACTTATTTTTAAAGGTATTTTGACTTTTTATATTTTTCAGTAATACACATTATAATTGTTATCCTACATTAGTAAATAGAAATAATTTCACAAGCCACAAAAAAGTTAAACCTGCTTAGCTCATAGTCATATCATAGAAATAAAGAAGCTTAAGAAGTAAAGAAGGCTTGGAATAGTCTGGGATTAGTCTAAGAATCTTGATGTCTTTTCATCAGCCTCAGGATACTGGTTTGGCAATGTGTGACTGTTTTCCAGTGTGGTGTGTGTGTGTGTGTGTGTGTGTGTGTGTGTGTGTGTGTGTGTGTTTCCTAAATGTAAAGCATTATCTGATACCCACGTTACTAAGGAGATAGCTAGGTCAGAATGTTGGCAAGATGAAAAAAAATCCTTCCCCAATATTAAACAAATAAGAAAAATAGAATTCTGTTTTACTCAACAGCCAAAGTGCCTTGCGTTTTTCTTTTTTTACTTCATGGCACAGCATCTGAATAACTTAGCTAATGTCCTTCCTAAAGAAATAAAGATAGAAATTGTAAATAATATTCTGAATTTTTGACTCTTTAAAGAAACAATATTTTCCTGTACTTCTGTACTGACAGCACAACTAATTACCACACAGATTTTGAAGTTTCATTTGATACAGTGCAGAAAAGTGTGAGTACAATACAAGAAATACATTCGTTAATGGAAAACAGTAACCACTAGGACTCATTCTTACTGGCAATAATTAGAGTCTTGTGCTTCAGCAAAGTTCAGCTATACACATAAGGCTGTCATTTCCTGAGCTTAGGAGAAAAAAAAAACCTAGTCTGCAGCTTTTGTCCACTCCAAGTGTCAAATTGTTCAGACCTGAAGGGAAGAGACTCTTAGATGACCTGATCACTCACAGTTATCTCACCACTACTTCATTAGCAAGGTTGTTGAAGAAGTCAGTTATGGCTGTAAAAATCTTTCTTCCCTAAGAAACCCATTATTGGATTTTTCCTTGCCCCTCCTCCTTCAGCTTTTTGTTTTTAGAATGGAGAACCGATTCAAACGTTTCCCACATAATTGCCCAAGTACTATTTCAAACATCTAATATTGTTTTAGTAATGTGGTAATGCCCAGAATAAAGGAGGGAGGCAAGGGGAGAGAAAGAAAGAAAGAAAGAAGGAAAAGGAGGGAAGGAAGGAAAGAAGGGAAGAAAGAAAAGAAAGAACCAGAAAAGAAAGCCAAATCTTACAAGTTATATCCAGGAGTGAATCGAGTACTGTGAGTTTCATTTCACAGGTATGCCTCTTTCAAATTCTAATAATCTATAGTGGTGGAGAGGGGGATGGGTGTTAGAAGACTATTTTTCTAAGCTTTCACTAATAGCACCCTCTAGTGTCTTCAGTTAAACTATGCATACGATTTTCAGCTAGGTACAGAAAGGGAAAAAATTCTGCAGCTAAAACTACTAGCACCTTAGGGGGCTGTAAAAACAAGATTTCTTCCATTTTTCCATATTTAAATTCAGCAGGAATTCACTTGCCTTTTTGTGTACTTGTACTGCTCTCAAACTTACTTTGAGTTTTGTGTGTGTACAAATGATGTAGTAGTAAGAATGTCTGTAATTAAAAACAGTTTCTAAACTTTTCAGAATATTTGTACATACGTTATCATTCGTGAATACCACAGCTTTATCCTAATGCTAATATGTATCTTTATTGCCGGTATTTTGGAAAATGACAACTCCTTAACATAGTGTCAGGCAGTTTTGAACATATTGGGTACATTATCTTTAAAAAATTACATATGTATGTTTAGATGGGTAATGTTATCCTCACATTTAAATGAATGAACAGAAACTTTTTAGAAGACAACTATGCCACTAAATATGTTTTAAAAGTTCACATATATAGCTTTAAATTTTTCTGCAGTCACATTACAATTATGAAAAAAATTACTTTGAATTAATGATAGTTTCATTCAAACAATTACTCAGAATATGGACATTGTATAGTGACATTGGTATGCAATGATGAGATATTTCATATATGTATGTGAATGTTCACATTCTAAGGAATCTTCAAAATTGGCTACAGATATTTTGCTCCCAGAACATCTCAAATTGAGAATCACATTTCATGGGCTCAGCACTCACATGTGGAAAGTGGCTATCTTGCTGGACAATACTGTCCTGGAGGTTTATTTGTTTGCAACCATACAGCTAGAAAGTGGCAGAGCTGAGACTCCCTGGTTAGTCTAAAACTATTGTTCTTTTCTTAACCATTGAACGTCATTGTCTGCTAATAAATGCAATTGTTACTGAATTAATATTAAGTATAGAAATATGGAGAGTACATTTTATCCTGCCTTATCTACTTTCCAAACAGCCATTATTATCTATTAACTATATTATTTATGCATAATGTTCAGTACAAGTTGTTTAGTACAACACAAAATGGCTTAAATTTTGTATAAAGCATCTATCATGTAAGAGACACAATGTGTTTGTTGTGATTGATCGGCATGGTCAGTCAAGTCTGTTTTTCTCTGCACAGTGATAACATAGGAGGGCAAATCCCAAGCAAATTACTCAATAAACAGTATTTTAATGTAAGGGAAACTGAAATAAAAAAATTCATTGTTCTCACTAATCTCATATAAAAAAAACAGATTTTGCAGAGTGATTGATTATGTATTTTAACAGGCAGTACCAATAGTCATTCCTTTACTAGGAGAGCATGGCTGTTCAATCCTTCTTAAAATTAACACATCCTTTCCCAGTGTTCAATTCTCCCACGTCTGAGAAACAACTTTACTCACTGAAGTTTAAAAAAAGAAATTTCTTTGATCATTTATGTAACCATATAATACCATAATGGCTAAAGTTAAGATAGTAAGCATATTTCCATACTTGCAAGCTATGGATTATCATAATTACACTTTCATAAACATAATAAGATTATCATTCAGTCTTTTAATTGGAACACTGAAGAAATGCAATAAATATCACAGTTGCTTTCTGTTATTTCCTTCAACAAACACATTGGCACAGTATCTTTTTTACTTTTGAAGACTTAGTTAATTATAAGATTTCCTGTAGAATTTACATTATGAAAGCCTATAAGCACACAATCTGAAAACCACATGTGAATGGACAGCACAGCGTACTGCAAACAGTATAGGCTGGGTTTTCCAGCTCTAGATTTTTATAGCTATAAAATATTAGGCATTTTTATCTATTCTTATTTCCTTTCATGTTAAAACAAAATCAAAAAAAGAAAAAAATGGAAAAGGAGAAGCTAATAATATCTACCTCATGAAGTGGTTTTTGATGATTAATAGGGCTATTTAATAATGCAGGAAGTCCATCAATTCATTTGGAAAAGGAGAGCCCTTCTCTCTGCAGGCATAGCAAGGTCCTCATCAGTTCTTTCAGAGTTAGAATTCAGTTTGTTTTTGCCAGGTGTCCTAGCTTCTGGTTATTCCATTGCTCACTGGTGCCACCATCAGTCAGAATACAGGCAAAGAGAAAATGGGGAAATTTCTTTCATTATTTTTAGATGTGGATTTCTGTCAGTCTTGTCAATAAACTACTTTTTTTTTTCTCAGATGATTTTCTGGGTTACTTATTTCAACTTATAGGGTCTCCTTGGTCTACAAGCAATGCTTCTACTCCACAGAGACGATTTTCTTTTGAACTGTCCACATAAAATAAAATTGTGCATTTTACACTACAGAAGAATACATATTAACTATAAAACACTTATTTGGCCAAATGTAAAGATCATCCACTCTAAACAGAATGCCAGAGACTAAGCTGTTTAGCTGAATGTCCTGTGAAAATTACCTGTGTTTTATGAGTATCATTTTAGGAATTATAAAACAGACTTACTAATATTAACAACATTATTCTGTCATGATGATAGTTTTAAGAACAGTTAATGACTAGTTCTCTCCCTTTACACCAAATTGAGATGGAAATCTTAAGAAATAAATTGATTGATCTCTACTATAGGTGTTATAGAGAATTATTTGTGCTTTGAAAGTATCCCCATGACATAGATTTTTCACATTCTTCTGGATCAGTGATTTTATTTTCATTGAGTTACTGCCATCCCCTATTACAGTGTCACCCAACAGTGCAGCATCCAAGATAAGAACAGTAACAATTTGACAGCAACTGATTTTATCCCCTACACATTACCTTGCTTCAAAAAAAAAAAAAAAAGGTGGATAAAGCATTGCTAGATACTATGAATAATGAAGTCAGAAGTACAACAGGAATAAATGTAATGGTTAAGTGTCTCCCTGGACCTGTACAAGCAAATAGTTTCTTGTATTTTATTTCATTTCATGCATACTGCACTCAACTGGCATGCGAAGGCTTTCTCTTAGCAGTGGCTTCGGGTATGAGAAAAAAATACAACAGGAAAAATGATTTCTGAGGAATTTTTGACGCAGCATGTAAGATAAAAATTAAAAAAAAACTACAACTGGAAATTGGAAAAGGTTTAGGAAAATAGAGTGGGTCACAGTGGAGCAATAAAGATTTGTGGATTCATAAAGATTTGCCCTTAAGAGAACTTTCTTGAAAAAAAAAAAAAAGCTGTTTTGAGAAAATCAACTAATAATAACTAGCAGACTATTTCCTTTTTTCATATTCCTTTCCTTTGCAGATACAATCTCTCATGCTATTTTCCCTTCAGTATACAAGAGTAAAACTGAATACTAAGCTTTTAGTGCCTGAAAGCAGTGTACTTTTTCTCCCCTTCGGGAAAAAAAAAAAAAAAAAAAAAAGCTTTCTTTCCTTTTCAAAACCAAAGATTTTCAGAACCAGAAATGTAAGTTTTCTTCACATTAATCAAAGAAAGTAGATTATTTCCTAAAATGCACACTTCGCACATAATAATATAGACAATTCACCTGTCTCATTCTCTCATATAAGGACTTTCTCCTTGAAATAAGAATTAAGAGATGTCTGGGTGTTATTACCTGTTTTGATCCCATTCTATAGGTAAGGAATTAGCTATTGCTTCTTGATACTCACTATATATCTGAGCCAATACCAGACACAGTGTCCCTTGTTGCTTTAGTGCTTTTGGGAGATCTGACACCCCATGCCAGCCAGGTTTCACCAACTGGGCTGCCAAGCTTTTGGCAAGCATTGGGCTTGCAGCTCCAGGCCAGGATCTTCCTCCTCTGGTATCATTTCTTGCCTCTCAAACGTGCTGGTGTTCACAGTGGGATTCACCAACTACAGGGCAACAGACACCGACCGACCTGCTTAATGCTACTCTTAGTTGCTCTCTGGGATAGCCAAATGACGATTTTTCTTCTCAGACATTCTATCCCCACTCCACCCCACCCCACAATGGAGGATGAGTGTGGACCTAGGCAGCTGAGGTATCAGAGACCGTTCACAGTTGAATATGACATATTTAGAAACAGGCACTTGGCTCAAACTACAGGTTCTCCTGGCTCTTGCCCCTACTTCCACTAGTGTGCCCTAAGTACCCTTTGTATGAGAAAATGGTGCTGCTGGATGCCGGTTCTCTAGCTGGACTCAGGGGAGCCAGAGGAATCTAGAGAAAAGCATACAGACCAAGAAAAAAAAATACATCAAACTTCTGTAAGATAATGTAAAGGAGTGAAACTTAAAGTTCAAGGAGAAGGGGACCACCCGCGGGCAGGAATGCATGCCCTTCTTATTTTGCTCTGCGTTCCCCTAAGCCTCCTTGTCCCATAAAGGAGCGTGTAGGCTGTGCGCATTCCGCTTCCCTCTCTGGGCTGCAAGCGTAACTTCCCAAGCTTACCTCAATCTCGCCCCCGCACCGCTCCTGGGGTTCAGCGTCCGCTGGGAGAGGCCGCCTCCTGAGCTGGAGTGGGATGCGGGGTGCCGGGAGTGGGGACCAAAGGGGGGTACCCAGCAGTTGGTGCTGCGCCATCCCCTCCCAGCAGGCGGCTAGGGCACTAGTTCACTCCTCTTCCCCCGCCTTCCACTCGCTCACCCCCCTTCTGCCCCCCTTCCACCCCTCCTGTCTAGTCCCTCCCCCTCGCCATTGAAAAGGGCTGGCTTGGCAGTGGCTCCTTGCAGTCGACGAACTGTCAGGGCGGGAGGAGCTGTGAGCCAGAGCAGCCAGCAGCGGCCCGCGCAGCAAAGCAGAAAGCCAGACTACCAGAGTGCACGGAGTGGAAGCAGAGGCTACTCAGGCGACACAGGCAGCCCAGCTAGCCCGGGCGGCCCAACTAGCCTCACAACCAGCCTCCACGACAAACAGCTGCTCCGCGGACTGCGAGCTGTGGCGGTAGATCCCGCTACAGCAATCGCAGTCTACGTGGAGCAGGCGGAAGCCTTTTTTCTCCTTTTTCGTTCCCCTCTTCATTCTACTCAAAAGGAGTCTTAACAGGAGGTAAGTATTGGGTCCGGGTGCCAGAGCCGCTGAGGCTGGGGACACACTGCATGTCCTGCACTTAGGACGTGGTGATTGCCTGTGCGTGGGATCTGGACAGTTGACCACAGCACGCTTTTAGAGATGCTGCTGGTGCCCTCCCTTCTGGGTTCTGTTCCCTAGAGGTAAGAGAAAGAGCAAACCCCGGAGGTGAGCTCGCACAGAAAAATCTTTCGGCACTGCCTCCTCTCGGTTTGGTTACTTTGCTAAAACTCTCACTTTTGTCAGAAAAGTGTCCGCGCATGAATTTCCTCGAGATTGGCTGTGCAGAAAGGTCTTTCACTTTAACTGATTTTGCCAGCTTCAGCGAAGATGAATGAAACTCTGATCGTGAAAGTGTGGGGATGCAGAGTTGACGCCCCAGACTGTTGGAGGAGGGGGGTGTACTGTTGGAGGTGGGGGTGTCCCCTGGATTGATTCCAGATGAGGGGCAATGCCCCAGCAGCAAATCCACGGTGGACGCTGGAAGCAGGCCCAGATGCGCTCCTCTTTCTGGGGGCTCCAATTTGAGTCCCAGTTTGATAGCACAAACCCCTGGGGGCCAGACCCTTGCCGCAGGGCGTGGGAAAAGAATGCGCGCAGCAGGGCGCCCAGGGCTCCCCTGGTTTGGTCTTCCTGGCGCTCTACCTTTTCTGCCTACTCTGGGACCTAGTGGATGTGGAAATGATAGATGTGGGAAATTCTGCCCCCTTTTTATAAACGCAACTTCTTATAAAGCAGCAGCTGAAAACCGGTGTTCTTTTCTCATTGGGGGAAATAAAAAGACTTCCTAAGTCAAGCCTAGCATAAAAGGGTTTCTTTTTCTCTAGAGAAATGACTTGGGATTCCTTAGCCAAAAGAACGCCCACCTATGTCATAAATACATGGCATTTTCCAAAAGAAACGCAAAAAGCATTTCCCTCCACAAAGGAACGATCTTCCAAGAGCGTGTACAAAACGACCCCCCTTTGCGAAAATGCCTCTTGCTAAGAGCATCATTGGAAAAGGTGACTTTAAAAGGTGACCACATTGCTTTAGAGACTTTGAAAAAGCGCAGCGACTGTCTACCTGAGGTTGGGGACACTACCTCCCTATGAGCAGAGTCACAAAGCGACTTGTCCCTGAGGTGTCAGTGTCCCAGAGTGCACAGCAGGAATCCGTTTCCGTGTGTCTCCCCTAAGGAAAGACTTTTTAGGGCTAGTGAAGATGGCCCCTTTGCTGCCTGTGATTTATTCAGGGCTCCACTGGGTTAGCCGCCTTTGCGGCTTGGGGTTCAGGGAACTGGGATGCTCTCCTGGAGTATGTGAGCGTGCGCCTGCAGGCGGGCACTCGCCTCTGTGAACAGGGTGCCCTTCCAAAATATTGTCTCGGGGGCTGGAAATCCAACATTGCGCCACTGCGGCACCCACCCACAAAGTAAATCCAGGAGAGAAGTGGGGCTAGGACAAAAGAAAAAGAAAAGGAAAAAGAAAATTAAAGGACCACAGCAACACACAATAAAAACAAAAACGTAATGCTGTTCTTTCCCCCATTATGAGGAAACTTTCCAAAGGCAGATTTATACCGTCCTAGGGACTGTTTCTGTACAATGGACCTAGTGTAGAAAAAAGTGGTTGAGAATCTAGGCCATGTGCAAAGGGGGCTGAAAGATTAGAGAGTGATGGGGACAGAGGAGCCCTGTGCGTGGTCCTACCACTGCAACCAGGAAACAACCTGAGGAGCAGGCTGGGAATTCAAAACATTGAACACAAAAGATGAAGGCACTAGGTGACTTAAAGAGACTGCGTTCCTTGTCCTCTATTTAGAAAAAAGGAAAAGAAAAGAAAGGAAGGAGAGAGAGAGAGAGAGAGAGAGAGAGAGAGAGAGAGAGAGAAACGAAGGAAGGAAGGAAGGAAGGAAGAAACGAAGGAGGAAAAGAAAGAAAGAAAAAGTAAAACAAGTGTGACTCAGGACTGAAAAAAAAAAGGGAATGGGGGAAGGGTGCGCTTGCTGGCACCGCTGCAACTTTGGAAGACAGGCACTTTTAATCTTGTTTGAAACAAATTCTCACGGTCTGGGCGAGAGATAGCCTCAGGGCTGTCTTTGCCAGTGTGTTTGTACTGGGGGAGGAGGTATTTGAAAGCCAGTGAAAGTAACTGATAGTATGTGTCCATGTTTCACCTTTCTTGTCTTTGGTTTATTGGAGGCGGAGCGCACAGTGTGCAGGCGGTTTTGAGAAAGAACCAGGAGATGGACAAGCCAAGGTCTAAGTCTACCTTTTTGATGCTAAATTAAGAACTGCCGCGCCCAGCTCGAGTAAGGGTGCCGCCGCCAGGGCACTGAGTTTGCCAAGCGGCTAGCAAGCGCCTCCTCTAGCAAGCCGCAGGAACGCAGTTCGTGCAGGGGTCCTCCTCGTCCCGGCAGCCCCTCCTTTTCTGGCAATGATGTCAGCGGCCGCGGCGAGGCTCCGCTGGCCAAGAGGAGTGCAAGCAGAGAGTGCCGGTTGGGGGCTCAAGCAGGCCAAACTGCGGGGCGCGCTCCCCATGATCAGCAGCCCTGAGTCCCTAAGCTCCTTTCCCGCGCAGCCGACCCCCAACCGCAGCACCTCCCAGAGGCACCGGGATCCCCTAAGGCGTGTCAAGGTGCCGCCTTGCCTGCTGCGCTTTTCTAAAGCGGGCTTCAGATCCTGGTGTGTGGGGGTTCCCCTCCCTCCTTCCAGCTGCTCTCTGTTCTTTCCAGTTTCGGGCTCTTACCTTTTTTATTCACACCGAATTTCTGAATTTAATGGTCCAGTGGCAAGATAGAGGGCAAGGTACTAGGTTTGAAATCTCTGAATCTCTGCGCTCCCGCCCCTCCAACCACGTTGGGTGATTAGTAAGGATGTAGGAATATCTTTATCCCCCTCCCCTGGTGTCTGTCTCTGCCTGCAACCTAAGGAAGCGAGTTCCTGTGTGTGTGTGTGTGTGTGTGTGTGTGTGTGTGTGTGTGTGTGTGTGTGTGTGTGTGTGTGTGTAGGCGGGCGGGGGGTGGGGGGCTCCTTTTCTCCAGGAGATGAGGAGATGGGGCGGTGGGGGAGGGGACGAAGGTGAATGCTCTGGTGCGGAGTCCGGTGGCCGAAAATACTAGGCTGGAAATAGGAAATTGAACACTGAAATGTTTCTGGCTCTGTAGCAGCAGGCAAGAAGCCGCCGTGCTTTTTATTCTAAGGCTGTGGAGTCACTTTCTGTGGACCAACGCGCCAAATTGGGAAGATTCCTGAATAGGATTTTTTACTAGACAGAAGCCCGCTGTAGCTTCCTTTTATAGCTTGTTCCAGTCCTTTTGAGGAACAACACCCCACTTTCCTGAAAGCAAAGCGAATCCCTTTTCCCAATGACTGTGAACAATGTATTCTTTAGCTCCAAGAGAAGGGTCCTAGGGAGCAATTGGAGAAGGTCGTACAGGGCAAGAGGGAGGGGACACAGGCTGGGCTTGTGGACACTAACTGAAGCCTACAGCTGTCACATTCCCGCAGAAATTAGATTCCAGGGGATCACAGCAAACTGCTTGTCTGCTGTGTTTTCCTTTGGAGGCAGAGGGGAACTGTGCAATAGCGAATTCTTCTGTTTTGTAAATGTGGGGTTTCTATCCCTCCTCCTTTTCTTCCTTCCTTTGATGCAAAGCGTCCTTTACATGATACATTGCTTCCTCAAACTTAAGAGTTGCTGTGCGTTTTAAAGGCAGGGAGAAGGGAACTCATATCAAGCATTAAACCAAGTGTGTTTTCTAGAGCTCAATCATTTGCTAAATACCCACCATCCCTTTATCACCCAAGTGTTGTTCTGATGGATGTCCTTAATGTTAGCTTTCTGAAGCTGGAAGGCCTGGCTGAGAGGATTGCAGGTTTCATATTATCCCTTTTCTTGGTACTCAAAACTTTAGGAAAGATAGAAATTCCTGATCGTAAGCTACCTGAGTGTTGGTGGCAAGAAGATATATGGTAAGGGATTTTAAAAGCAGAGCGTTTCTCCATGCAAGCACTCCACAACGGCCTTTGGACAATATTTATAAGATTCTTGGGGAGCACAGGAAGGCACACAGACAAGGAGACTTTATAGAAACCACTGGCTTTGAACTACACCGAGGAAATATGTATGGCTGCCACGTTTTCTATTAGTGGGAAAGGAAATTATTCAGGGGATGAAGACCTGAAAGCTAATTCCCTCCAATAATCTTGGTGTACATATTTGAAAGGAGGTGTCATCCATTTATTTATTCTTTGAGAAATTCACAAACATAAATTACTCAACTATTGTGCCAGACAAAGTGTCACACTTTTAGAATCCAAAAGAGATTATGAAAAATTTGGCCTGGGACTAATTGAGTTTAGGAGACTCTCATAAAGGTAGGATACAATGTGATGAATATTCTAATTGTACATAATGGAGGAAGGAATGGATTTTTTTTTTTGCTAGGAGGTTAAAAGGTTCATTTAAAAATATCTTCTTGACTATAAGCAATTAGCCATTGCTAGTCAGTGGCTAGCCAAGTAGATATGGGTGGTTATATAGAACAAAGTAGTAAGGAAAGGGTGGTGGCAGGGATTTATGGCTTACTGTTGAGTTAACAAGTATGTGTAATTCTGTAATTTGTAGATTCTGGCCATTTTTGTGGATTTTTTTTCAGGAAAATATGCTAATAACAATAAAAGAAAGAACAAAATATCTTGCAGTGGGTGGTTCATGAAATGCTGCTTATTGTCTTTAAATAAATTGATGCATTTCAATAGCAAATGGAGACCAATAAGGTGAGAAGTTTTTATAATAGCCAGAGCACAGGACATAAGACGAGTGCTTAAAGTAAATCAGTAGAACTGAAAAAGAAATGCTGCTTGGGGGGAGGGGGTTCTCTTTATCTGCATACTCATATCATTTGACACATCACACTCATCAGTCCCCATTTTGTATATTCTTCATCACCAAAAGGAAAGTACCTTTTGTTCTAGACATCAGCATTACTTCACACACTTTCAAGCACAGTTTTGCCCAATCCTACTCCATTTTTCACACACATTCTTGGATCATCTCAGCACCCTACATCATTTCTTCAGCTAACGAGTTCAGCTTTCTCCCCAGTGCACTGTTTAGACTTTCTGAAATCTTGTTTCTTTTCCTTAGACAGAAGCAAGCAATTATATCTTGTTTTCCTTTTCATGTTTTCTCTCACTGCTTTATCTCTGTATTAATTAACACCCTAAATTCTCTCATATCCTACTGCCCATTAGCTACCTTAGCCTTTTCAGTAACCTAAAAGGAGCTTTACATAAATTAATAATTATTTACAAATTTGTAAAATTTTCTTCACTAAGAAGTTTTAATTTTGTCTCCGTGTCTTTTGCTGCTGTAATTTCAAACAGGATTTTTAGTGGAATTCCTCCAATTTATTGTATTTTTCTTATGTCTGCAAATACCTATTTTCTTTTGACTGCATTTAAGGATTTAATGCTGTGAATTAAATCCTTTTCTGAATTGTTCACTACATATTCTTCACACTGTTGCTTTATGTTGTATCCTTTATGGTATAGCCTTTTCATTTTCTTGTGTGGGCCTTTCATTTTAGTAATTTTTTTTTAAATTTCCTGCTCCTTTTCCTTAGTGCAATTGTTGTAACAGCATAAGTTTAAATATTTGGAGAGGGTATCATCATCTTCAGGATCCCAGACAAGATTTTAAAGCCTTTACCAATTTTTGCTTCTATCAACATAAGCAGTTACCATGCCCAGAGATAAAGGAATCCTTTTGTATATAAAAAAATAAGAAATAAAACACTATTCTTTTAAAGTTTCTTGATATGTGGAAATAAAAGGAAGTAATTTGCATATTGATCTACATTGTATAAGTTTGGCTCAATGTTGTTGGGAATTAGTAGGGAAGAAAATAATTTGCCTTACAAACATTTTTTTTTCAGAAAATATGTGAATTTTACCTTGGCTAAAATAAAATATATAATAAGTACATTTATTTATACTTATTAACTTTATATTATTACATTCCACATTACATGTCATCGTCTGAGCAGAGTTCTGTTGTTTGAAGACTTAATTGATCATTTAGTATCCAGAATGAAGAAAAATAGGTAAGATTCCCTGACATTATAGACTGGCTTATAATATTTAAACTGATCACACTTGAAAATGATATGATTATTTGGCTGAAGTTAATCATAAAAGGCATATCTCAAAAACATGTTTTGAGAAAGGAAAATGTCACTGACTTATGTGACATTTTTCTTCAAGATTTATAACCCATGCATTATTAATGATAAAGCACAGGCTTATCAATAGAGGAAAACTAGTTTAGTTTGAAAGTGTCTTTGGAGTTTCAGTTGTATGCATATAAAGATTGAATTTTTATAAACAGCCAAATAAAAATAAAAAGCTGGGCCTTTTTCATTACAGATTATAATTAAGAGAGTGAATTGCCAAAATCATAAATGTTTCTATTATCTTTTACACTCTGAAAGGTCTTCAACTATTCAAGAATTTAAAGGGCCATTTTTATTATTTCTAATGGTATAAATATTGATCAGTATAATTTTTAAAACTAAAAATGACAACGACGTTTTCCTTCCAGCACAAATAGAAAGAATGGTTTCTTTACCTAATTCACTCATCTAAAATGCTGACAATTATATAATAAAAAAGCAAATCAAAAATAAGAAAAGATATTCTTGGAATAAGAATTTTCCTTATTCAATTTAAATTGTTTTTATAATCTAACATATCTTTTAGATTGACAATAGTAAAATTAATTTTAATTATAAAAGGAAAGCTCATTTCTTTTTTAACTCTTTGGTATTATAATGCAAACTGAAATTCAAACTGATTTTGCAGTTCATTTGCTAACCTCATATAAAATTAAAGCCAAGTATTGCTTTCTGCCACAAATTTGATTCATTCTCTTTTCTAACACCTTCAATATGTACAGTATTCTGAATATTTAGTTATTCTAAAGTAATTACCCATTGTCATATCACATAAACAGAAGAGAAATAGGAAGGCATGGTTATTCCCATTTTTGCTGTCAGAAGGTCAGACAGGTGAGATTAGTTAGAACTATCTTGTCATTCAAAGGTAAAGGGAATTCTGTTATTCACTCATCAAGCCAGGACTTTTTCCGGCATTCTCCCTTGCTTCTCCTATTTCCCTGAGTTTATTTTATTCATGTTCTGGATGTAAAAAGCAAACAAACAAGCCAATGAAAGCCTTAGATTAAAAACTAAAAATCTCAAAGATGTGTACTTTCATGTGTATTAAAACAAATTTGTCACTTGGCTGCTTGCTTTTTATTTTCATTTCAGTTAATGCCTTTGTGCATTGATCTTGTGAAAGTATATCATAAAATAGTAGGATTATTGACATGTTAATAGTATACATTCCAGACACTTAGACATTCCCTTCAATTTATTTATAGGAAGAATTGAAATTCCGACCCTTTATAATACCACTCCATTAAGTTTGAGTTTACTTAATGTGGCAAACGTTTAGTGCTACATCTTAATGCACAGTGCTTGTAAGACATCTGTATGTTTCCACGTGATTTATTTTAGGGGGGAGTTGTCAATGTTTTTTAAGTAGTGTTTTGATTTAGACATGTCATTTTGAAGTCACACGAGTGTTAATTAGTCGTTTGTGGGTTTGTATCATATCCAACAAAAGACACTAAGCTTCAAGTATTCAAATCTATTGTTTTGTCTTCAGGATTACAAACATTTTCCTCTGGATTTCTATATGGTAAGTGAGAGTGGGACATTTACTTAAATTATGTGAACATCAGGTATTTTATAATTTATTAGTGTGTACAGGGTAGCCTTGAGCAAATAACTTCCGTTCCCGAACTAGTTTCCTCAAATGGAAAATGAAGAAGCTGTAAATTACTTTAAGGATCTTTGCAAAAAAAAAAAAAAAAAAAAAAAAAAAGTCTTGTGATGGTTCCCAAAAGACAACCTATACAACATTCGTCCTTGTTCGTTGGCTCTGTAAGCATTACTACCTTCACTGCATTGACTCTTTAACCATTGATAATGAAAGTGCTATGACTTATTTAGCATTGTAATGCATTGCATGCAGGAGATGGACAGGATTGCAAAGGATGATGTCCCCTAGATTTAAGAAATTAATGGCTTTGAGGAGTTTACATGGCAGGTCAGGAGCAATTAACATCAGCAAAAAAAAAAGTAATGAATAGTCAAATTAAACTGAATTAAACACACATTCATTGAATGTCACTCTTTACATTATAGAACACCAAGTCTAGCACATGTTTCAGAGACTGGAAATGGTAAAGACCAGAAATGGATGTAGAATGAGTTCTCTAGGTGTTCATATAAGGTATTGCGTGATAGACTGATGAATCCAATTCTCTCTCTCTCTCTCTCTCTCTCTCTCTCTCTCTCTCTCTCTCTCTCTCTCTCTCAATTCTGAGAAGTATTTATTAGAAATTCTTAAAAATTAAACAAAGCATAAAGATATTAGGCTATGGATAAAACATGACAATTTTTTTACCACAGTTTATCAATTAATTTGGTTAGTTAGGGCTGAAATTACATACATACATAAAGATGATCCCATTTATATATGTTATTGTAATTAAGCCTTTAGAAGACATGAAATAGATTAATAATAATGAGAAATGTATAGAACATTCATTATGCGCATGTGTTTCCTACTTCCCTGTGGGTATACAATTCCAAAACACTATTGTGTATACGTTTTTAATTACCTTTGCTCAAATGCAATTATAGGTTTGCTATCTTATCAGAAGTTATATATCTGGCTTTATTAAGCCAGGCAATTTCCTATTCTGACTCAGATCTGTGTTCCACTTTCTTTTAAATTGAGAACATTAATTGTTCTTGCATTTTATATATATATATATATATAAAATGTATATATATAATGTATTAAAATACACTAAATGATGTCTTGACATCGAGGCCAAATGAGTAAAATATCAGGACGTTAAAATAGATAAATATTTAAATTAAAAATGATAGGAAAATTATTTATTACAGATAGCTGAAATAAATGTCCCTATACGAATGATTTTATTCTTATAAGTGCATATTTACTATACAGTTATAAATATACATTTCTATGAAGTTTTGAATATAACTTTGGAGAGATTTTGAGTGAACTTTCCTAAAATTTTATCGTTCAGTATGCCAAAGTGTATGCTGAGTGTTAGAGAGTATCTGTCAGGCAAAAAAGTAGGCAGGCTAAATATTTCAAAGCAAAGTTTGCCTTTTCATCCACGAATAACCTTGTGCAGCTGTATTTCCCTTGGAGAATGAGGAGAAAGGGAGAGGAAATAGGAATTCGAATGGAGAAGAAAGACAAACCAGAGTGTTAGGTGATAGGGCTTGGATTTCAATCTAGTGTGAAATATGCAATCCTTTTGAAACTACATGTGTTGGAATCTCTATTTCTCACATCGAAAATAACATATTTAGAATACCTTAAGTTTTGTATGACCATAGTTTACTAAATTTAAAATCTTCCCAAACATCAGACTACATTACATTTAAAGAGACGCTTAGGAAAATGTACTAAACACACACACACACACACACTCAATAGCACTATAGAAACAAGCAATATAAAAATCTTTAAGGATACTGCATCCCCATTGTTTTTCTCTTTAGATTAGAAAATATTACTCTCAGTTTAACTGTTTTTTCCATCCTTTGCTTTCAATTAGGACCAGTTGTAGAGCTGTCCTTGTCTGCAATTTTTTTCTTAGTCACTAGATACAGATCTAACAATCACTAGACATATTAGTCAAACTATACACTGTCCATTTTATGAAGTGAAGGAATGTGAAGCATAATTATATAGGGGGAAGATTATAAAGCCATTTAACATCACACACCTTTGTAAATGTCTCACAATTGTGTGCAAGAGTAAACAAATTTGGAATGTGAGGCTAATGCTCCACAAAATGTATAGCTATAAATGGGTAGCTGTAGCTGTAACAGCATTAAAGTACTTTAAGAAATAGAGCTGTAGACAATTTGTAATCAATCAAGATCACTGCTAATGACTTGTTATTTTAAACTCCAGTTTCTTGGAAGGTATATTTTATTTCTGTACTTCTCAAACTTTAATGTACAAAGCAATTATCTAGAAATCTTGTTAAAATGCAAATTTTGATTCAGTATCTTCTGGTTAAGACCTGGAATTTTGCATTTCTGAGGAGCACTGTGAGCATGTTGATCCTGCCACACCACAGCCCACACAGAGAAGAAAGGAGCCAATTTATCATCACATAAACATGAGAAAGGTGAAGTTAACCAAAAATAATATAATTTCAGAAATAGGCAATTAGAGTTATTTTGCAAAGGATCACACATTTAAAAATCAAAGAAATGTTTGATTGTTTGCATTTTGATAAAGTTGATCTTAATCTTTGGTGTAAGTAATTTAGTTGAAGATGTCATCAGAATGAAAACCAGTTGCTTGTTCATCTTATGCTTAACTTTTCACCAGCTCCACATGCATGCATTTATATAGCTTGGAAACTGAAAAGCATGGAACACACATTGTTAATAGTTTGCCAATATTTAAAAAAATCCAAAGGAGTCTGAAAACTGTAATTATTTTTATTAGAGTAGAGCTCCTTGAAATACTAACCGATTTTTAATATTTAGTGTGTGCATGTATGTCTCTCTGTGTGTTTGTGTGTGTGTGTGTGTGTGTGTGTGTGTGTGTGTGCACATCGTGTAATGTGTATGAAAATCAGAAGACAGCTTTCAGGAATCCATTCTCTTCTACTATTTCAGTCTGGGGTGTGAACTCTGGTCATCGGGCTTCACAGTAAGTACATTTACCCAATTTATTTCTATCAGGATAAAATATTTTAAATAAATGTTTCACTCAGTCATTCATATTTCAGAGCAGCCAATTGAATTTTCACACCTCCAACTTAAAATTTTTCTTTCTTTACATTTTAAAATCAGTATCTGACACTTTGTAGTTAATGGACACCAAAAGAGACAGCGAAAGGGTTTATATGCAATTGTTGCTGTTCACCAAAAAAAAAAAAATCCTAAAAGCTGTGAACAAATGATAAATTAGACAAACGTTTGTTTTGTCAAAATTAGGCTTCTGTTTTAAAGTATAGTTTAATAGCTCCTGAGTTAAACCTTCATTCCTAATCAGTCTATAAAGGAAAAGTCTACAGTCCATTTCTTTATGTTCACCTTATCTTGGTACAGTAGCAGCATTAAAGTGAAGTAACAGCAGTCATTACACCTACTAAAATAAGTCAAATATAAATGTTTAAGCTGTGTTTTGGGCGAAGAACAGTGTGTTCTGGCAGTGTTGAAGAAAATGATTGAAAAAATTATCACTTCAAAGATGATGTCTTGTTTTGTGACACCACAAGTCACCATCTTCCCTGTGAGACCATTTGTCTTTCTGGAGCTCAGATACTGTAATAACAACAGCAGAGTTTGTTTGGTAGTGACTTAAAGATCTCTGTGAACTACAGGGCCAATTGGATTAAAATGTTTTTTGCAAGTGCTAAATGAACTTGGGTGTCTGCCAAAATCGCCTTGGATTTCATTACTCTTAACATTACTTAATAATGCTAGCACAAACTGTTTCCATGTGTCTGCCAGAGAGCTTACAACAGCATAAATACCATATATCTATTTTTGCAAATAAATTTTGATTTATATATTTGACACTGTAAGAGATCACTAACAATGTGTAACTGCAGAACAATTACAATGGTACTGCAATAAAATTTATGATTTTTTTCTGAAATATATTAATGTTTTGGATTTTGATTGACCATGGGTAACTGAATCCATGGATACCAAAACCTTGGAAAAAAGGAGTACTACTGTACTTGGAATAGCATCTCGTAGTCACAAGAAATTACTGTGATAACAGTTGGCTTAAACTGTATGAATGATAATGTTATCATTTTAAAATAATTTTTCCTTGATTTTATAGTATTCCAAATTTTATCTTATCTGAATCTCCCACAATAATTTTGTGACAAAGGTGTTTAAAATACTCTATATTTTGACAAAAGTAACAAAGACCTCTTTTTTTAAGACTCCATACCTTTTAAGTGCCAGAGACAGGGAATAATATTAATTCTTTCAGCTTATGCAATACTCTTTATGTCCAGGAAAAATTAAGTAGCCATACATATCAAAGAAACAATTACAATATACTTAATGCTTTGAGAGTTTTGAATTTATATTAGAAATCATGAAGATAGTTAATTGATTTGTTTACTTATTCATTTTTTTTTTGAGACAGCATCTCAATCTGTAGCCCAGGACTGCTTGGGACTCACTATATAACCCAGGCTGACTTTGAACTACAGGTAATCTTCTTACCTTGAGCCCCCATGGGTCTGGATTTCAGGTATGAGTCACTCTGCCCAGAACCTTGAGTTTTATTGGGAGTATTTAAGGTAAGATTCCCTAGCCTTAGAAATTTACAATATGTGCTAATATAAGTGTATAATTGCGAACTCTACACAATAAACTAGAAAGAAAGATGAATCAAACTGAATGAGGAAAGATGTTCTAGTTTAACATGGGTTCAGAAATCAGCTCCTTAGTGTTTTTGTTCTTTGTAAAGATACATTCATTTGAGAGAGTAGGTCTGCCAGACAGTACTTGAGAGAAAAAAAATATGTTACAGCTATGGATTAGTACACCATGTGTTTTTAAAAAAACCAAATGACAGTGTGTTTGTGTGTGTATGTGTGTGTATTCTATAGCTGTGGTTTCGCAATTCTTGTAACTTTGAATATTGGGAGGTTTCATATTTTTTTTATTTTAGGTTAAACATATTTAAGAATTTCCATTGTATAGATTTTCAGTGCTAATAGTTAATCATGTAGGGAGAATAATTTCACCCACTGGGAAATCATACTGTTTTCCCTTGGAAGAACTAGATTATTAGAAGGTATTACAAAAATAACTTTTGTTGACAGAGAAGCAAGCCTTGTTTAGTTTCTTTAATGAATCTCATGAGATAATTAGTACATTTAGAAGTATAAATGATGGTGTATATTCTAAGTGCTATTAAGTGCCTACCCCTATTGTAAAGTTTCTTTAAAAGTATAATTCATTTAGGCAGCACTGTTATTAATATTTAGTTGTGAACATGTTCTTTACACTTCAAGGGCCACTATATTAGTAGTTAATATTAATATCCAGCCCCACTTTTCTCCTGTTTCCTCCAAATGAAAAACCAGGGTTTCCTAGGCTGTCAAATATCTTCCTTAGTTCACTATGTGGCTTTAAGATAAAGCTAAAATTCATGGGGATGTTTGCTTTGCCATGCAGATTGTATTATAGGTTGGAGGTAATTTATTCTTAAAATGTTTAGTGATGTAATTCTTCTAAAAGAAGGAAAGAAAAATAAAAGAGGTATTTAATATGTAAAGAATGTAGGGTAGGTCTAATATTTTCCTGCAGAAGAAAATCTTCTAAATTGTGATGAGATATCAGGGTTTGACAGAATTAGAAGTGTTCTGAGATAATTCATAAATAGCAATATTTTCATGCAGGCAAGATTTTACTTTTTCTCCTCTCATTAGTTGTTGGCCATGAATGGAGAAAATGTAAACTACTTCAGTAAAGGGAATGTTTCTAGGCATCATGTAATACCTCCAAATCTCTTATTTATTTAATTATTTATTGTTTTTAGTTCAGTCATCTATGGGAGATTTTTGTCATTGAAGACATCATGTGGTGTTTTCAAATAACTTAATAAAAATTAAAATACTGTTTAAATGTAAGGAAGCATTACACTTTCTTAAAGTCTATGATATTCAAAAAGGATTCATTACTTTTGAAGTGGCACACCAAAAGTTAAAAAAATATATATCTTAATGACATATATCTTAATGACAGTCTGGAATGAAATGGAGGTCTCTCTGATAATTTTGCTTTTCAGGATATCATAGTGTCACCTCATTTACTATAACATACATTGTGCAAATTAAAACAATTGAATATAGAATGATAATATAGCCTGAAATGTTGCCAAGTGTTATAGTAATTATAGGTACAGATTTGAATAGTAAAGTTTATTAGATAGCATATAATGAGTGTTTTTAAACAAATATTTAAAAATGTTTAACAACCCTCTGAATAAAATCTAAACTATATAAGATATTATAATGTATTTAGAGTAGTTTTGATCTTGAATGATAGATACATTTCCCAAATTTCATTTTATATGGCAATTAAAAGTTTACTGAAATTTCCCATAGCTGCATTGTAATATACAGTTTTGTACACATCCCAAGCCAACTTTTTAAAAAAAAGCTTTTGTTTGTTTCTTTGTTTTGGTTCCTTTTCTTTCTTTTTTGTTTGTTGATATAGGGTCTCCCTGTCTATTTCAGACCAGCCTGTAGCTCACTATGTAGACAAGATTAGTCTTGAACTTGTAGTTGACCTTTTAGCCTTTTAAGTGTCTTACTTACCGCTTGTACTTTACCATCACCATCATTCATCACAACTTTAATCACCTGCCTCTGTTACTTAAGACACCCTTAATATGTTGGTGTAAAGGTTTAATGTACAGAAAAATTACTGTTCTTTCAATGTATAGATCTTATGTTTTGCTTATTTACAGAAAATTATTTTCCTTATTTTAAAGGTGTTTTTCCCCTTGCTAAAAATGTCTAACACATTAGGCTTTTAATAGACAAAATGAACAAAGCTGCAAACTTTTGCTCGGCAAGCACACCTTCAAAGGTCATGCTTTATTTAAAATACAAATTCACGACTTTTGGTTAAATGGAAAATCCAGCAGCCTCAGTTATATTTTGTCCTACTTGTTTTTGTTTGATTGATACTTTATTTTACAGTTGCAAATATGTATCTCAGTATTAAACTGTTGGTATGAAATGAGCTCTACACTGACTTCAGTCCCTAGATATCGGGTAGCAGGTAGGGACAGAAGAAAATGAAAAGAAACTTTATACTGTTATCAAAAATTTAAAGCGTTTTCATTATCAACATAGAGAATATTAAGTAGAATACTTACTGATCTGTTTGCTGTCCTCCTCTTCCCTTCCTCCCATCACCTTCTCTGTATCCCAGGCTAAGATTTATTTTGAATAGTATAGATTTTTATAGAAAATTAATATTTTAAATATCTTTAATTTGCTATTCACAGAAAATTCTTTTATTTTTGTGTTGAAGTGGTAGAGCGCTTACCTAATGCAGAAAAAAAAAATGATACAGTTTTTTTTAAAAAATAACATGAATGTTTTTTTTTTTTTTTTTTTTTTTTTTTTGGTTTTTTGAGACAGGGTTTCTCTGCGTAGCTTTGCGCCTTTCCTGGAGCTCACTTGGTAGCCCAGGCTGGCCTCGAACTCACAGAGATCCGCCTGGCTCTGCCTCCCGAGTGCTGGGATTAAAGGCGTGCGCCACCACCGCCCGGCTAACATGAATGTTTTAAAATTCATTAAAGGCAAAATTTTACTATGTGGTGCAAAAGATCACTGGATGGATTTTTTTTCCAGAAACTACTGAAAATAAACAGATAAAGTTAAAAAATGTCAGATGACTGTAAGGAAGTAAATATTATCAATAATTTTTTTCTACTCACTTGATATGCGAGTTCTCAAAACAAATTCTTAGAAACCAAAAATTAAATGTTATTTGATTACATTTGTCAAATGTACTAAAAGAGTTACTCTTCCCTTTTTTTTTTTTTTTTTTTTTTTTTTTTTTTTTTTTTTTTTGGTTTTTCGAGACAGGGTTTCTCTGTGTAGCTTTGCGCCTTTTCTGGAACTCACTTGGTAGCCCAGGCTGGCCTCGAACTCACCGAGATCCGCCTGCCTCTGCCTCCCGAGTGCTGGGATTAAAGGCGTGCGCCACCACCGCCCGGCTTGCTCTTCCCATTTTTAATATTACACATTTAGATGTTTTTGTTGGTTCAAATTAATCACAAGCTTCCTTTGTTCTTTATTAGATCTTACGTGCCTATACATGTGCCTCTGGTAGGAGGAGTTTTTCTAATTCTCTTCGTTTTATAAATAAGTACATTGAGGCTTACCAAAATGTATAATGACAGTAAATGGCCATGTCACAGATCATTTTTACTTAATGACCTCGCTTTTAGCCAGAATAAAAAAAAATAAACATTTACTTTTTGTTTACATAATAGATTCAATTAATCGAATTTTTGACTATGCACAACGACACACGGTTTTTCTCTGGACATGTTTTCTTTTCTGTTCACTTGTCAGCTGCATGATTATATAAAGGCTATAGAATACCATGTCTTGAGGAAAAACAATCACAATGTTTATACTGCATATTCTTCTTCTGGGTACCTTAATTGTAGAAGTAATATTCTGTCTGTAAAATCCCCTATGTTTTAAAATTTTAAGAAGAGTCTGGAAAATGTGAACACACATACTTCAATGGTCTAATGTAAAACCTAGATTTCTCCTTTCTTTGGTCTATTTTTGTTGTAGTTTGTATAATCATGTTGAGATAATTAAAATCATACCTACCTTTTGATCTTTTTCATCAAAGATTATTCCATTTTTATTTCATTTGTATTAGGAAATTGACTTGCTTGATCTAGGGGTACTTAACCGTGTTTACTTCTAGTGGTTTCACTTGAAATTTTTAAGTTAAAATAATAGCTTTCAATTCTAATTCCTGTTCAGAAATTCTGATATACTACAACAATAGAATAAATACAGGAGGGACAAAATGTCTCATAGCATTAAATAACCAAGTAAGTAACATTCTCTTAAACCATAGTGGTAGCATTAAGCTTATTTACAATCCTCATCATAATGCCACATCTAGTTTTAACTGATTTTCTTCCAAGTTAACTGCTGGTTTTACTTTTATATAGAAATTAGCCTTGCTGGGCGGTGGTGGCGGCGCACGCCTTTAATCCCAGCACTCGGGAGGCAGAGGCAGGCAGATCTCTATGAGTTCGAGGCCAGCCTGGGATACCAAGTGAGTTCCAGGAAAAGGCGCAAAGCTACACAGAGAAACCCTGTCTCGAAAAACCAAAAAAAAAAAAAAAAAAAAAAAAAGAAAAGAAAAAGAAAGAAATTAGCCTTATCTTCCAAATACCAGTTTATATGTGTACTTAGGTCAAGTAAAATGCAACAAATCTTTATTGTTTAATCATATCCTTAGAGTTTATTATCCAGGAAGGAAAATTTTGAGTCCTAGATACTGATCAAAGATTAGTTAATATAATATCTTCAGTTTGCTTCATTTTATTTTTTTAATTATTTTTTTAATTTTTTTCTTTTGTTGAAAAGAGATTCTTTTTCTTATACAATATACCCTGATTAGTTTCCCCTTCCTCTACTCCTTCCAGTTCTTCCCCATCTCCCCTCACCTCTGGATCCACTTCCTTTCTGTCTCTCATTAAAAAAGAGCAGGCTTCTAAACAATGGATGTAACACAAATCGTAAAATGTCTTATAATAAAAAACCCCGAGCCAGATATTGGGGTGAAAGCTGAAAGATCAGAGAAGCAGAGCAGCCAGCCACTAGCTTACCTCTAAGAAATCCTCAGCCTAAAGAGAGCGAGTTCCTGTTTCCTCATTCCTTATTTACCTTTCTGTGCCCTGCCTTATTACTTCCTGGGATTAAAGGAGTGTGTCACCACTGCTTGGTTCTACCTCTTTCATGTAGCCCCGTGTGGCCTTGAACTCACAGCTCTGCCTCCTGAGTGATAGGATTAAAGTTGTGTGCCACCACTGCCTGACCTCTATGTCTAATTTAGTGGCTAGCTCTGTTCTGTGATCCCCAGGTAAGCTTTGTTGGGGTACACAATATATCACCACAGAGAGGTTTGTTTCATTTCATTTATTTATTTATTTATTTTATTATTATTTTTTTTTTTTTTGAGACAGGGTTTCTCTGTGTAGCTTTGGCGCTTTTCCTGGAACTCGCTTTGGAGACCAGGCTGGCCTTGAACTGACAAAGATCCGCCTGCCTCTGCCTTCTGAGTGCTGGGATTAAAGGCGTGCGCCATCCTTGGAGCTGAGGTTTGTTGCATTTTAAATAATTAACATTATGATGCAATAACTGTTTAAAATGAATACAAAACACAGATGAACACAGATGCCTCAGCTTTTTAAGTACAAACAAGGAAATTCAGTGCTGTGAAATATTGTCCAAGTAGACTCTAATTCTGGAAGTAAGCATTATATTTTATTTACTGTGTCACCTTTTAAAATTTGTGCTACATAATTGTGTAGAGAGCTGCGTGCCGCACCCTAAGATGGAGCTGGCTTCCACCCTCCACCCTCCCGACAGTGAGTGCTCTCTGTGGTAAACAACTCCATATTTGGCTTGGCTCTTGGATCTGGCTTGCTTTCACATATTTGGACCTATCCATGATGCCCACGTGGGGAGCTAGGATTGGCTACCCAAAAGCTATTTAGGCTGAGGGAGGGTTCTCCCCGGGGTCAGAAGATTGTTCAAGGTTCCTGAATAAACTGCTGAAAGAAGAGCTCGGTGTTGCGTCTTCCTTGCTGGTCGAGGTGGTCGCGACATAATTGCCTTAAAATTAGTTCTAGGAAAGTATTTAAAGCTTTTGTTTCTCTTATAAATATTCAGTGTTTCTTTGATACTAATTCTTTAATATATAATTATGTATGGAATTAAATAGTAAAATATAAAGCATATATATTAAAAGCAGATTTTGAAAAACATTTAGGTCTAATTTATTATATTTTTTCATCAGAAATCTCTAATAAATAGACTGTCACCACTTCCTCTTGTGGCTGGGGCAAATAGCTCAGTCATTAAGATCTCTTGCTCCTCTTAGAGAGGACAACTCTTAGGTAATCCACATACACATTGGGTGACCCACAACTATCTATGACTTCAACTCAGGTGATCCAATGTCCTCTTCTGGTCTCTCTTAGGCACCCACACTCAGATGGTATATAGAACACACACACACACACACACACACACACACACACACACACACACACACCAATAAAATCTAGAAAAAATTCATCTCTTAAGATTTTGATTAGCTATGTTTTATTTCCTATGTTTTTTTTTAATTATCTGAAAAAGTTCTCAAATATGTGAGCATTTAAAATTGAATATTTAGGACAATATTTCAAACCACTTTATATATATTTGAGGTAATGTCATCATCTGCAAAACATAAATCATCTTATTTTATGACATTTAAACAGTTGTGATTTCTATTATTCTTAGGTTAATAATTTAATAATATGTCATAAATATGTATTGCATTGTTAAATAAAAGATCATATTTCTCTTGAGAACTATGCTGGGCTTTCAAGAATGTTAGAATGACTTACTAAATCAAATGGCTGCTCTTAGGAGTGACAAACCTCAAATTGTTGGGTGTATTTGTTGATTGTGAATCTGACAATGCTCTCTAAAGATTCACATGAGAAAGAATCTTTTAGGCCTATCATATAATTTATTACTCAATAACTATATATATTTTCCTAGCTGAAAAGGAAATTTACACTGGTCAGTAACATTGTTTCTGATTAACTGTTGATATAAACATAAAATTTAAGAATTCAAATATATGAGTTTTCATTGTCTTTTGATTACATTTACTAGTTATGTTGAACACTGATGTATTTTCACCAATTAATCTTTAAATTAAATGTTATATATAAATTCTTTAAAAATCTGATAAATCATTATAACAGTCTTATATGTTTTTAAATAATTTTGTAAGTACTTTTGTAGAGATATAATATTCATATATTAGATATTAGTATCTATGGGAGAGGCATATATATATATATATACATATATACATACATTTTTACTTAGACAAACAGTAATTACACAATACTTGTAAGTAGAAATTACAATTAGCATGTGTAAAAATCAAGAAATAACAAATTAGTTTTAGTTACTATCTACAAAATCAATTACAAATACCTTGTAATTCCTCCTCACTTATAGCTCTCTAATGCTGGAGTAGTAAACTCCATACATTACACACCGGGGGGATTAAAATGCCTATGAGTGTGACGAAAATCTACAATTTTTATTATGTGCCTTGGCTTTTTAAGGCAACTCTTATTGCCCCATATTTTAAATTTGTTTCATTTTTTCTCAGTCGTTTTGCAGATACACACCCAGAAGACTGTTGGGTACACACACACATACACACACACACACACACACACACACACACACACACACTAACATTTATATGTGCTTTTGATAAAACAAAGATGATAGTGTACACACACACACACACACACACATACATACACTAACAATTTAGAGATCAGTGATATAAGATAGATGATTTACTATAACAAAAAAGACTATGTATTATGGGCTAGAGTGATGGCTCAATGGTTAAGAGCATGGGCTACTCTTCCAGATGACATTTGAGTTCCAAGCAACTATGTTTGGAAATTTACAACCATGCACAGATCCAACTCCAGGAAACCAAATACCTCTGACCAACAAGGGCACATAGCCACACACAGGAGCACACATAGGCACATAATTAAAACAAAAGCAAATATTTATAAACAAAAGGCTCTGTAATTTAATGTTTATGTTTCAATTCTTTCTTCATCTGCTATGAATGTACACATGTGCACCATTTTAGTTTTAGTTAGAGTTTTCCTGTCTTGCCCACAGTCAGGACAAATCTTTGTCACCCGCCAGTCCCACAGCTGCTCAGACCCAACCAAGTAAACACAGAGACTTACATTGCTTACAAACTGTATGGCCGTGGCAGGCTTCTTGCTAACTGTTCTTATAGCTTAAATTAACCCATTTCCATAAATCTATACCTTGCCACATGGCTCATGGCTTACCAGCATCTTCATTTGCAGCTTGTCATGGTGGGGGCTGGCAGTGACTCCCTCTGCCTTCCTGTTCTTTCTTTTCTCCTCTCTGTTAGTCCCACCTATACTTCCTACCTAGCCACTGGACAATCAGTGTTTTATTTATTGACCAACCAGAGCAACACATTTGCCATACAGAACATCCACAGCAGTGATTGTCTGGTGTATTGGTGTCATTGATAAGAGAAAAGACAAATACAGATAAAACATTGTATTCTAAGTGAGTGAAATAACTAATTATGATTTTCCAAAATAACTCTTGTCCTCTCTGTTACTTGGATAAGAGAATTAGGTTGATCACAGCACCTGGAATTAATTAAATTAAATTAAATTAAATTAAAAAATAAACTTTAATCAGTGAAAGTCACAACTAAATTTCATTTGGAGTTTCATAAATACAGTATTTTCTACAAAAATTTGTCATAAGAATAGACCCCACTGAGACAGAAATTCATGCAAAAAATGTGGTTTTAAAATTAGAAATATTTGGACATAGAAATCTAAAGGTGGACAGATATTTTCGTGATACATAATATTACATAAACAATTTTTGCAAAAGTTTTATATTTTAGTTAAATTCATTCTGCTCTAAAAACATTAGATTTAAAGTGTGTCTTAAAAATAGCATTCATTCACATCCAGTGTTCCATCTAACAAATTGGGAAGCTTAGGAAGCAATGTAAGTAAAAGGTGTTTAGGGGAGGCAAATATATGCGAGATCAAAACATGTTGCAAAAACTTCATGTGAAACAATACATTTCTAATTTATTAGAATACATATTGTCATGTTAATCATGGGCTGCCTAGAAGTATTGATTCCTAAAGAAAACATACTTGTTGGAATTAAAAAATGGTCTTCCTTCAATTATGATAGGTACTCTGTCCTTCAGAGCATTCTGCAAGGGAAGTGAATGATGCATACTCATAAAATTGTTAACCTTGCATGCATACATTAGAAAAAGATGGAGAAACATGCTTATTTAAAAAGTTATTGGCAGTCTATGCCTTACCACAGTGGAAAGAAGCCAAGGTTTTCTCCTGTCTTGTCTTTGTCATCTTTCTTTTAGTTTGCCATGCTATATACAGTTCATAGTACCATTTTTAATCCTTTTTATTTTATGATCATCTTTACCACAACTTTTATTTTGACTGTCTGTAATAACACTCAGATAAATACTTTCTCTTTGCTTATATAAACACTAAAATTCAGATCTATATCAATATTACGGCATCAAGTAGGATGACACATTTTGACAGTTTCCCCCATGTTTATTAAAAATTTTTCCTACACTCGTAGTTTGTGTAGTCCTCAGATATTTGGAATAAATCTTCCATAATTAAAATAATGATTTATGTAGGAAATTGAGTACTGGAAAATCCTGACTAAATATTGAGAACATATTAAGTTAAAACATATAAAAATAATTTTCTGATATAAAAAAATCTGTTGTTTTGTATAGTTCCACCTACTAATTAAAATTGTAGTTCAGAAGATTTACTGAAAAGGAGAAAAATCCTATTTTACTCTTGGCATCTAAATTATGGTAAGTTATCATTGGAGATGGTTCTCAATATTCCACACACATGCAAAATTTCAAGGTCATTACATAAGGAAAATTATTACTAGAGAATTCTTTATGAATAATGCATATTTATGGAGAAAGTAAGATTTGTAAAGTTGATACTTCTGATCTAATTTTAATACAAGTACCCCAAAACAAAACATAATTCTATGAAATGTTCTTAGCGAAAATGACTCAGTTATGGTACATCAATTTTAATGACGATTCCATTAAAATGAATACATCTGCTAAATGTATTGTACTATTTGTTCATAAGTTTTAAGAACAGATGTGTATATCATGTATATTTTATTTTAATAGGATTGATAATTGTAGAAATTTGCCAATGCCTCTGTAATTTGATACCAGGATTTCATATAATCTTGAGTAGAAAACTATTGAATAGCCTCATTTTTTTTCTGTTATATATCAATAGCGAGAATATTAATAACAGGTATCATTTGCTGAACAGTAAAAATTTTACACCTGTTGAATTGGGGACATATTGGTCACAGTAGTAATTACAAAGGAAAGATATGCTTTCTTCACAGTTCAAGAAATTTTATGTAAGTCTGGTGTAGTGGTATAAGCCTGTTTAATTCCACCTCTAGGTAGGAAAAGTTAAATGAATCTTCATGTGTTTGAGGACACCATGGACTACATAGTGCTTTATAGGCCAGCAAGGCCTCACATGTGAGACACTGTTTGAAAAAGGAAAGAAAAGAAAAGTAAGAAAGAAAGAAATGAAAGGGAAGAAAAAGAAGTGTGATGTTGCTCATTCAGCAAAGTATACATTTTTTCAAAAATATTTAGCAACTTCAAACATTTTACCTTTAAATGAAAGCATTAAAATTTATTAAAATAAATATGTTATGAAAATTATATTAATTAATATTTTGTGGTAATTCAGAATATTATATATTTATAAGAATAATATTAAAGTTGAAAAACAGTTATGTTTTACAAAGTTCTGTTAATTTATGGTTAACTATTATTGATCTAGGGAAAAATACTGTCATTTTAAAGTGTAATTATTTTGTCAGAGTAAAACCTTGTAAGTCTTTATATTACTTATACAGTCTTTAGTTAAGTCATATATTTATTGACTTATTGTAGGAAATCCTATTTTAAAAGAAGAATTACTGCACCAATCTCAAAAAAAACCCTATTCATTAAACATGTACATGGTTTTAGAATTCCTTTCTTACAAGTGTATATGATCAAACAAAATAACACTCCGAACATTTTATATTTGTACTACTACCTATTTACATAACCTAAGTATCTTAGTTATTTTTCTATTTCTGGGAAAGATACTATGGTTAAGTGAACTTATACAAGAAAGTATTTAACTAGGGGCTTGCTAATACTTACAGAGTGTTAAAATCAATGACCATAATAGTGGGGAGAATGGCAGCAGGGAGGAAAGCATGGAGCTGGAGTAGTAGCCGAAAGCTTGCATTTCATCCATAAGACAGAGGCAGAGAGCAAAAGACTAGTTCTGGTGTGGGTCTTTGAAACTTCGAAGCACACCCCCACTGACACATCTCCACCAACAAGGCCACTTCTTTTAGTCTTTCTAGTCTACCAGCTGGCAACCAAATATTCAGACAGATGAGCCCATGGGGCAGGCATTCTCATACAAACCATCACAACAATATATAAAAACTTAAGAAGTTTCATATAATGATAGTAATAAGCATTTTATAAATGATTATGATAAAATAAGAATCACTGTATTCAGAATGACTAATTTCCTAGAAGAACATGCTAAGCATTAGAACGAAATCCAATAGCTATGTACTATTGTATTAATTTCTTTTATTAGAGCATGCTTTTATTAAGTGATAAAACATTAAAAATTACTAACTATAACATAGAGTAGAATAGGCATGAAAAATATTAAATTTCGATTTATGGTAACAGAAGTGACAAAATGAGTATTAAAATCAATTGTCATGTCATAAAGTAAGTGACAAAATGAATACTAAAGTCAATAGTCATTATTATAAGAGATTGTACTTTTACTTTGTGACATTAAAATATAAATATATCTAATATTCTAAATGAATCTGTTTTGTGAATATAAAGCAAAAATTAGATTTAATTTTTATTTGCTTGATATTTGAAATGAATATTAACTCTAGTTGTTATGTTGCAAATTTTCATCTCCAAGAGAAAGAAATATATGTAATATATATATTGTTGAGACTCAGAATTCTGTTTCTTCTCAAAATGTAATTTCTGCATCACATTTATGTCATTTTTTCAATTATCAATGACCTTAACGATTGTATATGTGGAAGATGTCATGCAGATGTATGTAGTATGGACTTAAAAACAATATTTGTAGTAATTCACCAACATTTTTAAATATTTTGAGATATTTAACTTTAGAATAGAAATGTTATGTTCACTTTAGTATTGTTCATGAGTATATATATTTAGATGAATTTCACATTAAAATAAGTGCTCATGACAAGTGATATAGGACAGAATAAATGGAATACCCACTCCCCCTCAACAAAAAATGAGATGCATAATTTGTTAATAGGAAAATGACATCTGGTAAGTGAATGTCTGAGAATATTTTTCTTGAATAATTTAGAATATTTTATGTGAATAATTTAATAAAATATAAAGTACAGAGATCAGAAAGACTCTAAAAGTGACAGGGAAAAGAAAGGGAGTTATTTAAATTTTATTTAAATTGATTGTGAAGACATGTAATTGTGTATTTTGAATTACTTACCATGAATAGTGTAAGGGGTCATTAATTTTTGGAAATTTCTCATTTTTCCTATTTAACACATGTTAAAATTAAAAATTGCTAGATGAATAATAAGGAGTATGAAAAGGAGTAAACTACTTGTGCATGATGAAAAAAATCCACTTAAAGGATTTTGTTTCCACTAAAAAAAAAAAAAAAAAAACACATTTGTTTTTCTTTTCTTTCTTTTATTTTTTTTAAAAAGAGCATTGGCACTTGGTGTTTCTCACATTTCATAGTTGTGACAACTCTCCCAGATACCTCCAATTCTCTAAATGGGGGTGTGTGATGATCTCCACAGTACACTTGTTTAAAGATTGTAGTCCAAAGAAATGTAAAACCACAAAAGTAATGTTTCTCAGGATGATAAGTAAGAAGGGATATAAGTTTCAGTTTCTTCATCTGTGGGAATTTCTTTCCCTAATATTTGAAACTGTTAAGTCACTGGGGTTATGGGAATTTTAATCTCACTGAAAATGAAGTACCCTGTGCAAATTACTTTTGCATATGCAATATACAATTTCACTTTAAAATTAATCTAATTTTGTAGAGAAATAATTGGCAATATACAATTTTGTACTTATTGAGTCCAAGAACAATAATAACAAATTATTCAGTAGTTTTTTTATTCTTTATTCTTTTTGCTATTTTGTAAACTGTACCCATGGCATTGCACTTGATTGACAAATGCCCTACTTTTGGGGGATATGGGCTGCTGAGAAACTTTTATGCTTGTGACAGTCACGAATCTCTGAGTAGCATTTGATTATCCCTAATAGGTTGCATTTATTCTATCATACCACAACATCTAATCATGATCACAATGTTTTACTTATATTTTCTATACAATGTGTGAATAAAGATGAAAACTTTCATTATTAATTAATAACTTAGGAATTTAAAGAATCAGAGACAGGGGCAATAAGATAAATTCTCTTAGTTAAAAAATGTTCAAATAGTTTAATTTTTAAAAATCTCTGTAAACTTTATCAATGGAGGGACAATCTTTAACTAGTACTCACAGTAACCAGATTTAATTAATTAAGTTCAGATATTTGAGTATACCACTGGAGGCATGTGTCTTGTTTGAAAAGCAGTATGTATCTTTCAGCTGATATGTTATTTTCTTATTTCCTCAGTTGCTTTTCTCTGATTTTTCTTTACTTCTATTGGTAAACCTTAGTATAGATATTTTGAGCTATCTTTATTGTTGAGAATTTTTCTTAACCTTAAAATCATTAGAAGTAATTTTTCTTACACTTGGAAATTCTTATGGATCTTTCTCTTTAAAAAAATTATCTTGTGTTTTATACAAGTATTCTTTGTAAATAATCAGAATCTTGTGAATAAAAATAATAGAATTTTATTAACTGAACTACTGAAAATGTACTTCAAACAGCAAAAATTAATTTACAAATAGAGCCTAAACTTTCATACGTTATCTAGGAATACCACAGTTTCAATTTTTGTAACTTGAAAATTGCATAATATTTTGGTATTTTATATATAATACATACTATTTTTGATTATTTTCTCAACCCTTTGCAGGAAATTTGTTATAATTCTACACGTGATGTTCAGGAATTCATCTAACATGCAGAATTACAAACATAAATATGCATAATAAGCAAGTTATTTTGAGTCACGTTTCAGTTATATATATTTTCAAGTAAGACATCCAGTTATCAAGGTTAAAATATAAAAGGCTAAAACATTAACACTGTTTTCCATTCCACATATATTGCAACAAGATTTAACCAGAAGTAATCTATTCTCTAAAAAAATGTTAACAGTACTTTGGTTTCTATTTTGACCAAACACTGTGCAACTTTGTCTTGAATTTCACAGCAACTATCATTAAACGTTAGGTATCTGGCTATTTGAAAATGTCTCAGTGGGTAAAGTGTCTTCTTCAAAAGTATGAAAACATGGGTTCACATCTCCAGGACCCAAAGTGAAAGCCCAGCACTACAGTGGGGGAAGAAACAGTTCAATGACGTGACTCACTGGTCAGCCAGTCTAGGTAGCAAAATGGTGAGTTCTAATCTCAGAAAGAGACATTATCTTAAGAAATAAATAAGTGGAGAGCAGTAGAAGACATGGGCCATTAACCTCTACCCTCCACATATTTGTGTTCAGGGGAGCACATGCACACTTATTCTACACATATGCTTATGCACAAAACACATATATTTAAGGGGTCATTGAGTTACTTACTGGTTAAAGTGACCCTTATAGCCAAATTTTTCTTCAGCATTTAAGATACTTGATTATTTATCATCACATAATATTACATTGTAAGAATCTCTACTTCCTCATAGTATTTTGGTCTTTGTTTGCTTTTAGATTAATACAGAACACAGGAATGGTTTAGTTTAAATCATTCCCTTAGGACATAAAAAAAAAGCTGTTACTTGCTACTTCCCAATAATAATCCTTTGTAGGAATTAAGATAATACATATATTTGTTTATGTTTAGCTACATGTACCACAAACAAGGCGAAAGGCTATACAGATGATTAACACATGCTGTAGTAGAGGTCACATTAAGCGTATGCTATCTCAACATTTATTATGTTTCTTTATAGCAAAACTAAAATTGCTATGTAACATATGATGATAAAACTTTAATTATAATGAAGTCTATAACAATTTCACACTCAAATTACCTTTACAAAAATATCATTTGAAATATTCTCGTAGTTTTGATTTTTTTTGTTTTTGTTTTTTTCGAGACAGGGTTTCTCTGTGTTGCTTTGCGCCTTTCCTGGGACTCACTTGGTAGCCCAGGCTGGCCTCGAACGCACAGAGATCTGCCTGGCTCTGCCTCCCAAGTGCTGGGATTAAAGGCATGTGCCACCATTGCCCGGCTGATTTTTTTTTTTTAAATACACATTTATTTTCTTGACCTTACCATTGAAAAATTATTTTATTCATGTGTATATTTTGGTAATGATTGTATGGGTGCTCACACAGGTCAAAAGACGGACTCAGGTCTTCTGGATCCAGAATTGTAGGTGGTTGTGAGCCATTGGCTGTATCTGTTGGGAACTGAGCTCTGGTCCTTTGAAAGAGCAGCAAGTGCACCTAACTGTTGAGCCAACTCTCTAGCCCTCCTAACACTACTATATGCATTCTTGATATTAACTTCTTCAACAATGTAGGTTTGAAAAGATTTGTACTATCCTTCTTCCTTGTCTTTGTTCAAAGTTAGATGTCATACTTTTCTATATTGGAATCTCTTTTCCTTCTAATCTCCCATTTTTTTTTTATTTTTACTTACTTAAAAATTAAACATATTATGTCTCCATGAATGATCCCTTAATTTCATTTCACCAAACTTTTCTCATCATATCGTTTCTTCATTCCACTTTTCTCTTCTCTGTGCCACTTAGTATATTTGTAACAGCAACTTAGTTAGGGTAATTAACATATCAGCTTTTAGTAAAAATTAGTCCTATAATAGGTTGAATTGATATTTCTGATAAAGCCTTTATACAACTCTTGATTAATAGAGCTAGTAGATATGAAGGATATTTGAATGATTTTTAAATTCCACAAATTTGATTACCAAGAGTATATTTATATTTTAATATTTATAAGAAACTTACACATGTTCTTATATATTTCAAATAAATCTTTTGTTATTTCTCCCGCAACAGAAAAATGATGTAATGCTTTTACAGGATAGGCACCAAAGCTACAAGGAGAAACCTTGTCTCAAAATAGAAAAGAAAAGAAAAAAATGTATAGATCATCAAATGGATGGAAGGATGGATGGATGGATGGATGGATCTAGAAGAAAGAGTTTGATCAATGCTAACAAAACGTATTTCCTCACATACAGTCATGCATACTTCAAGTTAAATACAGAAAGCAAAGTATCTCTGAACTTTACTGGCCAATATCTTAGATGCAAGCTGCATATGGCTTTGGAAATTAATTGAAAGAAAATTAAATAAAAAAATCACCTTCTAAGTTGTACTACCAAAACTTCAAGTGATTAAGTTAATAGGCACATGTGGTCAATATTCAACTATGTAGACAAAGTTTCTGTGATTCCAGAAATTTGTATTGGATACAAGTGTTCTAGAAATTTTAATGGAGTAAAATATTTTTAAAATATTTGTCTATCATCTATCTATCTATCTATCTATCTATCTATCTATCTATCTATCTATCTATCTATCTATCTATCTATCTACTTACCTACCTATCTACCTATCTATCTACCTACCTACCTGCCTATGTAGTACCTATCTAAGGAAGAGGAATGGCTGAGCATACCATTGTGTATCAGTGGAAAAGCTGCAGTAGTTGGTTCTTTCCTTCTACCACATGGATCCTCTGAATGAAATTCATGTCATCATAATTGAATCCATGTGCCTTTACCCTCTGAACCATACTTCTAGTTCTACAAATGAATTTTTTATAAAAAACAAAAGAATAAAACAATACATAGTTCTAATTTTCTAAATAACTATAATTGGTAAGCATTTACAATGCAAGAAATTATTCCTCCAAAGAGGAAGGGTTATATTAGTATTATTCTCCAAAAAACACTGTGGATTTTTTTAATTCAAGGTCAGCCCATAGTAGTATTAAAAACAATGTTTATACTCCCTGCTTCTGTTTCAAAGATCTAAAAGTGGGCAAAAAATTTCAACTTATTTTTTTAAGTTCTATAAATAAGACAAATTAGGGTATCCTACACTAAAACAATATCCCTCCATTCTGGATTATTTACTTCTAGAATTTAGATTTTTGAATTCATGAAGTTCAAACAATGTGTTTGGCCTACCATGGGAAAATGCTTTGTGAGTGAGAAAGTTTCCACAAATTGCATACAAGACATGTCTTGCCTCAACTGCTCTCAACTTTATAGTCTTGTGAGAAGCTGAGAAGCTTGGTTGATATGTTTTCCTACACTAAATATATAAAAAAGATCCTTCTCAGACAGTGTGAATTTGTATCAGCAGACCTAATATGTAAGAGAATTTTTGTGAGGGAATAAACTCGATATATAGATTTTCGATAATTCTTAGTGGCAAAATGTGTGATTAATATTTAAGGAAGTTCTAATTATTATGTTGTAGGGGAGATGTACTGAAACAACAAATCCCACAAGTTAGAGTAAATTTCTCTGTGGGCCTACACAAGCAAATATGTCATCATTTCTAAGGAGTTAATTATGAGAAAAGATAACACTATCCTCTCCTTGAAGGTAAACAATGATGATGAGAAGATCCTTCTGGGTCATACAGGGATGTCTTTAGGTCTATTAACTGTATTGATAATTTCAAGAAATGACTGTTATTCAAATAAATGCTTTGTAGGTTATTAGCATCTTATTGTCTTTCCCTCCTCCTCCTCCTCCTCCTCCTCCTCCTCCTCCTCTTCTTCTTTTTTACTGATACCTAGCATATAAAATGCATTCCCTGAATGTATATACATGAGAGTAGCCAAATAAATACCAGGACATGATTGTACTGATGATTGATAATTTGAGAAAATGGGTAATAAATACATTAGTAGTTTATGTTCCAATCTAAATTGATAGAACACGTGTGATGCTCTAGTTTTACTTTGAATTAGCATTAGCACTGTGTTTGAGATAGGATCTCATTGTTTAGCCCAGGTTGGCTTGAAATTCACAATCATTTCATCTCAGCTTCATGGGTACTGAAATCAGAGGCATGAGACATTATGCCTAGGTGGGATTCTATTAGATTGAACTACAGCTGGAAATTATGTTCAGTACCATAAGATGTTATAAATCATTCCAAAATCTTCTGTATTTTTTAGACTTTGTAATTAATGATTCTTCCAGTGTACAATTTCAAATGTTTCAAAATACTTCTAAAGTAGCAGTTTCATATATTTTTGAAGACAATATATTTTACTTCCTTTTCACAAATTTCTATTTTTAGTTTTTATGTTTCAATCTGTTATGGAGAAGTGAATTATATGTCTCTCCCCTTCTTATGATGTTTAGGTTCTATGCAAACTCTAAACTCTCATTCTTCCAATTCGTCTAAAGTCCTTCCAATTCTTTCCAAGTTTCTTCAAATAGCCTCTTACATATCTTATGTTGCTCAATTTCTAGCATCATCATCCTTTACAAATGATTCATGGACCGTCAAAATTAGTTGGAATATAAATTATAGCATAATGAGTATAGTAAAAGCAGTTTGAAAACTTGAAGCTTAATCATAGTTAGGTTGTATTAATTTTATTTTCATTTCATTTCACTTAATCTATATAACATTATATATATAATGAAATATATATATATATATATATATATATATATATATGATGAAAGAGAAGTGAAAATAATAGAGGTGGATTGCAAAACTTAGGTGTCATGGTGCCTATCTCATTAGTAGTGCTTTATCATTAGTATAAAAGATCCAAATAAAAGTTTTTCTTAAGGAAGTTAGGTCTATTAATCCACTTCAAAAGATATTGTATGTATATTTCAAGGGTTAAAGGAGAAATGATAAGTAAGAAAATGTACTATTTGAATGCAAATAACATGCAGTGATTTTAATATTAATGAATTTTTTTCCAATTAAAGTTAGGGAAACTCCCTTCATTGCTACAAGACTGCTGACTGCTTTCACAATAGTTGTTCTATCTTAAATACACATCACTTATGCAATTATAGTTAACATTTTCTTTACAGTTATGTTTATTCTGCCATTTCTCATGTATTGTTAACCTGGAGAAGACTATTAATGGAAGTGAGTTTTGAATTGCATTAAAGAAATGATGACTGTGTATCATCAGAAAAGATGTTGAAAAAGTCATGGCTAGAAAGTATTGGCTAAGGTATAAAGACAGATCATAGATTATAAATTAAAGAAGAGGCTTATTTTTGAAAGAAGCTGATTAAAAACTTTGAATACTACACTGAACTGTGGTTTTATAATTTTTCAACAGGCAATAAATATAGTTACTTATCATTTTCTGTCATTTCATTTTATTTTATATATTATATGAAATATTTCGCAAATAATGGATATTTATTTTCCAATATCAAAGGCAAACTAGTTTGTGGAAAGTACTGGCTGAATAGGTAATCTGTTTTTGAACTGTTTTTTGTTAAAAAACCCTTTCTTCTTATTAAAAATGAGGTTGAGAAACTGTCCTTAGTCAAATCTGACTCATTTTAACAGTTCCTCTTAAAAATTAGCAGCTGTAATTAGTGGAAATTTTAAAGGTGTAAGGTTGTAGCTGTTAACAGTTACAGGTTTTAATCATCTTTTTTAAATTTAAAGGGATCAACTTTATAAAAGTGGAATTTTCATCATTTGCAGGGTAAATAATGATGGTATAGCTCATAAATTGATATAGCTCATATTTTTAACACCATGCCAGATTACTCAGTTTTAAGACATACTAAAGTAACACATTTAAAATAATGTTTTACTCCTACCAACTTTCTGAGAAATTGAAAATTAAAATTATCCAGTGAGCTTATGTATGTTTACTCTTTCAATAAAATAATAAGTAAATACAATCTATACCTTTCTCATTTTCAGTCAGAGTAGTGACACTAAGCACGACTAGATAACGTATCCAAAGACATAGATACTTAAATATATAATAATAAAGGCTAGGTATAGTGGTTTTAGTTCTCAAGTTGAGGGTCAGAGACAGGTGTATCTCTGTGAGATCAAGGTCAGCCTGATCCACATATAGCAAGATCCATGCCTGTCATGTCTACACAGTAGACCCTGTCAAAGCAAAGCAAAACAAAACAAAACAAATATAGAACATATCTTAAAGTGGAGAGAGAGTTCAGTAGTTAAGAGCACTGGATGCATTTCCAGAGAACCTGAATTTGAGTTTCAGCACCCACCTTGTGGAGCATAATCATCTGAATCTCAAGATCCAGGGAGTCTGACAGCATATTCTGGCCTTCGAGGGCACCAGGCATCCATGTGTTGTATAGACATAAATACAGGCAAAATACCAACACATAAAAAATAAATAAATAAAAATTTAAAAAATACTATAGTTGACTTTTAGTATATGAATTTGAATGTGATTATTTTCCCCATGGAATTAGCTTTGTTTCTCTGAGTATAGGATATATAAATCCTTTACTTATACTTTTTTGTTGTTTAATAAAAGCAACCATATTTTTATATTCCTGGAAGTTTTCTAATTTCTTTACATACATTAATTAGTTAAATCTTAACAGTAAGACTATGAAGTAGATACTAGTATTATTCTATTTTAAACAGAGGCACAGAAAACTTTGGTGACTTTTGAAATCATACAGCTAGTAAGCAGTAGATATTGAATGAACAACCAATCAACCAACACCTCAATAGTCCATGATGCAAAATCTCAATAGAAATTATAAATTTCATCTTCCCCCAGGAGTATGGGGTGCTTTTGGCTATAGTTTATGTATAATAGAGTTAATGGTCTTCAGGTTTTAGGATGGAAAATTAACAACTGTTTTGATTTTAATGTCAGACACATTTAGCAGTAGCTTTAAATGAATTGTCTTGCTACAACTCATGTAAAATCCCTGAAGGAATGTTTTGTCTGTAGTACTCAATAATTCTTCCTAACATAGTTACAAAAATATATTACTATTGAGTCCTTTACCTCATTCTATACAAAAAGAATTTCCATTTATTGTTAAAACTAAATTAACAATTCAAAGAATATTCATAAATACCTTTCTGAAATTACTTCCTTTTTATTTATGGTGGAATTAGCTATCAATTGTTTTATATACTTAATAGTACCTGTGTAAACAAAATTGATTTTACATTTTATCATTAATATGACACATAACATGAAAAAAACTTCATTTTCTCTATTTCTTTTTTCTTTTGCATTTGGATTCAAATTCTAGTTTGGAAGTCATATGGCTAAAATTGTGCCCTATAGGAAAATGTATTTTGACAGAATGATATATTAACATATTGATATATGGCAAATACATTGTTAACTATAAATTAAACAGAGACAAACATTATAATACTATATATAGTAGATATTGAAAAGTTAAAAATAATTACTCATGTATAAATGTGCATATAAATTTACTAAGTTATCTGTATTATTAAATTATGAAATTTATCAGATAAATTTTCAATTAAAATTATTTTAAAATCACATATTCTCCCAATTTCTTCTATATTTGTTTGTATTTTTCAAATATGAAAAAATATATAATTGCTGATTTTTATAAGAATGCATTCATTTTTCTGTTTTGAAATTCTTTTTCAAGGAAGACTTTAGAAGCAAGAGTACACATATTGTGTAGTGTAAACAGAATGATTTTATTTCCAATTCAAGGTGTGATATCTATAACTAATGGTTCAATTCATTTTCTGTAAGTTCTTTAAACTCACTTAGCCATTTCCTGTATGAAATATATCCTGATGAAATAAGTTCATATACAATAAGACAAAAAGAATAAATTATCGGTATTCATTAATACTGTATATACAGTACTATGAAGATTTGGGAGGATTATATCTGTGCAAATGTAGAAATACGAAGAAACTGATAAACAGAAGCAGCTAATGTACTTCAACTTTTTGCATATTCAGAAAAGAAATAGACCATGTGGTCTCTGGTGTACAGGAAAGAGTTAAATGTAAAATTAAAATTGGTTATGACACAAAGTAGTTTAGTTTGCATAGCTCTATTTCATAGGTGCTTATTTATAGTTTGCATGCATGTCTGAATCTGCAGAAGGCATGATAGTGATAAATTTATAGAGCTATATATTAGGATAGCTATGGTGTTATCCTCCAATTTCCTATATAAAATGTTGGAAGAACAGTGATCTGTTTATGCTTGGTTGCTTTTATCCAATGAATGAGTTCCTTGACAATTTCATACATGTGTCTAATGCATTCTGATTACTCTCACTCCGTCTCTTTTATCTTCCTCACTCCTTGTTATCTTTGCTTTCACTACAAGTACCTTTCCCATCCTTGATTTTTATTCTTTGTGAACTACTGAGTTTAACCAGGGCCTTCTGTGTGACTATGGTTTGGAACTGTCCTGTGGAGATTGGTGGGCTCAGTTTGTGTATAAAACTGAAGATGATGACACTCTCTCCCCCATAATTCATCAGTAGCTATTATTTCAGCAGGGAGCAGTATGGCTCCATGAGCCCCCTCGCTTTGGTCCATGATTGTCTGTTGACTGGCACAGTCTCATGTAGGCTGTGTCCAGCTGGAAGATAGTATTTTGCAGTCCCTTTCAAGAACTTCTGGAGCCTACATTCTTTCTTCTCTTCTTTGGTAGCAAGTTTCCCTGAACATTAGAAAGGGTCATATAAATCACTTGTTTGGTACTGAGTAGTCAATGTCACTTTCTCTAAGCACATTGAACAACCATATATATGTCTTTGCATTTATTGCCATTTACCATAAAGGAATTAATGATGTCTATCAAGCATCAATGCATCAATCATGTCCTTGGTGCTACAAATATAATGATTATGATGGTGGTAATGAGGAAAATGGTGAGTACTTCATACTTTCATAGATTATACAAAATATACTAAAATTTTTAAACTGATTAGTTGTATTGGTGCATTATTTAGTAATTCTTTTCTTTCTTTTACTTCTTTTTTATATTTGAACACCTCATACCACAATCTCATAGATTTTATTTGGATCAATAATATTTTATGATATCCATTTTATTTTTAGCCATTATTTACTTGTATCTATTCAAATCAATTTTTCTCTCCAGAGTAAGGCATGCAGTATACTTTTATTTTCTTTATTTTATTGTAATATGATATATTTTGATTATGGTTTCCCCTCTACTACTACTCCCCCTTCCTCACCACCTCCTCTCCCAGCTAGAGCCACACACAGTTTGATTTTAAATGGAAAATTAAGAAGAGTGTTGTAGAAAGGGAAATTCATAAATATAATGAAAGGTTTGTCAGTTTTCCAACCAAATGTGGTTAAACGCGTAAAATACGTGCATGGTTGAGACAGGAGATTGCTACAAGTTCAAAGTCAAATTTGGCTACACAGTATGCTCTAGATTACCAAGGGTTACATATGCCTTGTATCAAAATTTCTTCAAAAAATTAACATTTCCAAGGTCTCACATTACAACAAGTACTACTTTAGGGCAGGAAAATATCATGTACAAGAAACTTCTTTAAGCTGTGGAAGTTTCCAGTCCTGATACAAGTGAGAGGAAAGTCAAAAGAGCCAACCAAAAGTAATATTGTAAGAAGGTAGGGTGATAGGTAATAATATAAATGGACCAACAGAGAAAGAAACCCCCTAAACATGCTTAATTGTGATGATGAATGGTAATTTAAAACAGTTTATGTTTTTATAGGCATACATTAATTATAAAAGACAGTGGGTTTTATTATGGCATTTTCATAGATGAGTACAATTTTTGTAAATTTTACAAAAATGTTAAAGGAATTATAGTTTCCAAATAAAAAATTGTTCTCATGTGGGAATTCAATTGTATTACATTTCAATTTAATAACTCTATATGTATTAATTTTAAAAGGACATTAAATATAATATAGGATTTTACTCTACTTTATTGAATTAACAAGTTGTCAATGTCACAAAAAATAGTTCACCCTAATACTTTCAAGATTTAATATAAGGAAAATGGTATTCATTCCTAAGTAAATCAACAGTTTTACTGTACCATTTCAGTTTAGACTACATTTTGTTGCTCACCTAAGAATAAAGTATCCTCCTTATCATTTTATTGTCCTGGATCCATGAACAAAAAATAGTGACATCTTGATCTAAGAACTGTTTAATAGAACTTTCTGTGATGGTAGAAATATTATATAATCCATATTGCACAATATTATAGGCCTTAGCCAGATTCAACTATTAAAGACTGAAATGTGTCTTAATGGAACTAAACCATTGCATGTTAAAGCGTAATTTATTTTTTACCTCTACGTATGACAAAGGCTACTATATTGGACTACACACACACACACACACACACACACACACACACACACACACACATATATATATATATATATATTTATAATTTAAATATTACTCTAATGTTGAAAATAAAACTTTGGGGACACAATGAACCTTGACATCTAAGATTTTTGTTCTTCTGTTATGTATAAGATCAATTGCTGATAGAAGCAATTTTATCATGAATAGTTCATAATTCAGTTTTTTTGTGAGTTTATAGGAAGAGTTAATGCAGCACATGTTCATAACTTTTTAGAGTGAAGACAGTTATAGTTAAGTGTGAGACAGTTTCAGTTCTGATAACTTATTCTGTCATTTGCATTAAAAATTGGATAGCTCAAAAAGGAAAAAAAATCAGAAAGAAATATTTCAGTATTTGTCTTACTGCTTAGGATTATAATAATATATGAAGATCATGTGTATACTGTCATTGATACAACTGCTTTTTTCATATTTCTAACTTTGTTTCAAATGCATATGTTCATAGCATGTATTTTAATTCTAAAAACAAAAAAAATACTTTGATAAATACAGTTAATATTATGCTTTATAGGGAATTCCAATACAGTCCCACAGCAGTGAAATAATTAATTATAAATTTGAGGAATATTGATAAATCAACAAGGTATTTCTTTTAAGTATTAACCTTAAAAAAACAGAAAAGCTTAACAGTAGATATACTAAAATCTCTAAATTGTCTTTATATGAGAAGCTTTGTATGTACTAGGTCCTCTGCATAAATGCTGTGGTTTTTTTCACTTGGGGCGTTTGTGGGAATCCTAACAGTGAGAGTGAGGGGTGTCTCTGACTCTTGTACCTGATTTTGGGCCCCTTTTCCTCCTACTGGGTTGCCTCATCCAGCCTTGATATGAGGGTTTGTGTTTAGTCTTATTGGGTCTTGTTATGGTGTGTTATATTGGTATCCTTGGGAGGCATGCTCTTTTCTGAAGGTAAACAGGGGAGGGGAGGAGTGGATTTTGGGGAGAGGGAAGGTGGGGAGAGGATGAGAGGAGTGGAAGGAGAGGAGGATGCATTCAGGATGTATGAATGAAAAACAAATGAACCAAAAAAATCATTATAATTGTATTTTATAGCTCTAGATGGACCCAGCATGTGTACTTATTGTACAAATAAAAAAGACATAAGTAGTGTTTTACTCACAGTTGTTATATTCATTTTAAAGGTAGAATTCTGTCTGATTAGTTTTATTCATAATTTAAATGTATCATTATTGAAGATATAATAAAATGTGTTATTAATGCTTGCATTCACCATTTATTATTCAGTTTTTTACATTTACTAATTAAAAAATATCATCATTAATCAGCTTTGTTTTTGAGCAGACACAAGCAAAAAAAAAATAAAAACCTACAGAAATAACATTTTTAATGTTTAAGCGATTCAGAACTAATAGGAGAGAGGCTATTACTGAATCTGTAATAACAGTTTATTTTAAAAAATCTGTTTATGCAGTTTATAAACCAGGCAGGAAGACTCATGTAAAAAGTGGCCAGGTCTTTTTTGACTAGCGGTATGTGATGTTCACTTTCTGAGTATGGATAATACCACTCCAAAGTCATTTTGCTAGGGAGAGCTTCATTGTGTACCCAGGGAAATAAATGAATGTGGAAATTAAAGATGAAATTCTTCCATCTATTGCTGGAAACAATGGCGTGATAGATATTCCCTTTCTCACTATCAGTATTTTAACTGAATTCATTTCACAGGCTGTCAGATGCAATTTTGCCTTAAATTGCCATTTCCAAGATTTTGGTGATACATTTTATTTGAATTTTAACTACTGATATTTCTGAAATCATGATTTTGAAAAATTAGTAGCTGACAGAAAAATATTGTCATGCTGTAGTGTGCAAGTTGATACAGGGATAATCTGATAAAATACTTTGTGCAGATATTGTAATCAATCCATTGTGTTTAGAAAACTGGGCAATTAATACAGAAATATTAATTGGTCTCTCTACATAGGTAATTTGAACATTGATGTACTAAATAAAATATGAACCATGTTTCTGTTCAGAACTATATTATTTTAATGATAAGTATCTAGACTCATTATAGGCAACTCAACAAATATGTAGTGAAGTAACAAATCTATTTAAAAAAATCCATACATAACAAGTATCTAAAATTGTAGCGTCTGAAACTTTTTTGTTGTTAAATAGTACTGCTTCCTACCACTTGACTTCTTCTTTGTTATTCTATTACCATTATATACATAGTCCAGGTTTCAATTTTTGTTTCTATTTATCTTTTTTTTTTGCATGCAAGCACCCTACTTTTATACATTGAAGAATTGTTAACCTGTACCCTTTTATAAGGCAATCATTTGGAGAAGATTATCAAATGTGAAACAGATTTATAACTTTATAATATAGAAATCTATTCCTATAAGATTTAGATATTGTATATACTTGTTATAAAGTTTAAATAAGAAACTGTTTGAAATCAGTTATGCTTCAAATAACTCTTAAACATTTAATTACAATAATTAAAGTGGAATAAACTTATGCTATCATTTTTATTTTTAATTTGGAATTGATTTATTACAAAATATCTTGTACTTATCAACTCCTTTAAAGCATTTGATACTAGAATGACCATAATGAAATTCACCCCAAGACTGCAGAAGGCTGTGATGAATATTTGCCATTTTAAATACATCTTCAATTCATCTGCAAAATGGTATATTAAAAACTCTCCAACTCTGATATGAAATATGCATGAAATTAATATGGAAAGAAAATCATTATAAATTGTCCTATAAATGCTGCTAACTATTGAATTTACAGATTTTTCAAACCATACTAGCTAACACCATATTGACACTCAAGTGTTCAAATGAAACAATATTTGATAAACATTTTAGAGAGGAAAGCCAACATTTTTGGAATCCATTTCTTAGAGAAAATTAAACCCAAATGTGACAATTACACATGTCTAAAATAGAATACAATAAAAGATCACTTTATAAAATTAAATTTAATGAAAATATCATTTTATATAATTGCACTTCATTACATGTTTCATTTGAATGTATCAAGTTTTAGAGTTATACAAGAAACACTTGAATCACATAGAGCAGCTAAATACCTGATCCTACTTTGCAATGGTCATTCCCTTTGATACAATAGTGTTTCTCTCTTGCTGCCATTTTTCTTTATCTCAATGTGCTTACTTTTCTTCTCAATACTGAGAAACATTTTATTGTTTACTGTGTGTTCCAAGGGAGTTTTCTTGTTCATAAGAACATGAATAAATAAGCGACTACCTCATACCTTGTGAATGTTGGAGGGTATGTTTTGCCTTAAAATAATGTAAAAATAATCTGATGGGAGCCATGCAAAATTAGGAAAATTAGCAACATAGTACGTATGTTTTTTTGTTTTTTTTGTTTTTTTTGCTGTGGAGCTTATATTTATACAATTTTAACAGCTTGTTACTATAGCAAGTAAACTAATCATTCACATATAACTAATTAAAATATACTGAAAGTGAGATTAACATTACAACTTGGGAAAATGTTCTATTCCAGCAAACATTTGAAGAGTTTTGTTTGTAGCTTGGGTCTTGTAAACCTAGCTACACATAGGGCTAAGTCACAAGGTTTTATTAAATGAACAGAAATTTGAGGCCAGCTCTGGGAACTTTAAAAACCTGGAATTCAAACCCTGTTTCCAAATAAAGGAAAACATGTTTGTACACTACTTTGTGATTTATACTTTCTAGAATTGCAAAAATGAGTGGCCTTGTCCCCGTTTACTTTCTTTTTGGACCCAAATTTCAGAGACCTTAAAATGAATATTCAATTTTGCATTTTGCATTTCTTTTTTACATTTTTGGAAGTGCTTATTTAATTTTGCTTTTGTTTTCTTGTCTATGCACAACATTGCCAGTACAACCACAGTGTAGCATGTGAAAGTGACAATATATAAACAGCACAGGTACTACTGTGCCAGGGAGAAATTTGAAATCCTCTTCCTGATTTCATTCTGCTTACCATATTAATTTCCAAAATTAGCTTTAGTCTGTGGCATGAAAAGTTTGAAAGGGAATAAAAACGAAATCTACGGATATGTTTTCTTGAAGAGAGAAAACTACAGGCATATGTGTAAGCAAATATTTCCTGAGTATCTGCTTTAAATGTATCAAACTTTCCTAAAAGTGGGCCATGTCTGACTCCTGATATGTATGTTTATCCACAATGTTTCAGTAGTGGTCATTTCATGAATTATTAACTCAACCTTTTCAAGGAAGATGTTTAAGTTGACAGTAAAAATTTCAATTAAATGTAAATGGAAGCATGAAAAATTTGAGACTGAGGTTATTTAAACATGAGTATCTACAACCTTGTAGAGTAAGTTTTGAGTCCAGTATACAGAAATTGAAGACTGAAGTAAAGATATTAGTAGGTTAATATTATTAAAAATAAACTGTAGGAAAGTGGGATTCTTGTCTGTTTCATTCACATATGGCTTCTCAATACCCATAACTGTGCTTAGCATAGAAAGTTTGTTTAATAGTTATTGAATTAGAGAAAAAAATCTTACAAATTCATGTTATTAATTCCTAACTAGAGAGTAAATAACTTTTTTAGGTTTTCTGTTTTTTCTTTACTAGAAATTCAGAAGGCTTATTTCAACTAGAATATATTAGAGTCATAAGATGTAGGTTTCATTAAGATACAGAAGCTTATATTGGCTGCATTGGCTTATATTTTATTAGCATATATTAATTAAATGTAATTACACAATAATGGCTTTCATAATGACATTTTCATTATGTACATCCACTTTAGGCTTAGAAATTATTATTGTCTTTTTTTCATATACTTCTTTCTAGGTTTTAAAACCCATGAAAGAATTTCAAATACCCAAACTCATTTTAAAATGTTTAGTTTGACAATGTTATTACAGGTCATGTGAAACAGATTTAGACTGGATTGGGAAATTAGAAGTTCATGGAATTAGGTCGTTATCTTAATTATTTTTTCTTGTGTAGAGATAGTACAACATGTATGCAATGCTTTGAAAAACAGTCTGTATCATTCTTCTGCCAATTGTAATAATGTGTAATACCTAGGGGTAGGATAAGAATAGAGTGGTACTGTTAATTCCATCTGCCACTGCCCCATTTTTATTGTGCTTATGTTTGCATAATATTTATAAAATCACTCATACACTTTTAAGTGTCCTAGATTCAGTGGTTAGAGAATACATATATGTGGACCCGTAAGCTCATGGTATCAACATAGTGTTTTTAATCACACATTCTGAAAAAAGTAAAAAATCAGTAATTCAAAGATAAAATCTATATTGTATAATTCCAGTGCTCATCATTGACTAAATGATTCTAAAAATAGAAGACTGCAGACCATAGACTTTTACTGTTGTTACTAAGATAGAGCATACCTTCTGTATTCATTTTCCTCATTGTTATATATCGGTGATTAATAAATGATACCAACATCTAAATAAACAAAAATTGTTAGATATATAATGTATATTTCAGAGGTTCTATGATTATAACTTATAAAAATTATTTCTTTAAATCACACGTAGTTGAAGTTAACTATTGCACTTGTTACAGGGTATTTGAATGTTCTATTACTGACTGAAAATGGAAAAGATTCATTTTTCTCAGTTCATGTCATTCACCATTTGCATATGGTTATATATTTTAAATGCAGATGTCTAACTATGTAGCGGGAAAGGGTAATAGCACATTTTCTGGCTGTTCTATTCACACAAAAAGCTATTTATATCATGTCTTCCTGTGTTTAGAATCATTGCTGAAACATCGTTAATGTTGCTAATCCCTAATAAATATTGAGAACAGTATTAGATTCCTGCCTGCATCAGTATTTCCTATAATGGAATTTTAAGTGTATCTGTCCACTGATCTTTTAAAACTGACACATGCCTCAACAGCAGCATTTACTCATATTTACTTTCAAGGGTGTAACATTTAATGGTGTTTAGTGCACTGGTATAAATATTTCCTATTTTATTACATAATATTACACACAGATATTTTCATAATCTTGATATTAAATGTTACTTAATATGTAACATCAAGATTATACCAAGCAAGTCAGATTGACAATAGAAAGCAAGGACTTGGTGAAAAACAACAAAAAAAAAATAGAAATCTAAATTAATTGTTGAATTTTAACAAAGAATTAGAGAAATAGGGACTGAGGAGATGCATAAAAAACCATGGATGTTTGCCTTGATGCTCTTCTAGAAGACTCACCTTTGATTCCCATCACCCGTATTGAACAGTTCACAATCACATCTAATTCCAACACTAGGAGGATCTAATGTCTCTGACTTTTGAATACATCTACACTCACATGCAAATAAACACACACACACACACACACACACACACACACACACACAGACAAAAGTAATACAAATAAATACTAAATATCAGAGAATTATAATAGGTTTCATGATTTTCTGCAAGGATAAATAAAAGCAAGAAGAAATTTCTGGGATTCACTTTTTTGGAAGATTTGTTTCTCTTCATTTTATGTGTATGGATGTTTTGTCTGCACTAGGTGAATGTAGTGCCTGCAAAACCCAGAAGTCTGTTTTAGATCCCTTGGAACTGGAGTTATACATAGTTGTGAGCTGCTGTGTGGATGCTAAGATCAAAACCCAGCTACTCTGCAAGAACAACAAGAGGTTAAGTGATCCTAACCTCTAAAACATCTCTCTAGTTTCAATCTTTTTAAAAAAAATAATAAAACAACATAAAAACAGCACACCTGAATTTGATGAAACAAACCAACAGAAGGAAAAGAAACCAAATGAGGACACAAGAAACAGAGACCCACTAGTTTGCAAACTCAGACATCCCATAGAAACACTAAACTGGAAGACATTAGTATATTCAGAGGACCTGAGGCAGACCTGTGCAGGCCCCGTACATGCTACCTCAGTATCTGTGAGCTCCTACGTTCTTTGATTATGTTAATTTAGAGGGTTTTATTTTCTTGGTGTTCTCCATTCCCTCTGGCTCTTATACTCTTTCTGCCTCCATTTCTGAGGGATTCCCTGAGCTCTGAGGGGAGGAATTTGATAGAGATATCCCATTTAGGACTGAATGTTCCAAAGTCTCTGCCTCTGTTTCTGTCTCTCCCTAGGGGTGAAGGTTCTAGGTAGGTACCAGATCAACTTCTCTGTATTCAATGATTTGTGTAGGTTTTGCCCTTAGCATAGAGTCTTGTCATAAGTTTGTAGAGGACAACTTACGGCCTTTGCAATAGTCTTCATTGTTTGGAGTTTCCCAGGGTAAGATTTAGGCCAACAACTTAATTTTGTGTTACCCATGCCAAGTACTAGAAGCTTCATTTCGTGATGAGCAGTGTTCAGTCAGGGCACAGTCTGCCTTCTTATTTAGCAATTTCATTTACATCACCTTTGTATCTGTGTATATTTTAGGAAGCTTCTACTATTTTAGGTTTGTGAATGATTTCTCAAATGGCCCTAATTTTACTTTTTCCTCCCTGTATTCCCTTCCTGTTCCTGTTTTACCTCTCCATCTCTGTTTGATTCTTCTATTTCAGTCGACCCCCTTCATCCATATGTAACATTTGTTTTATGGAATGGAGTGATGAGCTAGATATTATCAAAGGAATATTTGATCAAACTGTGATTACTATAACTATCTCCTGATAATTTTTGTGGTTTAAATGTGGTTTAAATAAACAATAACACTACATTCTGCTATTTTTATATAAAAAGTACTTTATTTTCAAAACTTGTCTAGCTATACTTTAGTTTGTCTATTCTTATGCCATTTTATAGCATCAGTTTTCATTTTCCAATGCACAAATTGAATTCTCAAATTTAGAACATATTAAACTCATATCTCCTATTAAGTTTACATGCTATTTAGCAGGCCTATAATTCTAATCATAATATACATTCATAAGTTTTTTTGTCTTATTCTTATATTCTATCAGTATCCTCAAAGGTATGAGTTTCACTGTTCCCTGAAATAAAAACAAGAAACAAAAAAATTTTTTTTCATAAATTTCTAAATGAACAAATATATTTATAGCAATATGAAAATTTCATATCTGTAATTTATATTTATTGGCTTCTTCACCCAAAAAAGAATCAAATCCTCTTTACATGTCATAATTTCTCCCCTATATTTAGATATTTTTCACATAACCCATTTTCTATCTTAGAAGATTTTTGTTTTGAATTCAGACTTGAGCAAGTCCTTCATGTGTCAATATATTTTGCCTACTTTCATCTGGACAATTGTACATTTTTATGAATGGAACTGAAAATATGGAATACTATATCAAATGCTTATTGACAGTAAAATAATTGTTTGAAATCAGAGTAAAAATAACGATATTTTTGTGATTCTAACAAATGCCCTCTTATTTTTCCTTAACTATTGAATTAAATATTAAATTATTTGTATATTCTTTAAATATCTTAATATAATAAAATATATACACATCTTCAATAGTGGACGTTGCTCTTAATAGCCCATCTCTTAACAATCATAGGTAATTTTATATTTATCTTCTTACTATAGAAATGCATAATAGTTGATTCAAAACAAATTTGCCATTCAAGTATCACTAGTGTTAATATTTCATTTAATGATTTAAACTTAAAACATTTAGTTAACATGAACATTTATGGTTGGATTTCTAATAATTTCTTTTTCTCTCCTTTTTTGTCTCTCCTTCTCCCTCCCTCTATCCTCCCCTGTGTTTTCATTGTCAGTATATCGTGGGCTGACAAACAGTACCTGTGGTATCGAGACTGGTATGGACTTGTTGTCCGGGACGTATATATTTGCGGTCCTGTTAGCATGCGTCGTGTTTCAGTCTGGCGCCCAGGAGAAGAATTACACGGTCCGAGAAGAAATGCCAGAGAACGTCCTGATAGGCGATTTGTTGAAAGACCTCAACTTGTCGCTTATTCCCGACAAGTCCTTAACCACTCCTATGCAGTTCAAATTGGTTTACAAAACCGGGGATGTACCTTTGATTCGGATTGAAGAGGGTACCGGTGAGATCTTCACTACTGGCGCTCGCATTGATCGTGAGAAATTATGTGCTGGAATCTTGTTGGATGCCCGTTGCTTTTACGAAGTGGAAGTCGCCGTTTTGCCGGATGAAATTTTTAGATTGGTCAAGATACGCTTTCTGATAGAAGATATAAATGATAATTCACCGTTATTCCCGACAACTGTCATCAACATATCAATTCCAGAGAACTCGGCTATAAACTCTCGATATTCTCTTCCAGCAGCCATTGATCCTGACATCGGAATAAATGGAGTCCAAAACTACCAACTAATTAAGGTACGTTTTAAAAAAACATTGTGTTAAAGATATTATTTCCCCTATAGAGTATAAGACCTTTTTGAACGTATGAGTAATTTTTCATATTAACTTTTCAATATTTATGCAAAGTAAACTAGAGAAAATTCACTACTATACATTTTTCAATCACACCTTTTTTTTTTTAAACATGCTCTGTGTATATATTTGTAGATGTAATTCTGCTACATTGGGAGCCAAATGTAGATGGAATTCTAAATGGTCTTATGTAAGAAACACAGAGCCAAATATAGAGTTAAAAGTACAGAGATCAGAGCAGTAGCCAAGAGCTAAGACCACCTTATCTTACCACTCGCTGCTGTCCTTCCCCTCACAGACTGACCCTCTTCCTGTGTCCTGTCTTTTTATTGCCTTTCTGTTCTGCTTTCTCATTGGTTCTAAACCCAACCACATGACTTTCTCATCACTGCCTGTTTGTACAGACCTCCAGGTCTCTATGGTTCTTACTGAGATTAAATGTTCAGGTCACTGCTTGGCTGTATCCTTGAACACACAGAGACTCTGCCTGCCATGTGATTGGTTTATTTGTGTGTGCCACCACTGCTGGGACTTCTGCTAAATGGCTTGTTCTCAGCTCTGATCCCCAGGCAACTTTGTTTATTAACATTCAAATAAAATCACATTTCAGCACAAATAAAATGTCACCATATATATCCCTTTCCAAACTTTTTTGTCTATATTAACTAATATAGGCCACAGACAAGGAGATCAGCTATACTATTTACAAATCAACAGACTATTTGGTATCTGACTTTGAATCTGTCTAGTCATGGCTCTGTCATAAACTTCACCTAAACACAATTTTAAGTGAAGAGGAGAGAGGGGGATCTTTGGTATGTAAAACGAGTAAAAAATATTCTCTAAAAAAGAATGACTAAATGGGACAATTAATATTTAAATCATCATTTCAGACAAAAAGCCTAAACTTAGCACTTGAAAAAATGTCAAAATTATGAGAGGCTAATAGGAGAACTGAAAGAACCCCCAGGGGAGATCTTCCTTCAGGAGAGACCCCCAAACCCAAGGAACACACCGAAACCACAGATCAGATGCAAAAGCAAGAGGGTTTATTTAGACCAGGTACCTGGGGCGAAGTCTCTTGGAGGACTTGCGCCCTTTCCTAGGGCAAGGGGGACTTTTTATGGGATCCCAGGGGCAGAGGCGCGGTTACAGAAGCGAGAAGCATAGTTACAGGGTCCCTATTGGTTGTTTCAAAGAAGGCCAGGGTGAACTTGGGGTCGTATGTGTGTGGCTGATTTGGCCTTGCCCAGGCCAGCTGCTTATTCCTCAAGGCCAGGGGGCCAGCCATAAAATATCCTGATTTGACTCAACTGTTTTTCTCCCAAGGCCGCCGACCACAGTTATCTCTCTCAAGGCTGGATGGCTGGCCATAGTTATCTCTGTCAAGGCCGGGTGGCTGGCTACGGCTGTGAACTCCTGTTTTTTTGATTCCTTCAGAATGGCGTTTCTTAGGCTAAGTTATTGGGGGGGGGGAGCATTTCATTGGCCCAAAGCCCCATGTCCTCATAATGGAGCGGGGGTCTTTCAGAACAATGTTCTTGAGGATTTCATGCATTGTATAATGAAATATGTTAGTATATACCCACATCACCTGACCCCAACTCCTTCCATATCTTCCAAATATTTCCCCATCTAAAAGCTTTATTAAGAACTTTTTTGAATGTATTTGGATTATTGATAAAATTTTTCATGATGATTTCAAGTTAAGGCTAGATCCATAATCATCTTCACAATCCACAAAGTGGGACTAAACATTAGCCACTGTTCTTTTAGTTCTACATATTTTTGTCTGAATTATTTGAAAACATGGAATTCATTTACTCTTATAAAAAATGTAAGTAGTTTTGTGAAAAATTTTCAGTTCATCTAAAGAATTTAGGGTATTTTTTTGTAATTACTAGGAAGCTTTGCAGAATAGTTGAAATTTCAGGTATTGGTATGCAAAATAATAAAATGTACATAATGGTATTCAGATGGTGCACATATTTGCAGATATCATATTGATATAAAAGATTTTTTAAATTTATGTTTTTGCAGATTATGTGCTACCAAATTGCAATTGACATAATGACTACTGTTGTAAAGTACTGGAAGAACATACACAATTGCCTTCTGATCATTATAATGTGTAGATTTGACCAAGGGGATGTATAATATAGGGAAATTGCTCAACTGACCCTGTTGTTTTCATAAGATGCATATGTTTAAAATGAAATTGAAGACACCAAACTTCCTGAGTGAACTCAAATTAATGCAGATATTTGAGTGTGTAATTAATTCTAAAAAGAAGGATTTATTTGAAGTAGTGATATAAAACAGTTTAGGAGATTTGAAGATAATTATTTTAGATTAGGTCTCTACAATGATGTTTGCTTTTCTGGTGAATTGGAAAAAATACAGAAAAGATATTAATCAGAATTTTGTGCATATTTCTTTTTTTTTACAAATTCATTTTTTAACAAATGTCCTACCTCCTGTCTTTTTTCTCTTTAAAAAACATGTATATGGGTGGTTCGGTAGTTATTAAAGGGCTGATGTAGGAACAAATCACAAAGTACAGAAGCATATATGAAATGTTCTGGAGATATATTCAAATATTTGCCTCCTTAAAAATGTGAACTTTAACACTTTAAATGTAAACTGTATAACAATATTGACTCTCAAGCAACCCTTTCCTATAAACTTTTTTCAGTTATAAATGTTCTCAGACTTTGTTAGGCAAAAGGTAGCCTTTAAGTATATGTTACTTGAGTACTTGAAAAGTTGCAAAGGACACCAAGAAACTGAATTATTTTTGTGTATGTCCATGTATGTGTGTTGCATATTTTGATCAAATTCTCACACTCACTTCCTTTCAACTCTTTCCATATTTCTATCCCTTTTCACTCCAAACTTCATGCACTTTTTACATATATATTATTATTATTAAGAAATTTTCTATTCATTCTACATACCAACCAAAGATCCCCCTCCTTCCACCCCCAGCCTTTCCCCCATCCCACCCCCCATTCCCATCTCTTTCAGGGCAAGGTCTCCCGTGGAGAGTAGCAGAGTTTGCTACAGTCAGTTGAGGCAGATCCAAGCACCTTCCTCTGCACCAAGGCTGTGTAAGGTGTCCCACCATAGGTAGTGGGCTCCAAATGATGCCCTAGGGATGGGTACAGATCCCACTGCTAGGGGGCCTCTTAAACAGATCAAGTTACATAACTGTCTCACTATGTAGAGGGCGTAGTCTAGTCTCATGGAGGCTCCACAGCTATTTGGTCCATGGTTCATGAGTTCCCACTACTTTGGTTTGATTGTCTCTGTAGGTTTCCCCATTGTAGTCTTGATGCCCTATGCTCATAGAATTTTTTTAATCCACTGAATCTGTTTACTGCTGCCAGAATCCTCTAAGTTAATATCAATTTTAATAGCCTAATTAATAAGTGATTATGATACTGTACTCCAGATCCTAAACACAAAGTGTTTATTTAGGAAACAGGAGTATAATTTAAAATTAAAATGGGGACTTAGAAAACTGAAACCAGACAATAGGACTATTCTGCGTCCCTCGACTAGACATTCTGATAAATGGTCTTTTTTAAAATGCTAGACTTCATTTAAGGAATAATTTTGCCATCTCTACCTTAGGACAACATTACACAGTTTCATATTTATCTTGAAAACTGATTAGCAAATTTAAATGAAACATTCTGTTGGGATGATTCCAACTTTGTTAATATATGTTTGTTTACATTTTTGACTTTCTTTTTAAAAAATGCCATGAAATGGTAGATATAGTCTCACTATACAATTGTCAATAACTTGTAGAAATTTGGAATATAATGTCTTTCTGCCTCAGAATACATGACACAACAAAATAACTATATGCTGTACATAAAGTACTTGGGCATTTGTATAGGACCATGAACAAATACTGTTCGGAGTGCTTGTGAAAAATAATGAGAATGGAATAAAAGTATTGCCCTGGGCACAAAAATGGCTATGACATGGGTAATATTAACTGAATGCACTTTGCCTTGCAAAAAAACTATCCTGTCAGGAAAGTGGCATGTATTCTGTGGGAGAAGTAGCTAAAAGAAGAAGAAGGAGAAGAAGAAGAAGGAGGAGGAGGAGGAGGAGGAGGAGGAGGAGGAGGAGGAGGAGGAGAAGAAGAAGAAGAAGAAGAAGAAGAAGAAGAAGAAGAAGAAGAAGAAGAAAAGTGTTCTGATTTATCAATAAATTTAGTGTTTGAAAGTAGGGCCAACAATAATAATTTCTAGAAGACTTATTGTCTTACAACATAGGTTGATATTTAATTGGTGTTAATCTTATCTATTTTATTGAATATCAGAGTAGCAAAATTGCAGTTGGTCATAACTAGGGTAATATAAAATATATATGTAAAGGTCAAATAATAGAGAGACAATAAAGAAAAATTCTAGGGAAATTTAGGTCTATTTTCAGTTTCAAATTAACTAAAGGAAATTAAATGTAATGGTGAATATTTATTAAATGTATTATTATTTCTAGACTATATAAAGCATAGCACAGCAGAGTAGTAAAACTTTAGTTAGTATGTAAATGTTTTAGTAATGTTTGGGTTCATATTATCCTGTGATTTTATGTATGCTCTGGTATAAACCAAGAAAGTATTATTATTCCATGTGTATAATATGTAAAAAAATATGTCTTAGAATGCTAATTCTCCTATAACTTGTAAGCAATATGATTAGGAGCTGGAATATACTTTTTGACTCTTAAACTTGATTAACAGACTGACAGATAAACTTGAGATACCAGGACATAATTTAATGCTAGAAGAGTGAAAGGGAGATGATGGAGAGAGTGTTCGATGAAAGCATAAAGTTATTCTACTTGATTAAAAAAGGATTTTTAATTGTATAATAATCAACTTAAGAACTAAATGAGTCATTTACATGATATTGGTAAGGTTAATTTTCAAGCTTTTAAATAGAACATTATAATTTTAAGGAAAATAAATAAATAAATATAGGTGTCTTTAGAAAAAAATCTAGTTGTGAAACATTTTTTTCTCTTCTTTAAACAATATTATGCAATTTGAATTCCCATGAATTTAATTTTCAAATATAATTTCTCCTTAGACTAAACTGTTTAAAAATTTGCTCTATATGCCGGGCGGTGGTGGCGCACGCCTTTAATCCCAGCACTCGGGAGGCAGAGGCAGGCGGATCACTGTGAGTTCGAGGCCAGCCTGGGCTACCAAGTGAGCTCCAGGAAAGGCGCAAAACTACGCAGAGAAACCCTGTCTCGAAAAAACCAAAAAAAAAAATTTGCTCTATCTATCTATCTATCTATCTATCTATCTATCTATCTATCTATCTATCTATCTATCTATCTATCTATCTATGTATCCATCCATCCATCCATCCATCCATCCATCCATCCATCTATCTATCTATCTATCTATCTATCTATCTATCTATCATTTATATATTTGCATCTATGCAAAACATGTATATTCAATACACCATACAAAGAGTTAAGCTGGATCTCAGAAATTAAAGTATCTCTATCTGTTTAGGTTTTACTTTTTAAAATTCTAATACCTTTTCTTCCTAAAAGCCCTTTGCATTTTCTAGGTCTCATTGACAGAGAAGTCAGCGGTTTCACAAATATCCCTCAGGCACCCTATCTCGCACAGTGTATGGACAAAAACCAGAGGGACACACTATTTCCTGTTTGAAACTTGGGAAATAGTGTGTATGATGAAGTTACATATGTCTTCAACATATATTTTGCCTCTGATTTCATTCTTCCTTTTTTTTTTTTTTTTTTTTTTTTTTTGTAATCTGCCAGCAGTAAACTTCCTATACCAGCCCAATGACAGTGAGCTGACTGGTTCTCTTGAGAGAAAATGACAATGTTTAAACTACGGTTGTTTTGTGCATAAAAGAGCATAAAGACAAAATTTACCCCTGATCGTCCCAATCAAAGCACAGACTTGTTTATATCCATCTCTAAAGCATTATAATTTTTTTCCAACAACAAAAAGAGTAGTCTATTTTATGTAAATCATTTAGGCTCTTATTTTTATGTATATACATTTTCCCCATTGATAGAAACCTAAATTTGCATGACTACAAATAAACATAGAGTTACATTTATCATAAAATATGCTCTCTGAAATTCAAAATTTATTTTCTGCCACAAGATTTAATGATATTGATTTAAAATTATTGATATGAGTCGTCAAAAATATGTTGTAGAGATAAACATTAAACATTCATTTTTATTGTCAAAGAAGTAATTTTATTTATCTGTATCTCAATATGCCATATAATACCAGATTGGATAAAAGTTTCATTAATTATATAATAGGCAAAATATACAACAAATGGCATGCGTAAATGTTTTAGAAACTATAGATGTTATTTGCTCCCCAAGAGTCTCAGAAGAGTTTCAGTACAAATACATCCTCATTTATTAACTCTAAAATAGTGTACTTAGACATTTATTCTTTCAGATTTAAGATTACTTAAATTCATATTCTTTAGTTCTATGATATGTGGATTATCATTTCTGTTCTCTGTTGAACAGAAATAAAAGAGGACTATTAAATGCTAATGACTGTTAGGTCCCTAAAAGCCTGGGTTATTATCAAAGTGCACCTCCAGTGGGGAAAACCAACAGCATAAAATTCATTGTGCTCATAAATGTATCTTTATTAGTGCTGTCGGTTTTTATTAAAGTGAGAATGTAACACTAATAAGATCAAGTAACTTTTGACTTCATTGCAATTATCACAGTCCTGGTTAGTATTCATAGTCCAATAATGACTTTACATTAAATACACTTGTTATTAATAGTCCACATGGAATCATATATGTTAGATAATCAATTAAGTAATTTATAAATTAAGACTTTGAAGAACAAATGAGTTAATAAATCTTTTCAGTTTTTTTTCACATAATGCTTTTTAATTTAGTATTAGTAAGTAAATATAAGAAACCACTAAATATTAGTAACTATAAATAAAATAGTAAATAGTAAATAAAAAAATAAATAAAATAATATTAGGTAAAGACTTTTTGATCTCTTATTCTTGTTCATCTGATATATAAATGATAACTATTTTAGTGCTTAAATAACTATTAAAATATTTTAATATTAATTTTATTAGTCAAACCTTAGAAGTAAAAAAAATTACCACTTACTAAAATTAAGTAAATCCAAACTGTCTACATCTTAATATACAATGTTTAATTTTATGAATGCCAAAAGGAATCACTTAATAGCCAAAATGAAAATGCACTGACACAAGGACTGAGGCAATGGACTAGCAATTAAAGGCAAATACAACAACAACAAAAAGACATCACTACATTTAAACAAGAAAAACCTTATTTGGTACATAACTCTTTATAACAAAAACCTGGTTAACACTCAAATTTGGTCAATGATAACAAAGTAATACAGAAAATGTCCCAATGTAGGTAATATGTTTGGTACAAATTGTTCCTTTTGTTTACCGTTCTAGCAGCTATAACAGCATTCTGCTGTAGAAATATGAAATGAAGTATGCTCTTTTAGTCTTAGCTCAAAAACTTAATGTAAGCCTGGTGGTGATGGCACATGTCTTTAATCCCAGCACTCGGGAGGCAGAACCAGGCAGGTCTCTATGAGATAATGTATGGGTAAAATTTTTATATCAAAAATGCTGAATTTTCATATCACACATGTATGTTTTATGCGATAATTCTGATAAAAGCTATGATTTCATTTGTGCTTATCCTATAAAATAGTTGATATAAATTTGTGCTTTTATTAAGATATGTGTGTTTAGACATGGTTTTGACAAATATTTTCTTTAGCTGAAAATACAAATTGAATGTAAAAAGCTCTCACTTAAAAATAAAACACTAGGGCCTTGAGAGATGGCTCGGCATTTAAGAGCACTAGTTGCTCTTGCAGAGGACTCAGGTTTGGTTCCTAGCACCTATATGGTGTCTCACAATAATCCATAACTCCAGTTCCAGAGGATCATGATGCCTTCTTCTGACATTTGTGGGCACCACGAACATAGTGCACAGATGTACATACAGGCAAAATACACATATACATAAAATAAATCTAAAAATAAAAAAAAATAATAAAATCCTAGGTGCAGGAGCTGTGGTTCATTGCATGCAAGTTTAAGCACATGAGTTAGATTCCCAGACTTCATGTAAAGCTGGATTACCTCTATGATAAGATGCTTGGGGGAAGTAGGTGAATCTATGGAAACTTTAGGGTCAGCCAGCTTGGCGTGTACAATGCCAAACAAGTGACACTATTCAAAATGAAGTGGAATCTGAGGAATGAGGTTTTCCCTTGACTTTCACACATGGATCATTGCATTTGCATATACCTACATTCACAAACACACCTACACATATACACATGTATACTCCCATGAACACAGACAAAAATTCTAAACATGAGATAAATTAATAGCCTTCCTTTTCATTCATTCATCTCGAGCTTCATGAAACTAAATCAAAAATATGAATAAAGAAATAGCATAATAGATCAAATTATCTGCTTTAAGTATAAATAAGTTTCAATATAGTTATCTTGGAAGTGCCTTTTGGTTTACAGGTACAACTAGCAACTAGGTGCATCCATAGAAGACAAACATGGACTTCACTTTATTCTAATAGCATACAGGCTACTTTTCTTAAATATTATTGAAATGTTCAATATTCACTGTACTTTTGCTTGTGGAATGCAATTGTTGCCAATCTTATTCCATAAAAATGTTACAAAACACTTTATCTAGAAATGTTAACTCATCCTTAATAGAGGGCTAAGCATACGTGAACAGAATACATGCACTCACATATTTTTGCAAAATGAACACATGTACCCACATACTATAGCAACTAAAATTATACAACCATAGATATTTAAATATTTTCATTTATTGTGCAACATTGCAGACAATTACATGTGAACAATTTTAAGAAACCTGTTTCTTCTTTTTAATATATTGCAAGACTGTTTAATGGTAGGATGTATTAATTGCTACATGTACAGATCTCTATATTTATAGATTAACTAAGAAGAGTATCACGGAGTATGTACTTATATGATAGAAAGACATTAGAAACAAGAAGTATAAGTTTAATTTCACTAAATACAATAAGGTAAAGAGTGATTTTCATTATCAAATCTAACCTTGTCTTTGAGATCTCATTGAAACCGCATTATATGAAGAGTACTATCAAGAATATTTGGTATTCTTTTGTTTCTTATATATGTATAGGTATGTGTATATATACACAGCTTTTATCATTTCAAATGAATGCAATTAAAAAAATATGAATACCACATATTCTGTCTTACTGTACCAGTAAATAACCATAAATACCTTAGTACAATTTCAGTGATATAAATTTAATTCAGTTAATGTGCATCCAATGCAAAAGTCTTGAGGGAGAAAAATAGATTTGAAAATAGCCATTGTCTCCATGGAACTTAATAATGGGCAGTATAGAAACTACTATCCTGTATTAATGATAAGTAGGAAATATTTGTTGTTATGAATGAACATTTTCTCTTGAACTATTCATACTATTATGGACTTGTTAGAAATCTTCAAAATCAAAAAATGCTTAAAATTTCCAAATCTACTTTAACCTATTAAGACTTTCACTAAGAATCTTCAGAAATTACTAGCTTTACAATTATGGTAGTGATAGTTTGTTGGCATATTTATAAATAATAATTTTCAGCTAAGAAATAAATACTGTTTTGGTGATAATGGCAATACCTGTGCCAGTATTAATAAGTAATTTAGCATATTACCTTAATTTTCAAATTTGTTATTTTTAACTCTAATTATTCTACCGTACACTCAAGAAAAATAAAATGTATTTACCTGACAATAGTGATGAGTATATAGTAATTAATAAAATAATATTATTTCAAATTTTCTGAATGTTTTGAAGAAAAGTGTTCTCTCAACAATAGTTTTAATGTATAGTTTAAGATTAGCCATTGCTAACTTTTTCTGAGATCTGATGCTTTATATTCTTTAAAAAGAGTATTGTGTAAACTAAATTTACTTTTTCATACATATTTTATGTATGTGTACAAATAAAAATATGACAGCATTGTTTTCTTTCTCAATCAATGACACTGGCTCCACATTTACTTTTGGAACTAGTTCAAAGTAAAAAATATCTTCCATTTACCTTCTTTAGCTTAACTCTTGAATCAGATGTCTACTTCTCTTCATTTGTCTCTGCCTCTCCTGCCTCTCCATATGACTATGATGCTGTTAATATGAATATTTTTCCATAGACTGCTTCTACCATCTGGAACTGCTTTATATACATCTCATTCATATGCCATTTTTTAAGAAATCATATTTTCTCTCTTGTCTTTTCTTTTATCACTGTGTGAACTTTTTGTTTTTGTTTTCCTATCTTTTTCCTTATAAGTCTAGTCATGATTAACTTTTCATAGTGGATTTATAGGAGTAGTGTGTAATGGTGTGTTTGTGTTTAATATCTCTGGTCACTCCAAATGGAAAACATCATGCACATTGTTTTTCAAAATTTGGCATCATCAGTCTGACATTATGTTAACATTTCTTCTTGGTTCAATGGAGGACCACTGTGTCCTTTGAGGATGGTTTAATTAGAAGGAGCATCTTAAAATAGTCTGGCAAGGGAAACACAGATTAAATGCCCTGAACCAAATGTACAATAGAACAATAAAGGCTTTGTTGTCAGTAATGAAAATTGTAAAATAAATGGTTAACAGAAGAACAAAGTGGTATTCTAAATAACTCCAGGATATATAAATTTTAGAAAAATGGTTTAATGGTTTATAAATAAATTAGGAAATGTAAAATTTTATAGATCACTTTCATTTGAGAGTAATGTTTTAAGTTGCTGAATGATTATGTAAATGAATATGAGAGTCCATATAGATATCAAAATATGGAAAATAAAATCTCGCTTATTTAAAGTCTAATAAATATTCCATTAACTTCCAGAAACTCAACTCCCTTTAATAATAAATAAATGTAAAATGAAGAAAGGCTAGAGGAGGTAGTTGAGTACAAAATAAGATCATAAGTTTCTGGTGTTATTTATTTTATTCTTTAGTGATCTCACCCTGCTTTTTCTCTTCATAGTTAAGTATTTTAAAAAATTATGTTCTTCTAGAAACATTCAAATCTTTCAACTTAGCATGAAGAGAGTTATTACTATGGTAACAACTACAAATAGCCATACCATCCCACCAAACATATTGTTTACCTAAATTGCAATTCCTGGCGGGGGGAAGGCTTTTCAAGTGGATATAGAAATGGCCACAATGTCATTTTTAATGGTTTAGGAAACATAGTAGTAGCATGAGCGTATCTTTTAGTAGAAGCCCTTATGGGACTGAAAAAAATTAAAATGTCATCATTGCTGACAAAACATGTATTCCTTTCTTGGAACTTTGCTAGCTGGTTACTGCATGAGCTAAAGCAGTGTATTCATCTATATGCTTTAAGAATATGACTGTTTCTCTCAATTTATTTTATTTAAAAGCTTCCCATAAGTTTTCACATGATGGAAATTTTTCTCTAGACCTTCAATGGTGTTTGTTTAAGATCAAACTTCTAACTAGAATAAACAGAAAGATTATCATACATATAGAGCTCTCATGAGGAAAACTATTGAAATTTGTATGCGTGGTAACTAAATTAATAAAACTGATGCTCTGATATCTTTACATCTTTAAAATCTGTTTTTGAAATTATTTATTTAACAGATGAGACTTCTTGATAAATATTGGTATATAACAATGTCATTATCCTATTGGATAACTAAGGAATTTAATTTATTCTCCAATTACTTAGTGTATATTTAATATAATATTCTTATCTATATCTAGTCTTTAACAAATCTCAAATGTAAAGGTTTAGGGAAAGAACCATGCAACTCCTCCATGGGGTATTATTTTACACATGTGTGCTTGTTAGTATTTGCCAACTTTACAGGAACTGAGACACCAGAAAAAGGAAACCTCAATTTAAGAATTGCCTTCATTGAGTTGGCTTATGGGTGTATCTTCCAGGTACAATCTTGTGTGGTGGTAGATATGGGAGGACACGGTCCATTGTGGACAATGCTGTCCCTTGGCAAATTGTCCTAGATGGTGGAAGAGAGCTGGCTAAGCATGAGATAGCCAAGGAAAGCAAATCAATAAGCAGCGGTCTTCGTAGTCTCTGCTTCAGTTCCTACCTTCAGGGTCATGCCTTAGTTCCTGTCTTGGCTTCCATTGATGATGGACAATAACCTATGAGCCATATAAATCCTTTACTTTCCTAAGCTGCTTTTGATTGTGATATTTATGATAACAACAATAACTCACAAAACAGTGACTAGGCTTATTTCAATAATGATAAATCTCAACGTAGCACTACAGACTTAAGTTTTCATTACTGGACAACTCTTCAATTAGTAAAAAAAATGATTATTATTATTATTATTATTATTATTATTATTTTTGGTTTTTCGAGACAGGGTTTCTCTGTGTAGCTTTGCGCCTTTTCCTGGAACTCACTTGGTAGCCCAGGCTGGCCTCGAACTCACAGAGATCCGCCTGGCTCTGCCTCCCAAGTGCTGGGATTAAAGGCATGCGCCACCACCGCCCGGCTATTATTTATTATTCTTTTGTTCATCTTATGTAACAGCATCTCAATTAGAATGCATAAAGATACTAGTAAACATAAACTATTGTTTACATAACTTTATTAATTCTTACCAAATATTGATGTGCTGACAATTATATTTTTAACTTTTCATTGATTCTTTGTGGATTTCACATCATGCATCCCAATTCTACTCATTTCCCTGTCCCTTTCCTTTCACTCACTGCCTTTGCAATCTCTACCCTGAAACAAAATTTAAAAGTAGAACTAAAAATTAAAAAAAAATCTTGTTAGGGAAGCTGTAGTATGGCCCAGTGAGTCATACAGTATACCGTTTATTTTGTTTATAGATACTGTTAAAGTTTCTTAGGTATGTGATTGCAAAATGATTTCATGTTAGTAGATTCATCACTGTTAATGATGCCATACTGCATTTGTATTTATTTTTGCTGATAGTAGCCTTTTTGTTTCCATTTACAGTGTATTATAGGGAGATTTCTGCTATGCTTGGCTTTCTAACAAATACATAGCTGTGTATTTGGTTTCTTACATGGTTAGTGATTGAAACTTTGAAAATAATAATATGCCTTCATATTTGTAGTTCTGAGTATTTGTATAAAAAGATAACTGTTTATTTTGATATTTGATTGCGAAATACTTATTCTTTTGAATACTTATTGCTAAATGATTTTTCTGCAGTGGATTTAACACAATATTTCTAGCAGAATTCAGACTCAATGTGTAGACTAAAGAATTAATCAGTTTTATGCTTTGTATTTGTTTTGGTGTGTATATAGTTAGCTTTCTTTGATGCTCACTGGATTATCTGCTATTTATTTGCATTCTATAAAATAAGGATGACCATATAATGGATCCTCTAACCAACTCAGCATTTTTCAAACTAAGATTAAACAGGAATAATCATAATATTTATTTATAAAATTTCAAATGCCAAAGTTCTGCACCTATTTCTGCTTTTCAGATTTATGTTCCATAAATTCTTTCTGATACTCTGATTTACTTTAAGGTAGAGAATTACCACCTCACATCGATAAAATCAACTCTTGAACTAACTTCACCTATACCTTCATATAGACAGACGTTTTTCTGGTACCACCCGGCTCACAACCACTCAGATCCAAATAAACACACAAATGCTTATATTAGTTAAAACTGTTTGGTCAAAAGGCTCAGGATTCCTGATAACTAGCTCTTACACTTAAATTAACCCATAATTCTTATTTATGTTTAGCCACGTGGCTTGGTACCTTTTCCCAGTTCTGCCTTCACATCTTGCTTCTCATGGCTGTGGTCTTCCACTTCCCAGACTCATCTTCTCTCTTATCCTACCTATACTATACTTCCTGCCTGGTTACTGGCCAATCAACATTTCATTTATCAATCAATCAGAGCAACACATTCACAGCATACAGATATCCACAGCACCTTCATTTTATCTTAGCACTACAACACTCAGGTTAGATTATCTATGTTAATAAAATATTAGCTTGTAAATAAAAAAGAATTATCTAGCAGCAAACAGGCTGTCATTAAAGTTACATAGGGTAACTTTTATAAACTAAAATTGTTCATCTTATGTAGTGCTCAAAATTCTAAATAGGCAAGAAAGTGACATGCAAAGCAGATATAATTGCATTAATAATTACTTTAGTTTATGTACAAGATTTCCATTCCCCTCATCATGATTCAAGCATACAAAGAGAGTCTGTCTTGCTTCTACACACAGACATCTGGCAAAGATCTAAACAATGATAACTTTCAGATATTTAATGTGATTGACCTTTTCCTTTCCACATTTTTCTAACTTGCTATTTATCATAAGACCATTTGATTATAGCCTAAATAGATGACAACTTACAGAATGGCTTTATCTTCATTTCCAAATAATAATTGCTTATAGATCCAAGAGATTTGAGTAGTTTTTAATAGAAAAAGGAGATGTTGACTTCATCATAAATATTTGTATGAGTGATTTATATCTCTCTTCACTATGCTGGTTTGAAGATAATAGATATCACTGATACATAACCAAGTTTGTATTAAAGTTATATTCAGTTCTTTTTCTCCATTAATGGACATTTCAAAATATAAGGTCATAGATACCAGTCACAATGCAATTCAATTTACATCATGTGTTTTGGTTTCCTTAGTGTATTTCCTCATATTTTTTCCCCTAAGTGGTTTGGATATTACACATTACACATATTACATAGATAATATACATTTCACATATTACATGTATTTCATATACTATTATCATTATTAAAACTTTTCCTTAATGGTAAGTTTTAATTTGATTCCCAAAATGTTGTGTAGATTTTGACTCATTGAATACAGAATTATATTTTATTCACAAGGGTTCCATGTCAATAATGTCTTTCATCAGACATTATTCAGAAGTTGAAGTGATTATGTGAATTTGTGAACACATTTCAAGTATAGTTATTTCAAATTCATCTTAATTCTTAGAGGCACTTTGACTTCTTTAATATAGTCCACATAAAAAATAATTGAATTTATTTCAAGTACATGTCTAGCTAATATAGTTAATGGCAGTTTTCACAAACCTAGATAACTCTGGTGATAATAAAATCAATTTAAGTAAAAAAGGTGGTAAAGAGTTCACTTACATTGATAATGTTTAAAATTTTGCTTATTGTCAAGGTACTTAGCTTCATATCATTTATATATTTTTCTCTCAGCAATTTTCCAAATTACAAACTGCATTTTTATCATAGAATATGTTTATCATCTTTTAAAATATAAGAATTTGCTAAAAATTTACTTATTCACTCTCATTCATAAGACTTGCTACATTTTAAAACATATACCCAAGAATTGTAATTTTCTTGAGAATTTGTGATTGTATTAAATTAGTATATGGTAATCCAAATACAACCTCTAAGTTTGTCATATTAGTGCTATTGTATTATGCAGATTTCCTTGTGCATGTGAATATGTGTGAGAGTGATTTAGCACAACACTGCATAATTCATGCTTTCTAAGCATAATCAATTACATCATAATTGAATAGCAAATAATTATATGTCAATGAACACATCTATGGTCATATTTACTTTCCTTTAAAACAACTTAAAGATTGTAGAAATTATTTACTTCAGCAATGTTAAGTGAAGATTCCTAAAAAGTTTTTAATTTTTCTTTTGTTTTAATGGGCATCAAATCTAGAAGGCTTTTTTTTAAAACCTGAATTCTTCATATAGTTAGGTAAGCATAAATCTCCATTAGAATTTTTTGTTCACTTCAAATCAGTGCTAAAATACCACTTTCTTGGTTTCTGTTTTATAAAGAACATCTTTTACAAGTATGGAGTTCTTTTTGTATAATAGGTTAGGTCAAAAGAAATAGCTGTATGGCTAGTTAGAGCAGTAGTAACCTTTTATACTTAAATTATTTGTTTTTCAAGAATTTCATATGTGAGTAGTAGCAACTTTTGAACAGACTTTCTAGTTGGACTTTGAATGGAGTCAAAATTTCAGTGTAACATGGCAATTATAAAGAAATGACTGTTTTAGAAACTTACATTAATACAGCTAAATATCCTTTGAAATTTTCTTGATAATCTGGCATACATTTGTAGCTAGAGTTTTTCTCTCTGGGTCCCGCCAAGTCCCGGCAGTCCCATAGCCCACTTATAAAATAAATAAACAGATGGTTATATTACTTAAACTGCTTGGCCATTAGCTCAGGCCTACCATTGTCTAGCTCTTACTCTTATACTCAGCCTATTTCTGTTAATCTATATGTCGCCATGTGTTCTGTGGCTTTATCTGCTGCCTTTACATGATGCTCCCTGGATGGCAGGCTGGTGTCTCCTCATCCCCACCTTCCCATTCTCTCAATTTTTTTTTCTCTATTAGACCCATCTATACTTTTTTTCTGGCTACTGGCCAATCAGTGTTTTATTTATCAAGCAATCATCCACAGCATACATTTGTTTAAACCATTATTCTTACAACTGCTGATAACTTATTGTGGTTGGATTAGTAATAAGAGAGTGTACATAGCTACAGTTTTAACTTTTTCACTGTGTCCCAGTGGTAAAGTAGAAATGTTATTTCAGTTTTATCATATTTAATACTTTAAACTACTATAAGAATCTTGTTGGTTAAATAATTTTTTTTAAATCTCCAAATTATCATTTAATAATTTTAATATCATAAAAACTTTTCTAGACATTATGACTTAGAACTCCATTTTTGAGAACATGCTATTCAAGATATATGACTTTCCACATATATAACAGATATTTTCCCATGATGATGAAAAATTGCATTTCACCTCCTTTAAATTAAGTCATGTATTATTTATTAATCAAAAATAGAGTTTACTATTTATGACATTAAATTTGTAAGCTTTATTAACAGTGGATCATAAGGAATAGAAAAGCTCTAATTCAATAAAGAGTTAAATTAAATATAATTTCCCTACTAACTTCATACTCTTAAAACACTTATTTTATAACCCTTAACTGTCAAGAGTTGTCACATCTTTTGATATTTTTGTCAGCTCTTTAGTAGAATAAGGGAGAGTTATTGCTATAATAGGTAAAGGATGAACTAGATCAGCTTTGTAGATTTCAAAACAGTAATAATTCCTCTGGCTTGCTAATGTCTTCATTATATTCTGTAGCAAATGAGTATTATTTCTCAAAAATTAATTTAGGCCTGATCCAGTTGGGGGCCCCTCAGCCTTTGGTTCATAGTTCATGTGTTTCCATTCGTTTGGTTATTTGTCCCTGTGCTTTATCCAACCTTGGTATCAACAATTCTCGCTCATACAAACCCTCCTCTTACTCGCCAATTGGACTCCCGGAGCTCCACCTGGGGCCTGGCAATGGATCTCTGCATCCGGTTCCCTCACTTGTTGGATGGCGTTTCTGGCCATCCCATCACCAGAGTAGGATAGTCCCGGCTGTCTCTTGACCATTGCCAGCAGTCTTTTGTTGCTATTATGTAGAACTGAATAGTATTGTAAAATAAAAAAATAAAAAAAATAAAAATAAAAAAATTAATTTAGGCATATTGTGAAGTCTGGAAAAATTTCCACATGTCATAAGTACACTGTACCTACTGTATCTATAAGTTGTTAATAGTTCATGCATGATCTGAAAAATTAAAATATTATAAATTAGATACAAAGTGAGATATTTAAAACTATTGTGTTTTTTGTAAAAAAATTTCACATTCATATGCATTCACTATTTTTTGTTGTGAAATAGTATAAGTCAGGCATGTTAGTACACATTAATAATCCAAACAATTATGAGGCTTAGGAGATTTCTACAAGTATCTGACTAGTTGGAACTAAAGAGTAACAACTTCTCTACATAAATAAAATAACAATAAAATAAATTAAGCTAATATGATATTTAACTTTAAAAAAAATAAAATGAATATATTGGAGATTTGATCATGTATAAGAAAATATCCTCTGTTCATATATACACACTCTTGTTTTCAGTTATTTTCTCATTTGATTCAGCTTTCCCTGAATTAGAAATGGTGTAAAAATGTGAATCACTTTAACTTTTAAAAATTTAGTGGAAATCAATATATTTCATATATTGTATACTAAGTCATTTCATACCTGTATACTAAATCATTTTTTCTACTTTTAAAATAGGGTTGTCTAATAAACTAATCAAATTCACTTGAATTCAATATTGTATTTTACTTGTGCATAAAAGCCATGACACCAACTCTTAAGGTACCATGTTTTAGGACCTTTAAGTGGTATTTTTTTGGTCATGCAAATACATTACTTTGTTAAAATAATTAGTTTGAGTGGCATCGAAACGATTAATGAGTAAGCACATTTGCTGTCAAGCCAGATGACCTGAGTCTGACTCCTAGACCCACATATTGGCGAGAAAGTAATTAATCCCTCCCAAAAATTGTGCTCTGATCTTGTAAATCAGCAACATGCACCAATTCCTACACATACACAAAGTATGTGAACATAGGATGCATTTCTCAAATGGTGAATAAATAGAATATATTTTTCTTTTTATTATTATACTAGTTTGTTTTTATTATTTGTTAGCATAAAAAATCTGTTAAAAATTTCTCCTCATTAAAACCCATTTGCATTTTCATAAAAATAGCTGTTAATTATTATTGAGTACAGGTTTTTCAAATGTTCTATTAATCACAAAATAACAAAATGTAAACAAAAGCATGTTTGTTATAGTCTGCTTACTCTTCTTAAAAGATTTATGTTTGTACCAATAATTCTCATAAAAATTATTCTCCATTTAAATTTTTCTTGATTATTTCCAATTCTGCATTAGACCCTACATTTTTAATTCCAGTAGTATAGAATTCAGAGTAAAATTTGTCTTTAAATACAATTAAGTATTTTCTTAGGTCTGAAGTTCTTATTTTGTTTATTCAAGGATTTTTGTCCTTGACATAATTGACATTTGTAACTCTGTATATTTCTTTTGCATTGGGACATAGAATGTCCTGTGCACTGTACTAAGTTCAGCAGCACTGTGGACTTCTGATTACTGCATCCCAGCCACATTCTCTTATCCAGTTATGACAAACAAATGTGTTCAAGGTTTATAAAATAGCTTCTGTAAGGAAACATTTATAAAAATATCTTCCCATTTTCTTGTGATATTAAAATACTTTGAATTTTATAGAAAAAGAGTCATTTGAGGGTTAATATGGAAACCCAACACACACAGACACACACACACACACACACACACACACACACACACACACACACACACACACACACACACACGAAGGTGATTCAAATTACATCATCAAATAATGGAGAAACAGATTCCCAACTGGCCTCTCTTGTCACCAAAGAAAATATTCAGTACCGAGATTGGGTTGCAGTAATTGAGTTGTTGGCCAAAGGGTCCCCATGGAAATTCCCAAACAACCTAGGATGTTTCCAAGACTATATGTTTCTCTTCACAAACTGATGGAAAGTTCCCATTGCTAAAGATATCTTCACAACACACTGGCAATGAAGGAATTGAGTCATTGTCTATACAGAGCCTTTACTTGTACATTCTAGTTTCCTTGGTAGAGTAATGTATATTAATCAAATATCCTTTACTAATCTGTTTTCTAAAATTAGAAGACAATTTGAGAGAAAAATTGCATGCATGAGTGTATTTCTTTATATATGTGTTCAGCATTATTAGTGTTCAACTAGTAAAAGGATTATTTCTTCATTAGGAAGCTTATTTTTCTAGTTTGATTTCATAAGAGTTATTGGTATTATTAAAATAGCAAAACTTGAAAAACTTACTTAAACTTATAATATGTTTAAAAAGTGAATTAGGCAAATTAAAATTTATCTGAAGATCCAGTATGTGAATGAAGCACATAAATTTATAACAGTGTGTAAAACAACTAATACAACTGCTTAAAAATAAATATTCATTAATCTAGTACCTTTAAGATTGTGTTTATTTAGGAAAATATACTTCACTTTAGAAGTTTTATTTTAAGTAATTTGCAGAAATTACAACAATGTTATTATTTTATTGGAGATTATAGAATACAGTAAAATTATTAAGGCATTAATAATTTTTCTTGAGCAAAAATAAATATTTGTCATTATAAAATATTACCACTAATAAGAATTGAAACCGATCTTAATCATAAATTACTTCCAAAAATCAGTGTCATAGTTTATGTTTGTTGAAATTAAATAATTATAGTTCACTTAATACATTTATGATTCTATAAATATGAACAGTAGCTATGCTTCTAGACCACAGACCACTTTTTTCATATTATGGTGTTGCTTTACAGGTCTGATATATATCAGAGTTAGAAATTATCTGAGAAGATAGGAGACTTTTGTGGGTTTTATTTCTTGTTGCTCTGCCGGAACACCTGACATAAACAGTTATAGAAGGAAGGGCTTATTTTAGCTAATAATCTGACATGGTTCAGTCATATGATGGCAACAGTAATATTTGACAGATGATGTAGTTCATGGTGGAAAGTAGGGACAGTGTGAGGGACAGAATAAGGATTTAGCATCTAATTCAAATATTCACATGAGTGACCTACCTATTCCAGCTAAGTATCACTTTTCAAAGTAGCAATAACAAATATGGAAAGAGAATTCAAATCACGATCCTATGGAGTGATACCGTTCATAGTGATACCATTACGGTGCTTCTAAAGTAGTAAGAAACTGTAGATCGTATTGGAGTAGCTCTTTGCCCTGAATTAAATAAAGCACACAAGAACCAGGAAAGGGCGCTTAAAAACAAAAACAAAAGCAAAAACAAAAAAAACTCTGAGAAATTCTCACTTCAATTTGCTAAAGAAGTAGAGTCACTCATACCCAGAAAAAATGAATTTCCCATGCTACGTATAATCTTTTTTAAAGAAATAAAAAGAGAGATGCTGTACACTAAGCATATCAAATGCAAAAGAAATTGGGTGAGTCTGTTTTCAATTTTGCAGAGGTGGAAACACTCAAGAGCTGGGTATAGTGACACAAATCCCAGAATTCAGGAGGTTGAGGCAAGAGGATGGACATTACATCAATACTAGTCAGGGCTTCATAGTAAAACTGTCTTCACCACAATAAAAACAAATAAAACAAGCAAATAACAACAAAAGCACAGGAAATGAAACATAGAAGGAAGGAGACTGAACCCTGAGACTTGCAAGGGAAAATATTGTGGTAAAGCTTTAAATCATATAACACTATTTTTCCTACTCCTGAAAATAACATCTTATTGACTTTCTTAACCAGGAATTGTCTCTGACACTGTATCCAGGCATGTTGAATGTTAGCTATTCATTATTAATAAACAAACACTTAGTTCTCCATCAAGGTCTATAAAGCTTATGAAACATTTTATTAACAGACTTAACTTTACAATTTAGATAAAATTAATCTTTATATTAGTTACTGATTTAATGATAGTTCAGATTAAGGGTATTACATATGAAATGTTTCTAAAGTATTTTAGATAATTTATTTTGTTTAATTTCCCAGTTGAAAGAAAAATTTTAAGAAAAACAAAAACAAAAATGAAATATTGTATAATTTAATTACCTAGCATAGTGAATTATGTTTTTTGAATTTGACTTATCCACAAAAATGTTACAGTTCAGAAGTAGTAGAGTAGTACTAAAGATAGATTGGAAGATATCTTTAAAATATTTTATTATTCAAACTTAATTATGCAGTTTCCCTTTCTTCCCTCCAATCCTTCCCATGTCATACCCTACCTCTGCTCCCTCTTCAGCTCCTGGCCTTTTTAAAATAAAATATTGTTACAAATTACATATATGTTCCATGTTCCATGTTACTTGTTTCATATATGTGGTTAAATATGTATAGTGACCTGCTGAATCTGTTTTAAGTTGCATGTATTTATATGATTGAATAACCATTTATGATTCTCATACTTGGTGAATATTATTCCTCCCTATCTCTCAGTTAGAATCATATGTAGCTCTCCATCTAGGGGTAAGGCCTCATGAGCTTATCCCGATCCCATTTGGCATGACAGCTCTTGTCATTGTTAAGGTCTTGTTTAAACAGCCACATTGTTGAGATTCCACAATTTTTTTTAATTAAGAAAAATTTTTCATTCATTTTACACACCAATCAAAGATCCCTCTCTTCCCTCCTCCTGCTCCCCAGCCTCCCCTCCCTACCCACCCCTCATTCCCTCCCATGAGAAGACAAAGCCTCCCATGTGGAGGCACATTCAGTAGACACAAGTACAAGCCCTTCCCCCTGCCTCAAGGCTACAAGAGGTGCCCCATCATAGGCAGTGTGCTGAACAAAACCCTCTCATGCACTAAAGATGGATTCTGATCCTACTCCAAGGGGGCCCCCAAGCAGATCAAGATACACAACTGTCTCACCATGCAGAGGGTCTAGTCCAGTCCCATTTAGGCTCCACAGCCATTGATCTGACTTTCATGAGTTCCTTCTAGTTTGGTTTGGTCATCCCTGCAGGTTTCCCCATCGTGATCCTGATGCACTTGCTCATAGAATCCCTCTTCTCTCTTTTACCAGTCTCCTGGAGCTCTGCCTGGTGTATGGCTGTGGATTTCTGTATCTGATTCTATCAGTTGTTGGAGAAAATTTCTGTGTGGGTAGTTAGGGTATTCACCATTCTGATCTCTGGGGCAAGTCAGTTCAGTTCAGACACTCTCTCTACTATTGCTAGTAGTCCAGGCTGGGGTCATCCTTGGGGATTCCTGGCAACTTCCCTACCACTGGGTTTCTCTCTATACCTATGATGTCTTTCTCTATCATGGTGACTCTTTCATTACATCCCCCCTCCCTCCCTGTTCCATTCCAACCATCCTATTCTCTTATGCTGTCATCCACTATCCTCTATCCTCCATTGCCCACCCCTCATCCCCAGTTTACTCATGGAAATCTCATGTGTTTCTCCTTCACAGGGCAGTCCATGCATCCCTCTTTGGGTCTTCCCTGTTACTTAGCTTCTCTGGGGTTGTGCTTTGTTGCCTGAGTACCCTTTGCTTTATATCTAGTACCCACTTATGAGTGGGTACATACCATGTTTGTCCTTCAGTTTTATTTTGAATTTTTTGATCCACTTGGACTTGAGTTTTTTGCATGGATATTAGATATTGATCTATTTGTAATCTTCCACATGTTGATGTCCAGTTATGCCAGCATCATTTGTGTAGTTCAAATATTCTGGAGGCTAAAGCAGGAGAATCTCTTGAGCCCAGGACTTCTGGACTGTGTCAATATGATGAACTTCTTGGAGCAGTGGAAAGATAGGCCCCCAGGTTCAAAGAAACCTGTGGGGATAGCTTAATGTTCCAGAATCAGGAAGCAGAGTTTTGTTGTTTTGTTTTGCTTTTTTAAAAAAAATTTCCAGTAAAGTTTATTCAAATTACAAAGATTATTGTAGGAATCAGTTTAACATCATCTTCTTTTCTTTTTATTATGTGGTTTATTATTTAAACAGTTTTTAAATTTAAATATATTTTGATTATATTCTTCCTCTCCTTTAAGTCCCTCCAGATTCTCTCCCTGTCCCAACCCACCGAACTTATAGTTCTTTTTTAAAAATCACAACAAAACCTCAACAGACAATACAAAAAACCCTACAAACCAATAAAACAATAATCCCTAAATATATCAAACTGTAGCAAAATGAAAGCACACAAAAAATCTGTGGTGTTCATTTTTTTTAAAATAACAATTACCTGATATTTATCTCATGCTCAGAACTCTTCATAATACAGAGTTCTTGTTTGGATTCTGACAAAAAATTCAATTACCTTCAGTGAGTTTCAGTATACTTTTTGGACAAGGAAAGCTATTTCATACTTGAAGGACATTCAAATATTAGTGTTTAGTGATGTGACATATTATGGTTTCTCTTTTCTTGTAAACTCTGCTCATCTAACTTTTGAACAAGGGAATATATTTTAAAAACAACTGATTAGCAGCAATTAGGAATGGCATTTCATTCAATTAAACTATCTAGGCATAAAAATACAAGCTTGGAGATCTATTCTTTAAAAGAAAATACTTTCAAGTAAAATTTAACAGTAAAATCTCAGGTTCTTGTATAATTTTGTATCAAATATTGACATAGTAAAATAATTTTCCGAGTTATGAGTATGCTTAACCTTTGTAAATCTTAGAGTTGGAGAGAAAAGGGTGTAAGAGAGCCAAATATTACAAGCAAGAATTAGAACTTGGAATTAGCATACGTGCTCATCAAATATTGTGAGGTTCCTTCTAGATTCATTTCTTTTCTGTATCTCACATTTAGTCATTTCCATATTTTCCTTTTTCTGCTGTCCTGGAACTCAATATTTAGCTCAGGTTACCTTGGAACTGACAATCCTGCCTCAGGATCCCAAGCACTGTGTATAAAGACATGCAGCAACATACCTTGGTTTACTTATTTTCTGTAAGTAAACATCTATATTCCCAAAATCAAGTGAAGAATAGACAAAAAGAAAAAGAATGAAGAGGAATCCAATGAATGAATTTGTTAAACTTGTCATCAGGCAACAATAATCATTCCAGTAGCAGCATTGTGTAGTTGTTAATACATAAAAAACTTACAATTTGAAGATATATTATCAATAATATGTTTATTGGTTTAATAGAGTAAGCAGTGGTACATGGCCATAAAAAGACAGAACTTAAAATAATATTCAAAACTATTTAAAAATATCTATTCACTTACAGAAGGAAATTACAAATCTTTAATATAAATGTACAGTAAAGAATTTCTTTGTAGTAACAGTAAAAAAAGGTTGAGTAATATTAAGTGAATATTTTGTTGATAATAATCTTTGCTAAATGCAGGTAACAAAATGATTATATAGGATATTATAAGCACTATGTGACTTTACCCAAATTAGCACTATTACTATGAATATTTTAGCTCAAATTCATTTTGAAAAATAGGGATTTGATTTCTTATACATTATTCTATTTCCTTAACTCTAAATGAAATGTAAGAAGGACTTTGTAGCTTCAGAATTATTGACATATATGTGACTAACAACTCAAGCTATTTTGTTTAAAATCCAATTTGCTGTATTTCCCTTCACAGTGCTATAAATGAATGGTGAAAGAACAACTCTAGAAATAGTGCATTGAATATAAATGGCAACATGCTATCGAATACATAAGCAATAGTTATTATTATCTCTAATAGTTTTAGACCACTTATACAGCAAAACAAGACAATTATAGTGGAATAAAAGCAATTTCATTATAGCATCCTCCATTTTAACTGAGAATGTTAAGTATATTTCCCTACTGTTTTCTGAAATTGCCATTTCACTGTAGTTTATCTATTTCAAACTGTTCTGTAACCTAAAGTCATTCCTTCTACCTAAAGATGTACTAGTATATGTAAGAAGAAGAACAAAACAACTTTTAAAAGTCACTTTAAAAAAAATATATCTTGCACTAGCAAAAGCTGAGGAGGGAATTTTTAGTCTTGCCACCACCTTTTCTTGATCTACAGAGTAAATGCCTTTATTTAATCAGTTTTAGAATCCAATCACTTTGGAACTATTTTTAGTATTTACTGGCACTGTATGCATTTTCTGGGCAACTGTACCAGATTTATGATACTGAAAGTGCTGGGTTATTTATTACCTTCCAATAAGCAATGAAGTGGTGTTATGCACATGCATGTCAAAAATATAGTTTACCACAGTGGTTGGGCTTCTTCTTTCCCAGAACAGTAGGCACAATTTGGTGTAGACATCTATTACTTTTCAAAAGCAAAAGTATGTCTCTTGGAATTTTCAGTAAAGCATCAACTTTTGGTTCTTTGATTCTGTATGATTCTGCATAGAATTAGAGACTCACTAAAGTTTATCATTTTACTTACTTTAGCATGCTTTTGTCTGTCCGTCTGATGGGTATTTGCAACTCCAAAGCTCATTTTTTAATCAAATAGGAAATATCACTCACTGACTAAATAAAGTCTTTTGTATTAAAGGAGATTTTTTAAGTCTATAAAATAAATGTTCTTGAACTTAATTAGAACTGGCAATTTTATGTACTTGAAATCAATGTAATTTATGGTATCAAAATCTAAAAAGTCATATTAATTATTTCATTTAATGTCATTTTCTCTATGCTTCACATATTGCTTGGATCTATATTTGTTTAAGAGACATACACTTTAATATTTCATAAGTAATGCACTAGCCACAAAATACAGATATTTGTCATAATTAAAACAAAAATGTTTATAAAATGTTTTATAACTTTATTAGTTATTAACAATTTTGCATTTATTATACCATTTTCAGAAAATCAAAATTATTTCAGAGAATAATGCTCTATATAATTTTAATAATGTGAAATGCAAAAATATATAAGTATACACATAATGAATATTTCTTTGTCTACATTGATGAGAAAATTATTTTGAAAGGAGAAATTAACCAAGGGCTGCTAGCTCTTCTCCTACCATTGAAAATAAGATCAACGTTTTTAACTTACACATTTATAACTGAAACAGACAGTTAATGTGCGTGTTATATCCTTACAAATTGTACATATAAACAATGATTTTTTTTTTAATTTTACTCTGTGCTTGCATGTGTTAGTATATTAAGGCTTAAAAAAATAAGTGACTTAGTGATTCACTCACATGACATTTAAACATGAAAGTAGGAAATCATATATATACACTTAAATATTTGAGGAAAATTATGTTTTCAATAGATTAGATTTTATTTTTGTAAAGAAAACTATTTCAGAGGCTGGAGTGATGGCTCATCAGTTAAGAGTGCTTAATTAGAGTGTGCAAGTTCATTTCCTAGCAACCATGTCTGCTAACTCCAACTTTAGATGTATCTGAAGATACTTGCCTCCATGAGTACATACTAACACACAGATACACATATATACATACTTAAAAATACTAACAATCTAAAAATAAAAGGTATTTTTGAACCATATAGTTTGATAATGTAAATATTCTGTCTACATGATCTACCACAATAGCTATTAACCATATGGAGCTGTTGAAATTCCAAAATGATTTAAAATGATTTCACAAAAAATGAACTGATTTTAAATTGTTTCTAATTTTAATGAATTAAAATTTAAATTTAAATGCTCCATTAACATTGAAAATTCATTCATTAAGGAAAAAACAGGAGAACAATAGCCATGATATCCATCAACTAGTATGTTTATTTTATCACCCTGAACATTACAAAAACTTGTCTTATAATTTTTATAATTTCATTTAAAATAAATAAATGACAGTAAGTAGGTTGTTGGAAATTTAACTTCATTTAATCTTTATAAAAAAGCAACACAACTCAAATTTTAGATAGACTAAAATCTAAATATATATATGCAGAAAATGCATAAATATACAAGCTTAGTAATTAAAATTTTAATAGTTTGAACAGTGTATACTTAAGTACTGAGTTGAAAAGTTGCATTTGAAATGCATTAATATTGGTATATTTATTTCTTTGAAAGAGCATTATATTTATTAAAAACTCAGTAAGTGTATTATTTTGCTGATATCAATACCATCTTTTTTGTTTGTTTGTTTGAGGCAGGGTTTCTCTGTGTAGCTTTGGAGCCCGTCCTGGAACTTGCTCTGTAGACCAGGCTGACCTCGAACTCACAGAGATCTGCCTGCCTCTGCCTCCAGAGTGCTGGGATTGAAGTTATGCATGACCACTGCCTGGACTCAATACCATTTTTACATACTTTGGCGGTCATTGATTATTATTCACTTCATACGTTAGTTATTACTGTATGTTAATTATTTTTACTTACCACCATATGTCCCATACTCAGAAAAATTCCATGACCATTTTAGGGAATCACTATTGATATACTTACAATTAATAGAATAGAATTGAGAATAGAAAAATTTCATGATTTGCAATTTTGAAGTGTTGAAAATTTAAGCCTTTCTAAAATTCTATTTGAATATCATCACAAAAAGTTATTTACTAATTACCATGTGTCCCTAATTTTATCTTTATTAATTATAATAACCATTATAATTATTAATATATCACATTCTTATAAAACATTTTTATTAAAATGTGCCTGATGAATAATAAATTTCATCTTGCTAATTTCACACTATATATAAATAAAACATGAAAAACATTTTTTCCCATGAAAAGAGACGTCAATAAAATGTAAATGGGATGCTTATTTTCATTTCATTTATTTTAAAATGTTGCATTAAATGACTTATTTAAATGTGTGGTTTAAAAACAAGACAGTCAATAATAGCTCCACTAGCATGTGAAACTTCATGGACAGTCCTTGTGAAAATTCTGTACATTTCTTTTGGAAATATAAAAATTTATGTAATAAATGACATTTATTATCAAAAGATGCCTTGTATTGAATATGTTAAAGAAATTTTTACATTGTTTGTGTTCATAATATTAACTGTAGACCAACCTGAAACTCAGAACTATAATTTTCTGGTATTTGTTTCCAAGAATATTCTACTGTTCTATGAATCATAGAAATTGTAAATCATTCTTATTACATGATTCATTATACATTTAATTATAACTTACAATCGTGATATTGTATATTAATATAATTTAAATTATGTATCCTTCCATGTTTTCCAGGGTCAAAATGCTTTCGGTCTTGATATCATTGAAACACCAGAAGGAGACAAGATGCCACAGCTGATTGTTCAAAAGGAGTTAGATAGAGAAGAGAAGGATACCTATGTGATGAAAGTAAAAGTTGAAGATGGTGGCTTTCCTCAAAGATCCAGTACAGCTATTTTGCAAGTAAGTGTTGCTGATACAAATGACAACCACCCAGTCTTTGTAGAAAAGGAAATTGAAGTCAGTATACCAGAAAATGCTCCAATAGGTTCTTCAGTGACACAGCTCCACGCCACGGATGCTGACATTGGTGAAAATGCCAGAATTCATTTTTATTTCAGCAATTTAGTCTCCAACATTGCTAAGAGACTGTTCCACCTTAATACCACCACTGGACTTATCACTGTCAAAGAACCACTGGATAGGGAAGAATCACCAAGCCACAAGTTACTGGTTTTGGCAACTGATGGTGGATCAACACCAGCGAGCGCTATGGTTCTGGTAAATGTTACAGATATCAATGATAATGTCCCATCAATTGACATAAGATACATCGTCAATCCAACCAATGGCACTGTGCTTCTTTCAGAGAATGCTCCGCTTAACACAAAAATTGCTCTCATAACTGTGATGGATAGGGATTCTGAACATAATGGTAGGGTGACTTGCTTCACAGATCATGAAGTTCCTTTCAGATTACGTCCAGTATTCAGTAATCAATTCCTCTTGGAAACTGCTGCATTTCTTGACTTTGAGTCTACAAGAGAATATGCCATCAAATTACTTGCCGCTGATGCTGGCAAACCTCCTTTAAATCAGTCATCCATGCTCCTGATCAAAGTAAAAGATGAAAATGACAATGCTCCAGTTTTCACCCAGTCTTTCATAAGCCTTTCTGTTCCGGAGAATAACTCTCCTGGTGCACAGTTGACAAAAATCAGTGCAACAGATGCAGACAGTGGAACAAATGCTGAAATTAACTACCTGTTAGGTTTTGATGCACCACCTGAATTTGACCTGGATAGCCGTACAGGCATCCTGACTGCAGTGAAGAAACTAGATAGAGAAAAACAGGAAAAATATTACTTTACCGTCTTGGCACAGGACAACGGAATTCCACCCTTAATGTCCAATGCCACTGTTTTTGTGACTGTTCTTGATCAGAATGATAACAGCCCAATTTTCACTCACAATGAGTACAACTTCTATGTCCCTGAGAACCTTCCAAAGCATGGCACAGTAGGGCTAATCACCGTGACTGATCCTGATTATGGAGAGAATTCTGCAGTTACTCTCTCCATCTTAGATGTGAATAATCAGTTCACTATTGATCCACAGACTGGTGTCATCCGGCCAAATATTTCATTTGACAGAGAAAAACAAGAATCCTACACTTTCTATGTAAAGGCTGAGGACGGTGGTAGGGTATCACGTTCTACAACTGCTAAAGTAACCATAAATGTAGTTGATGTTAATGATAACAAACCAATTTTTATTGACCCTCCTTCCAATTACTCCTTTGAATGGGTTTTACCATCCACCACACCAGGCACAGTCATCTTCAAGGTTGTTGCAGTTGATGATGATATTGGCATGAATGCTGAGCTTCGTTACAGTATTGTTGGAGGAAACACAAAAGGACTGTTTGCGATTGAACAAATATCAGGCAACATCACACTGAAAGAGAAATGTGCTTCAGATCTTGGTTTACACAGAGTGATAGTCAAAGCTAATGATTTAGGACAACCTGATTCTCTCTTCAATGTTGTAAATGTCAATCTGTTTGTGAACGAGTCAGTGCCCAATGCTACACTGATTTATGAACTGGTGCGCAAAAGCATCGACTCACCTGCAACTCAAAATACTGAAACAACTAATTCATCCTCGCCAACAACTGACTATGTCAAGATCGTGGTTGCCATTGTCGCTGGCACAATAACTGTTGTCCTAGTGATTTTCATCACTGCTGTAGTAAGATGTCGCCAATCACCACACCTTAAGGCTTCTCAGAAAAACAAACAAAATTCTGAGTGGGTTACTCCAAACCCAGAAAACAGGCAAATGATTATGATGAAGAAGAAGAAGAAGAAAAAGAAGAAGAATGCCCCCAAGAACCTGCTGCTTAATTTTGTTACTATTGAAGAAGCAAAACCAGATGATGCTGACAATGATAGAAACAGTGTCACACTAGACCTTCCCATTGAGCTGGAAGAGCAAACCATGGGCAAATACAACTGGGGCACTACACCTACTACATTCAAGCCTGACAGCCCTGATTTGGCTAGACACTACAAATCTGCCTCTCCTCAGCCTGCATTCCAGATCCAGCCTGAAACACCCCTGAACTCAAAGCACCACATCATTCAGGAACTGCCTCTTGACAATACTTTTGTAGGCTGTGATTCCATCTCCAAGTGCTCTTCCAGCAGTTCTGATCCCTACAGTGTTTCTGAGTGCAGCTATACAGTGACAACCTTCAAGACTCCTGTGTCTGTTCATGCCAGACCGGTAGGTAATCCAAGTTCCTAAGTAATCTTTCTAAATTGTTATTCTCATTCTTTTCACTTGACATGGAATTATAAAGACCATTGATTTCTAGGAAATCAAAACAATCATACTACACGCAATATTCAAATAGTAATGTGAATTTGTTTAAATTTGGTAGACAAAAATGAATGCTAAATTAGGAAGTTTTGGTACAGACTGATGATTATAATAAGGGTAATTTTGTCTGTAGGTGGCAGTCTAATGCTTCTTGCTAGAGTGCATACTACAAAAATTGCATAATAAAGATTACAGCACTACCTTCTTTACCATCTTATTCATGAGAATCAGAAAATCCTGGACTTCTTGCCCCATAGAAAAACTTTTCCAAATGTAATAAGCAGCTCTCAATCCAAATGGTTTTGTGAATCCTAGCTTCATGTGGGCAAATATGTAGATGCCCAAGGTATTTCAATGATACTAACATATCCACTTCCTGTTCCCTTTGACATCATGCCACGAACTCTCAACAATGAAAAGTGTCATATTCATAATAGGAATTGAAGATTATGTTGACACATCAAACTTTCATTCACATGGTAAAGCTTTGAAACAGATTAAGAAAGTGGAAGCATGTTCATTCTCGTCTTCCAGCCAGAGAAAGAGATAGGCAAGCATCTTAAATTTAGATTACCAGTTAAATTTTTGTATATTTCAAGATCCTTCAGGAAAAATTCTGAGAAGATAATGACTTTTGGAAAATTGAATATGTTTGCTTTGCCTAGTGGGCACAAAGGGAAATAAGAACATATTAAGAACCAAGAAATTTCTGCATAATAATTTAAAGTCCAGTATATTTCTGAAAACAAGAATTTATACACTGCTTTTTAAATTAGTATTCCAGGGAGAAATAAGTATAAATTTATCTAGAAATTCATGAGTAAATTAAATGGTTTAAGTAAGTTATATCCTTAATAAAGTTAAGTGGTGGAGTTTATCTACAATTTTTTTTCTCTAAAAGTCATGATACTGTTGATTTTATTGTTTCAACTGGGTAACATAGTAAGTTAGTTAGCTCATTTGCAATTAATAAACATTTTTAAATTATTCAGGCTTAATATAATGGTTACAAAATCAAAAATATATTCTTTTCATTGAAAGTTACAAATAATAAAAGAAACCTACCAGATTCAAGAAAACAGTGCAAATAATTGATCATAATTTGAGGAACAGTTTGAATACGAAAGATCATTGGAGATATATGCAATTAAAAAGTAGAATGATATTAATATTTTTTCTCTTAATAATACCCTGAAGGTAAGGTATTAATTCCACAGTAGGTCTATTTTTATTGCAATAGATCCACCATTGCATGATGCTACAAATATAAGAAAGGATTCCTGTTATGCTTTGAATGAAGTTAGAGTGGTTTTTACAGTGTGGATGAGTTCCATGATTCCTCACATCAATGACAAATGTATTAGATGGCTAATATATTCAAAGTGTGCTTTTGCTTATATTTAACCATTCAAGTGGGAACTCCAGTTTTCTGGTTATTATCGCTATTATTCTTTTTACTAGTATTATTTCTTCATAAGAATATCTATTATTGGTAGCACATTAGTACTATTTATTTTTCTACAGACAATATTTCCTGAGCTAAATTTCTCACTTACTTAGAAAAATGTATACTATTTGTGAACGGCATTTGCAATTCATAACTTTTAATGCCTTGGCCCAAGAAGTTAGTAAAGCAACTATTTTTAAGAGCATATAAATTTTTGCATACAGAAATTTTAATTGAGTATATAATTATACAATGACACAAATAAAATAGTGATATATTTTGTAGATATTCTTATATTTTAGTTTTATTATTTGATAATTTCTAAAATGAATAAAATTTAAAATGCTTTTGTATAATGATATTTTTCATAACACATCTAAGTGATACATATTCTAATCATAAGACAAATGCCTTAGTGAATTAGGCAAAAAATAAGAAGTGCCATTGAAAACGAATTATTGATTGTCAATAATATTTTACTAACAGAATGGTCTGTCTTAGTATCAAATGATTATTGTAATTCTTTTCACAACTTAAAAAATAAATCAACTGTGTATTTTATGATAGTAGTCACAGTTATTTTTTCCTTAATGGATACTTCTTCATATGACTTGGATAATTGCATCAATCTAACTTAGACTATTAAACTTATCTGAATAGTTACATTTTGTTCTACCTTTGCAATGCTTATTGCACTTTTTGTATACTCTTTAATTTAGAACCAATGTCAAGAGAAGTGTTTTATATTCATTGGTACTGAAGAAAGATAACAAGATAAGTAAGCACAGAAAAATGAGCTCATGTAAACATTCACATACAGTCAGTATTAAGAAAGACCAAATAAAGTTAGGAAGGGGCAAATGTGTCAGGCTGTGATTTTTTTTTTTAAAAAATCATTGTTGCTTGAGAAAATTCAGGCAAAAATGGATTAAAATATTTCTACCAGAAGAAGGCAGAAACATTGCAATTTATATTACATAAAGTGAGTAATATTACTCAAAAAGCGGGCTTAGGGTGATATTTGCACTTAGCTGATTAGTCAACCATTTAGAAAAATAAGCATGTGGAGAAAAAAGGAGTTCTAGCAGAAATTTTACTTTTTAAAAGTGAAAGTATACAGTTTATTTAGCTTTATTCTGATTCTGGTGTTTGAAAAAATTTGGAACATTGGCTATATATCATCAACCTATTGAATAGAATCTCTTATATCTGAGAAATATTTTGCTCTTTTTGTCATCAATTTCCATTTGGATTATGGAAGGATTTTTCTACATACTTTAGTAGAAATGTAGAACTTGATATTGAAGAGGGAAATTTTCTGTAAACTCTCTTCTATTAACATCATTAACCAGTTTATATTGTCATTTTGGTATGATCATAGAAAATTGTAGGAATAAACAGTTATTTTAGAATCAGCTTTGTTAATTTTTACGTAAAAAGATGCATTTGATAAGCACAGTCTTGATTAATATAGCTCTCTTCTTCAAATAATACAGTGAAAGCAATTAATATTAACAATAAAGAGGTGAACAAAAATAAAGGTACCATTTTCAGGGTCTTCTATATACCATTCCTTGTCTTTTTATTTTTTATTATACATTTTTTGAGATATGTTATATGTAGTATAGCCCTGGCTGTCCTGAAACTTCGTTTGCACTACTCCTTCACCCCTAATGTTCCATGAAACTCTGTAATTTGAATTGAGACACTCTCACACCCTAAACTTTTCCAGATAAAATAAAGTGTATAAAACAGTGAGGGACAGGTGAGATGTTTCAGTGGATTAAGTGCCTATGGAGCAAATGTAAGGACTCAAGTTTAGAAGCCAGATCATATGTAAGAACTCTACAATGCCACTTGCTTGTTACCATAGAACTGGGATAGTGAATGGAGACAGGCAGATCCCCAAAATGCTTTGGCCAAACAGTTTAGTCAAACTGATGAGCTTCAGGTTCATTGGCACATGATCTTTCACAAAATAAAAATGGAAAACAATAGAGGAAAGATACCTGATGTCACCATCTGGCTTCCACATAAACACCCACAAATGTGCATGTGTACCCTCAAACACAGGTGCAAATATCCATACTAGTAATATGTGTAAAACATATATGTGCAGAATAGAGGAATGTTTGGATAGCTATCATTCATAAACAGATGCATGCTATAGATAAGACATTAGACAAAGCCTGAGATAAGATTGCCAATTATTCTTGAATTCAGTGACACTGATTCTGTGCATCAGTATCTTAGCATGTCAATTATAGCCACATAGCATGACTGACAATGAGAGTTCTGCAACACAATCATCTAATTTTGATAACATGTTATTTTTCTTGCCCTAGACTGATTCCAGAATATCAACTATTGAAATCTGCAGTGAGATATAATTTTCTAGGAATAACATAATTTATTCCTTTCCTCAAATATTTCAGTGATTTGTGATTACAAAATTTGACCAAGATCATTAGCTTTTGTAATTTGTATTTAGTTACAAAGTCAAACCAAACAAAAAAGACCTTAAAAATTAAGTACCACATAAACATGAACTTTAATTAGCTGTAAATTGGAAGCAGAAATTTAAAGATAAATTAAATTTCCGGAAGAAGAAATGCATTGCTATAGTGGATTTCAATATTGCCTTTGCTTGCTTGCTCTGGATGTTAATAACTGTGATGTAATGCAATGCCTGCCATCTTTGTATGCATTCTGGTGGGTGTATATCATTTGTAAAATATGGAATTTCTTGTCCTGTGATCACTGAAGACTTTAAACATCATCGCTTGGAGTTTGGAATTGAAATGAATTATTCATCCAAGAAATCCTCTGAAAGGTATCCATGGTAAGAAAAAAAAATTAAGGCAAACCAAATCAAAACTACAACAACAAAAAATAAAAGTAATCTGTAGACCACCATATCGAAAACATGTATTATCATTGTCACTGAGAAAACTACTATTCTTATGTCTGGTTTTTAAAGATTTGTATGATGTAAAATAATTTCATACATTTTTTGAGTTGATTGTAATCATATTTTTCAGTAATTTAATTATTAAAAGTATTTTCGCAGTTATTTTACAGGTATAAAATTATTCTCTGTGCAACTTTGGCAGCACATATACTAAAATTAGAATGATACAGAAAAGATTAACATGGCCCTGGTGTGAGGATAACACATACAAAACTATTTTAGTTAATAGTATGAACTTTACATAAAGGGCTTTTCCACATAATAAAGATTTCCTTATTTATACTTATAGGTTTATGGTCAAACTGAGTAGTTGATAGGTAATATACAATTATGATAAGTCACGAAGATGTCTAATGTGAAGTTTCCTCCATGAAACTAACCATCCTTCAGTAGAAATACCAAGTCTTGAAGAAAAACCTTTTTCAGTTAAAAAGAAAACCATCCAAATTTCTTGAAAAAGTTTCCTTAGTGTGCACAACCAAATTATTTATTTCCAACAGATTTCATAACACTCTTTTAACTTTTCTATATTCTAGATATTGTCAATTAGAATTGTTTTAGCTCTCCATTTGTAAATGCCTCATTATTTTTGATGATGTACACATTAACATTTTCCATCCAAGTAAGATTGATACTTACTTTGTGACATAAAACAATTACAGTGTATTAACTATCATGTAGTCAAACTGACTTAGTAACGAAAATAAAACCCTTAATAGATTATCAGAAATAGTTGCAATATTCCCACTTATTATGGAAACTTTTATTATTCACTAATTTATTATGTAAAATGTTAATCTTTTTGAGATATGGTTGACTTTTAAAAACAATATATGCTTTTCACCATAAGACCACAAAAATGGATTACAAAATATTTTTTAGTAATTTCTCAATTGGAGAGTAGTTTAGATTGTACTGTGCTTACACTACAGTGGTAACTAAAAACAACCTGTCAGTAGACACAAGTTATAAGTTTTAAAACTTCGTGAAACAAAATTAAACATATTTATTATTTCTTTTATTATCTGCCTTATATGTCCTTAATTACAAAATCAGTGAAGTGATTATTTCCATATTATGTTAAAATTGAAGATAATTGATCATAAACACTTTTTATACTAAATATTTCCAGTAATTCAATATGCAGTTCAATCACTTTTCAGTTCCTTAACCTTGAGGTAATAAGAAAAATCATCAGCTCTTATGTCAAGTAAACAAAAATGTTTGCTTATATTCAAGGCTGGAATAAAATCCAAAAATGGAGTGATATAGATTCTGCATAACCAGTTTGTGAGCTACAGAATTTCATTAATATCTTTTCATTTTGTCACTCAGTTATTCAAAATTATGTGTTAGATTTGTGACGTTCAAATATAATAATTAAATTTACCTTAGAGATTTATTTATTTGAGAGTGTTTTGAATTCCCAGTTGGCATCATGGCTGCATATATATGCCAGCCAAGGAGAACTAAAGACAAAATACAATATTCAGTACACAATGAGGTATTTTTTTCAATATCACAAAATTTTTTAAATTTATAAACACTTTAAATTTATATACAGGAAAACAGAATTATATAGTAATATGATTTTACAGATGAAAAAAATGTTTAGCATGCTACATAACCTTATCATTGTTTGACTCTAGAGGAATTGGTGATATTTATCAACAAAATTTCGTATGGTGCCACAACTCAACTAAACATGTAAAATTTAGTGTTTCATAAGATCAAAACATTTATTTTAAAACACAGAAAACATAAAGGTGATGAAAAGCATATGATTAAGTCTTCCTACATTTGAAAACTGATAGATATACATCAGTCTTATGTTTAGTAATAGATATACTGGCTTGTGTGTCCAGAGGAAATACCATTTTATTTTGATACTTAAGTAATTCTACTATACTATGATTAAACTAGCTTAGTATACATATAAGAGCTTATCTGTGTATGCATGTTTATTTTTAAGTTTCTAGGAGAAAAAAAAAGTGACATAAATTCAGATTTAAGGCAACTCTTCAAAGACAATGCATATACATTCAGAATATTAGTGTCTTTCTAGATTGTTGTCCCTTACTTCCAAAATATGTTAATTCTACTTCATTCATAGCATCCCATTTATCATCATATGTTTCAAAAAAAACTCCTATGTTATTCAGTATTTTCTGAATATGTGTTCATGTTGTTTTTCCTTTCATCTAAGTTGCTAGAATTTGAAGTAACTGTAGTACTTGTCTCTATGAAGTTTTCCTCTTTAATTAAACATTAAACACTCCATAATAATCAAGTAGTATGAATCAAGTTATATTTCAATACCTAAATATTGAGGTTCCAATTCTCTTATGCAAAACAAAGCTAAATTCACCTTTGCTAATGTACAAAATCTGCTCAATTTAATGATTAAAATCCAAGTGAATTTTAACATTATTACTGTTATTTATATTAACCCCAATTTTAATGCAGTGTAAACAAGAATGTAGTAGTTTTCTGTACAATATTAGATTAACACGTTCATATGTCTATAGTATTAATGTTTTTTTCCTTTCATTTTTCTTTATTAAGAATTTTTCTACTCTCTCCACATACTATCCACAGACCCCCCTTCTCCCTCCTCCCACCTCCCAGCCCTCTTTCCCAAGCATCTCCACATCCCCCAATTGAGGTCTCCCATGGGGAGTCAGCTGAGCCCAGCACACTGAGCCTAGGCAGTTCCAAGCCCCTTCCCACTGCACCAAGGCTGTGTAAGATGTCACATCATGGGACCAGGTTCCAGAAGCCTGCCCATAAGCCAGGAACAGATTGCAATCCCCCTGCCTGGGTGCCCCACAAACAGATGGAGCCAAACAACCATCTTCTGTATCCAGAGGGCCTAGTCCAGATCCATGGCAGCTTCACAGCCACCAGTCCACAGTTCATGGACTTCCACTAGTGTGGCCAGTCATCTCTGCACGTCCTTCAATCATGATCTCGACGTCCCTTGCCTGCATTATCTCTCCTCTCTCTCATCATTTGGATTCCCGGAGCTCAGCCTGGTGCCTGGCCGTGGATCTCAGTATCTGCCTCCACCAGTCACTGGACAAAAGGCTCTATGATGACAGCTAGGTTATTTGCTAGGCTGGTCACTAGAATAGACCAGTCCAGGCACCCTCTGGACCACTGCCAGCAGACCAAGGTGGCGTCAACCTTGTGGATTCCTGGGAGCTTTCCCCAGCACCCTGCCTCTTCCAATTCCCATGATGTCCTCATCTACCATGGTATCTTCCTCCTTGCCCTCCCATTCTGTACCTGTTACAGCTTGACCCTCCCATTTCGCTATGTTCTTATCCCCAACTCCTCACCCTCTGTCACCCTCCCATACCCAGTCCACTCATGTAGATTTCATCCACTTCTCCTTCACAGAATCATCCATGTGTCCATCCTAGGGTCTTTCCCTGTTAGCTAGCCTGGCTGGATTTGTGGGTTACAGTCTGGCTATCCCTTCCCTCCCATTCAGTATTCGCTTATGAGTAAGTACATACTATGTTTGTCCTTCTGAGTCTGCGTTACCTTACTCAAGATGACATTTTTTAGTTCCATCCATTTGCCTGCAAATTTCATGATATCATTGTTTTTTACTGCTGAGTAGTACTCCATTGTGTATATGTGCCACATTTTCTTTATCCATTCTTCAGTTGAGGGGAATCTAGATGGTTTCCAGGTTCTGGCTATTACAAATAATGCTGCTATGAACATAGTTGAGCATGTGTCTTGTGGGAAGATTGAGCTTTCCTTGGGTATATGCCCAAGATTGGTATATTTGGGTCTTGAGGAAGACTTATTCCCAATTTTCTGAGAAACTGCCATACTGATTTTCAGAGTGGTTGTACAAGTTTGCATTCCCACCAACAGTGGAGGAGTGTTCTCCTTGCTCCACATCCTCTCCAACGTAAGCTGTCTTCAGTGTAAAATGGTATTTAAGAGTTGTTTTCATTTGCATTTCCGTGACTAAGGATGTTGAGCAATTCCTTAAATGCCTTTCAGCCATTTAAGATTCTTCTGTTGAGAATTCTCTGTTAATCTCTGTAGCCCATTTTTTAATTGGATTGTTCAGTATTTTGATGTCAAGCTTTTCGAGTTCTTTATATATTTTGGAGATCAGCCCTATTTCAGATGTGGGGTTGGTGAAGATCTTTTCCCATTCTGTAGGCTGTCATTTGGTCTTATTGGCCATGTCCTTTGCTCTACAAAAGCTTCTCAATTCCAGCAGGTCCCATTTATTAATTGTTGCTCTCAGTGTCTGTGCTACTGGTGTTATATTTAGGAAGTAGTCTCCTGTGCCAATTTGTTCCAGACTACTTCCTGCTTTCTCTTCTGTCAAGTTCAGGATAGCTGGATTTATGTTGATGTCTTTGATCCCCTTGTACTTGAGTTTTGTACATGGCTACAGATATGGATCTATTTGCAGTCTTCTGCATGTTGACATCCAGTTATGCCAGCACCATTTGTTGAAAATGCTTTCTTTTTTCCATGGTACAGTTTTGGCTTCTTTGTCAAAAATCATATGTTCATAGGTGTGTGGATTAATGTCAGGGTCTTCAATTCGATTCCATTGGTGCACATGTTTGTTTTTATGCCAGTACCAAGCTGTTTTTATTACTATAGCTCTATAGTAGAACTTGAGGTCAGGGATCGTGATGCCTCTAAAGGTTGCTTTATTATATAGGATTCTTTTAGCTATCCTAGGTTTTTGTTTTTCCATATAAAGTTAAGTATTTTTCTTTCCAAGTCTGTGAAGAATTGTGTTGGGATTTTGATGGGGATTGCATTGAATCTGTATATTGCTTTTGGTAATATTGCCATTTTTACTATGTTGATTCTACCTATCCATGAGCATGGGAGATCTTTCCATTTTCTGATATCTTCTTTAATTTCTTTCTTCAGAGACTTAAATTTCTTATCCTACAGGTTTTTCACTTGCTTAGTTAGAGTTACTCCAAAGTATTTTATATTGTTTGTGGCTATTGTAAAGGGTGATGTTTTTCTGATTTCTTTCTCAGCCCCTTTTTCATTTGTATATAGGAGGGCTACTGATTTTTTTTTAGTTTGTACTTTATAATTGTGCTTTTATAAAGAATAAACAGTTATGTATGAATATATTAAATGAGTATGATTTAAGTTCCTTTACCTGTAATACTTTTAAATACTAACAGTTCATTGTATTTGATGCAATTTCAGTAGCTAAACTGTCTGTAATCTTTACTGAATGAAATATCTATAAATAAATTTCTTCTGCATTGCAATAACTCATCTTCTGATATTTTTGAATCACCTGTTGCAAGCAAGAGCTAATCGTTTTATTAACATCACCGTGAATTTTAAAATACTTTTAACATAATAACTTCTACATTCTTTATGATATGACTCATTTTCTGTGATGAGATATTTGTAACCTTATGCATCAACATCCTTGTTTATCAGCAGTGTGAGGTAATTGATCTTTTCCACTTAATTTAAAACAATAATATTGATAGTATTAATTTGTATTTACTAGAATTTTATTTTTACTTTATTGATTTTTTTATTTATATCCTTTCTTTTTTTTTGTTTCTTTGAGACAGGTTTTCTCTATGTTGTTTTTGTCCCTACCCTGGATCTTGCTCTCTAGACCAGGCTGGACTTGAACTCACAGAGTTCTGCCTGGCTCTGACTCCCGATTAATGAGATTAAAGTTCTGTGCCACCACCTGGATTTTTACATTCCTTAAATATTGGTAAAATAGTATTATATTTTTGAACTCTTTTTTTTATAAAACATGTCTAATAATTGAGTTTACCTTGAGTTAAACCTAAAAGAGGGATGTGTTTCTTAAATATTTACTGAAAGAAAATGTGATGCATGTTGATCTTAGTGAAGGATAACTCCTAGAAGACATGAATATAGCACAATGGCTTCTGTTATTGTGAAGTATCCCCTGGTGTAAGTATTTTAAAACAAAAATTAACAAAGCAAGACAAAGCAATAATATTTTGTTTGCATTGAAGTAATATACCAGAATAGAATAGGATTAAAAAAAACACAAAACAATTTTTACAAACTACAAAACCAGGTTTTACTACAATAATTTAGAGAAAGGGGGAGGGAGGGAGGGAGGGAGGGAGGGGGGGGAGGGAGAGAGAGAGAGAGAGAGAGAGAGAGAGAGAGAGAGAGAGAGAGAGAGAGAGAGAGAGAGACTTTAGGTCTTATCTTTAAAATCCATTCACATTTGTTGCTTTATCACTTTCTTTTTCTGATTTTCTTCACAAGTTACTCATTCTAAAACAGCACATGTTACTTGAAAATTTTTATTTGTTCAGTTTCTTTTGTCCCCTAATACTCTTTCTGTATCAGAAATCCAATAAAATTATATCTATGATAGACAGTTTTATCTATCTCTTACATGAAGAATAAAGATTAATTCACTGCTTTTCAAAGAATTTTGTAGTCTTAACTATGTCTACATGGGCATACAATTTCCAACCACCTAATGTATCATAAAGTTTTGACCCCACTATTCCATTTCCCTAATAATACCATCAATTTTGATGACATTATAAATTTGTATAGTTTTCAATAATTTTTTTGTGACCTTATTTAGGTTAAGACAATTCGGCTGGGCAACTATAATAACTTCATATTGTCAGTGAAGTTAATGTACAGTTTTGTAGATTAAGAAAAGTACAAGTAAATTTAACAGCCTAGAGAATGCAATCAAATTGCTACCTGAGAGTCAATGAAAACCAAAATTTGTAGCATGGCAATTACTTAACTCTTTCCACTTATAAACCACAAAGTTCCTATAAAATTAAAATTTTTTATGTAGAAGAGTTCATCCTACCCTCTTAAACACTACTTTATGGAAACTCTTCCCACACTGCACATCTTCATTAACTCTAGAAAATTTTAATATATATTTCAGATATTTGACTCTTATTTCATTTCACGTTTATGTATTATACTCCATTAGCATCAAATTAAAATATCCCCATCTGTTGATCTGTATCTAGTTCCTGTCTGAAGGGATAAGAAAAGTATTTAAGAAAAGATTTCTTCAAAGAAAAAAAAACATATAATCTAATTTGTATATATGTATATGATAATAAACTTAGATGGAGTTAATAGAAATTAAATTTATTTCCTCATTTGAAAAGCAAAAGTAGGAAGAAGAAAATTATATTCTCCTAGAAATGCATTTTTGACTTGGATTTAGAGAGGTATTTTCCTTGAATTATTTTCAAAATGCTTTCTAACCTCCTGGCTATTTTATACTGACCAATTTAATTTTTACCTTTCAGGTCTGTCAAACACCAATAATATTTTTATGAAATATATGGTCACATCTGTGATCAGCTTTGATTTCTGACATGAGTGGAACTTTAATATCCCACTTTCTGACAAATGATTCTATCAGGCCCAGGGCAAAAAGATGCTTTCATTAAGTACCTCTTTTATGTAAGATAGTGTGCTTGTCACTTTACATATGTTACTTTATTACTTCATAGTAGCTGTATTGTTAATAAGTAGTGGAATAAGGGCATTTGTCAAAATCATAATTACTCCTTTTTTCTTTCATTAGACCACATTACAATTTTGGCAAAGTTGTGTCTCCTGGATCTCTTGATTTGAAATCCAAAGGCTTTCTTCATCTTTTACTTTCTGGTTCGTTTCGTTTCTGGTTCGATTGTTTTATAAATTGTCAACCAGTTCAAGCAGACTGTCTTTTTCTTCCTTGGCCCTTCTTCCACTCAGTCTCTTTCACTAAAGTGTGGTCAGTTGGTATTGGCAATAATTATTTGTAGAAGAATTTTATAAAGTTAGCAAGAACTAACCTTAATTCTGGAAGTAATATTATTAATATGTGACATGAGATATTATCAATAAATATCAGTGGATAAAAATGCAAATAATAAATAATCACTTCCAACTATTAACCCACTCCAGGGATGTACATTTTAATATGATAGCTAGCTAAAATTATTTCATTGATCTTCTCATAAACACTCTGAAAGTCTCATCATATGTCCATTGTACCTTTCCAATGTATAAAGCATGATTATATTTCAGATCCTCTGAATTTCACAGGAACTAACGTAAAGTAATTTCACCCAGGAATTTGTAAAAGAAATAGTTTAATGCATTCAATATAGCTGAGACATACAGGTACAAATAAGAAATGTAAATCAAATAAGTCATCATATATTTATAAAGAGTATTATGTCATTAATTCAAGAACATGTTTTCTTTTTACTTTAGTAATTTTAAAATAGTTTCAAAAGTCCATTATAAACAGTAAATATTAACAGCACTCAATTATTCATATTTAGTATTTTATATTTTCTCTGTCCTGTTGTTTTATACAGAAGGCCTAAAAGAGTTACTTTTAAAAATAATGATCTTAGCTTTTGGCAGTATAAGCAACATTAGTAATTTACAGCAAGAGTAATGATTCCACTTCCATTAATTTCCTGTATGATTTTACAAGTGTTTGAATTTTAAAATACTGTATTTATCATATCATCAGAGAGTAATTTCTCTAGTAAATAATATATAATTAGTTATAATTTTCTTAGTGTCTATATCATACATACTACTTTCAATTTTACAGAAAAATCTCTGTTAAAAAGTGCAAAGCTTCCTGCTATTGGTGGCACAGGCCTTCTTTACTCCTGGCACTCGAGATTAGAGGCCAGTGGATCTCTGTGAATTCAAGGCCAACCTGGTTTACAGAGTGAGTTCCAGGACAGCCAGAAATACACATAAAAGTCCAATCTCAAAAAAGAAAAGAAAACAAACAGACAGTAACTCATTATTTGAGGCTGGAGAGATGAGTCAGTGTTTAAGCACACTGGCTGCTCTTCTAGAGGACTTGGGTTCAATATCCACTCACACACATGGCTGCTTTTACCTGTCCATAGTTCCAGTTCCAGGACTTCTGACACTCCCACACAAGCATACATTCAGGCAAATTTAAAAAAGAGAACAGCACTCCTGCTCTAAACCCAACTTTTAAAAATTAGTTTAGAGTTGTAGTCATTAATGTAATTAAGATTCAATGCCTAAATAAGAAATAATGCTTAATTAATAAAACAATTGTTTAATACATAGTATTTTGGCTTTCTTTTTAGTGACTTTGTTTCTCTGTGTTAACTGTTTATTGTTTAATTAATACTATAAAATGATTTTCTCAGGATTTGAAAGATATGGTGGTTTCTTCCACCACATATTTAAAAGTTAGTTTAATTGTGGCACTACACAATTCAAAAAGTAAAGAAAAAACAACACTGGAAGAAGCCTTACCATTTATAGTGGCATTAATTCTGAAATTTCTGTACATTGCTTATAATTCATTATTTCTTATTCACTATACATATAATTAATCAATTTTTGTCTGTTTATCTTAAAACTATTGTTTCAATAAATTCATATAGTAGAATCATATAGGTTATGATTCGATGTACATGTAGTATCTTAAATTGTTGAGCCAAAAAGTTGAGACTAAAAGTTAACAATTAGAAAAATTATAACCAAGATTACCTAGGAACCCACAGGCCATTCCATCAAGGGAACCAGATCAGTGCCTTGCTCAACCATCATTAGAGAATCTTCCTTCTGCAGCGGATGAGAACAAATACAGAGACCGACAGCCAGACATTATGCAGAGAATAAGAGATCTTGAAACACTGAGTTCTAAAAGGGATGTCTCCATCAAATCTTTCCCCTCAGGGCTCAGGAAACTCAGTGGAAGAGGAGGTAGAAATAGTGTGTCAAAGGGGATGGAGGACACCAAGAAAACAAGGCGCTCTAAATCAACACTTACCCCCAGTGATAGACCTCCTCTAATAAGGCCAACCCTGATCTTTCCCAGAATAGTTCTACTAGCTAGGAAACAAGTATTAAAACTCATGAACATATGTGTGTCATTTGCATTCAAACTACCACACTCCTAGATTCCACAAAATGAGAGTTATAAATCAGTATTGCCATTAAATATAATTAGCATATTCACATAAAATATACCATTATACACATGTGCACAAACTATTGAAATAACAAATGCAAATACAACTGGAAAGAATTTTTTAAAATCATCATTTACATTTTTCATAATTTTAATCCTTAAATATTAAGGTCTATTATAAAATAAATTCAATACCTAACAATTACTTGGGGGCACTAACTACTTATTTACCTTGATAAATTTTGTGCCCAAGAAATATGGAATCAAAGCTACAAGTTCTATTTTTTAATACATATTTTATTAACTTGGACCATCATTAGCATTCTAATTTCATAAGTATTAGGAGTACAATTATATAGATGATTTAAATATTACAACTAAATAGAAAAATCTTACATGTAAGCAAATGCTGTGAAGTAACTCAAGAACAAGACTCATGAGACTAGTAAATTTCCTGACATCTATCTCTCTTGGTGATCTTTTCTGAGTCACTAACATACATTTTCAATACTTATTACTGAATTCACTTGTATTTAAACACTGGCATTCTCAAGAAATATATACAAGCAGATATGTACTAATGTACACATAGTTGATCTCATATATGGAGATCTATTTTTTTAAGTTTCTGTTACCATATTTTAATACCCTTTATTTGCCTGACAGGCCATTTAAAACAAATATGTTCTAACTCAAGCAAATGAAAGATTCTAGAGTTATGTCAGTAGCTTCATCTCTTCCTTAATAGGATTACTAAAACTTCATTAACTTGATGTAATTTATTTTTAAATCCTATTTAAGTTGATTTTATATATATTTCTCAAGTTTGTAAACACAAAGATACTTTCATTCAACATGAAATAATGAAACTAGCTAAGTGAGAAAAAATTAATCTTACCTCCAGAGATTGTTTTAAAAATAATTAATCGATTATATGTACAGAAAAGCTATTATAGACACCTAGAGATTCGGAACCTATTAATATGGGGGAGTCTAATGAGTTTATTACTGCCAAGGAAAAAGGAAAGTGGTTTCAATTAATTAGGGAATGAAGTTGGAGGAAAATAATTCCCACATTAGTCTATTCGATAATTGATGTTGTATTTCCTTGCCAATTTGTTGAATTTTAACACATTTTACTACTTGAAAAATATAGTGTTGTGATATTCATAGATAGTTGTCAATAAAGAGCTATTACACAATGCACTCGAGAAAATGTGAAGAATGACAAGAATGGTATGTCATTTTGTCCATGGCTTAATTCCCTTATCTCTGAAAAGTAAAGGGTTATATTCAGTTTCACAGATTTCTCATAAGATTGTCCCTAATGTAGGAATATAAAACTCTTAATGTTTTTCTCAATTTGATAGGCTAGAAATCCAGGCAGGTTCAGCTAGATTCTTTGCTTAGGGTTTCACAAATACAGACTCAAGGTCTTGAATATGTTGCCTTTTACCTGTAAGGGCAAAACTCGACTTACCATGTTATTCAGGGTTTTCTTGCTGGATGATGGCCAAGAGCACCCTTAGTTTCTAGAACTTATTGTTAGCTACATGGCTCCATTCATGTCAGATACTTAGTGAATGTGGAACCCTCTCACACTTTCAATTTCTGTGAAATCTTAAAGCCAGAGGAAAATTATGCTTCTGAAATCTCATGTCACTAAGTTAAGCCCTTCCATATAAGTTTTGGTAAGTGCTGAGTCAACTGATTAATAAGGTAATTGTATCAGCCAAATTCCTATTACCACTTAAAGTAACATAATCACAGTCACATTAGATTCAACAAAGCCCACAGATTTGAACAGATATCTGTGGGAAAGTTAGGCATTTTAGAATTCTGCTTATCACAAAAGGATTGGTTAACAATGATACCCTACCCTGTTGAATATTCTGTTTTTTAACTAAATTACCTTCTGGAAATAAAGTGAATTCTAGATAACCCATTGTCTATACCATTATTTCCTCAGGGGGTTCTGCTCTACTTTTGTTTCAGATAAAGAAGGCAGAAAATAAGAACAAACAAACAAAACAATAACAATAAAAAACTGCATTGCGTTATATGTTTACTGGCAAGTTACTGAGGGATTCAATGCGTTGATAAGAGACAGGGACATAATTCATTGTACTCTATTTTTTTTTTTTTTTTTGGTTTTTCGAGACAGGGTTTCTCTGTGTAGCTTTGCGCCTTTCCTGGAGCTCACTTGGTAGCCCAGGCTGGCCTCGAACTCACAGAGATCCACCTGGCTCTGCCTCCCGAGTGCTGGGATTAAAGGCGTGCGCCACCACCGCCCGGCTTTCATTGTACTCTATTAATAATAAACATTTTTTCAGCCCCACGGGAGTTCAGGCTGTTATACATGAACAAGTTTGTTAAATTATTTCCCTCTCCCCCTCCTCAAAAAAAAAAAGAAACAAAAAAGAAAGAAACAAAGAAAGAGAAAGAAAGAAAGAAAGAAAGAAAGAAAGAAAGAAAGAAAGAAAGAAAGAAAGAAAGAAAGAAAGAAAGAAAGAAAGAAAGAAAGAAAGAAAAAAGAGAAGAGAAGAACTGGATGCAGTGGTATAAGTGTCTAATTCTATCACATGGGAAGGATCTCTACTTCAGGGACACACTGCTCCATATAAGATCTTAATTCAAAATTGTTTAAAAGATTTAAGGAGAAGCCACATATTGCTTAGTCCCATTTAGCTATGTAGTCTCATGATTTTACTTACCTATTTTTATATGCTCAATGTGTATTACACAATGTTGGCAGAGTTGGGTAAGTTTAGTTTTGGAGTCTTTCTAAATATCTTTACATTTTATATTGTGCAAACATGAAACAGAAAGTGCATACATATTGTAGCATTGCCTTGAAAGAGCATGTAATAACATTTTATGACTTGTAGCTTCTCATTGGTAATGTGGAGTACAATTTGAAGTTTCAGGCTCTGCAACTGAGTGTCCATTCAAAGCTTCAGGAGCCGCTAGTCAACTCTAGCTGATGTGATGCCTTGGTGCTGCATAAATTTCAGGACAAGTTAGATTCAAGAAAAGTTAATTAGGCTAATGAAGCAGATACACTTGAAAAGAATCATGTGTGTGATAGACAAGGAACAAATGGAAATGTTGCAGCAGCAGCAGATGTGTAGAAATTAGAGTGGTTTGGTAGTTACAATATGTAAAGGGAGAAATCTTTAAGGAAGGTGGGGTAAGGTAGAAAAACTGATACTCTTTTTATCATATTATTTTATTAATAAAATTAAAAAAATGACTTATGAGGGATATTGGGAGGAAGAAATATTATGATAAAATCATGGATCAAACGTAATCAAATGAATCAAAGCAATTTTGCTGTACATAAGTGACCCAAAGAGGTTATGAGGTATGATTTTATCCTCAGCATGGTTCACTAGCTGTTTTAATAACCTTGTTTGTGATCATTTTAGGAAGGGAGAATAGGTTTTGTGTAGAGTTTCTGTATAGGTCATCCTCAGGTCAGTTGTGTCAAAAATCTTGACACAATATGCACGAAAATTTAATCAGTTCCAGGTGGTGAGGGCAAGGGGCATTTTCCTTTTTATGTCCCCTTAACCTTTTCCTATCTCTTGAAAGTCTCAGTTGAGGTACTTGATTAGAGGTAACATGTGTTTCTCTAGTGACATTAATCAAAATTACATAAAATTGTATGAACAGATTTTACCAGGAATTCTGGAATATATATACAAGTATCTATCTATTGTTAACTAATTTCTTGCCACCTGGTATGTCTATTTTTAGATTAAGTTCTAAATATTCTTTCACTTTCATTTAGCATTTTACATTTAATTACAACATGAAAATAAAATAAAGTGTTATGAAAATGATTTTATATATCATAGTAATACCTACTAGTCTATCAAGAAATTTAATGAGAAATAATCCTACTAAATACTAAATATTTTAAAGTCATGATTTTGAAGGCCTTCCTATACATATCGCAGAGTGATTTGTTGTGTTCTAGATCTGTAAACAATTTTGCACATGGAAAAATTAGTTAATAAAGAAAATTATTATGAAAATGTGATTTGTTTTTCAAGTTATTTCACTTAGAGGTATAACAAGACTTTAGTACCTCCCAGTCATTTAGAAATTATCTGAGATTAAAATTGACATTTGCAAAATAGCATCAAAATGTTTATGGAATTTTGGAGTTTCCTTGTCATTAACAGTTGTCTAAAATCTACAGATCTATCTAACCTAGAGAGGAAATAGTGGGAAAATACTTGTTTGATCACACACACTGTTTTTTTATTAAAATTATTTGTGTTAATATTGGACAATTATATATAACCAAGATATGTTGTGGTGTTAATCTGGTGCATGCAAGGTAATGAATATGCTCAGTGCTTTAAATACAAAGGTATAGTCAGAAGTTTTTCTGTTGTCCTGCCTGGCCTGTGGTTGGACAAATCTCTCACCCACAGTCCTGCAGCCTTTTATAAAATAATCACACAAAGGCTTAATATTAATTAAAACTACTTGGCCATTAGCTTGGACTTATTACTGACTAGCTCTTACACTTAAATTAACCCATAATTCTTATCTATGTTTAGCCATGTGCCTTGGTAACTTTTTTCAGTTTTGCCTTCACATCTTGCTTCCTCTGTGTCTGGCTGGTGACTTCTGACTCTGCCCTTCTATTTCCTGGAATTCTCTTCATCCACTTATCCAGCCTATACTTCCTGCCTGGCTACTGGCCAATCAGCATTTTATTTATCAACCAATCAGAGCAACACATTCTCAGCACACAGAACAACATTCCACAGCACTTCCCCTTTTCTGTCTTATCAAAAAGGAAAGTTTTAAATTTAACATAGTAAAATTACATATAATAAGCTGGGTGGTGGTGGCATACACCTTTAATCCCAGCACTCAGGAGGCAGAGCCAGATGGATCTCTGTGAGTTCAAGACCAGCCTGATCTACAGAGCGAGATCCAGGACAGGCACCAAAACAAACAAACAAAAATTTACATATAATAGACCAGTTATCAAGCAAGAATTACAGTTACAATGTCTAGTCTATTTGCATTTGGCAAAATTAAAGAAAATATTCTATCTATCCTATATTTGTTTTGTTTTTTGAATTTTTTTTTAAAGATTTATTTATTTATTCTGTATACAGTATTCTGCCTGCATGTATGCCTGCAGGCCAGAAGAGGATACCAGATCTTATTACAGATAGTTGTGAGCCACCATGTGGTTGCTGGGAATTGAACTCAGGACCTCTGGAAGAGCAGTCAGTGCTCTTAACCTCTGAGCCATCTCTCCAGCTCCCCCATCCTATATTTGTGAGTCTAAACTTTCATATTTAATTTATCTTTTATCATAACCAAGGAAGATTATAACTATCTAGTCTTCAACTGCACCAAGGCCTCACAACAATATAATTTTACCTAAGTAAACAAGAAGACCATTGTAAGTAACTTCCAAAAATCTAGAATGACAGAGACAGCTGGCTGCCTGGACAGTCACCCAAAGTTTATCTGCAGTGTTGGAGCATCCATATTCACCCTATAGGCCTAACGTTTCTAATTATAGCTATCCTAGAGGCCGGGGCACAATTGCAATGGAATGTGGTTTAAAGAGGAGGCTAAAACCATAGAACAACAATGTAGTACTAGAGGTGTGGAAATTTCCCAGGATCAGATTCTTGGAGAAAGCAAATACGCTGATATACAAAGACAATGTTTATATGATAACCAAACCTTAATTCTATGCAGCATGGGAGCCATGAATGTATGGGACAAAATTGAGGAAGCAGGGAAGAAAATTGAATCATTTATGAAAATTATACAAGGCCCAAAAAAATCCTTCATGGATGTCTTACAAAGGGTGTCTACAGCAGTAAATAGAATGATACCAAATTCAGAAGCTAATTAAATATTTGGCTTTTGAGAACATGAATGCAGCATGCAAAAGAATAATCAGGTCATTAAAGACCAGGTCAGCACCCTTTGATGATTGGATCAAGGACACAATTAATATTGAGTCTCATGACCATGAGATGTGGATAGGAGAGGTAATTTCAAAAGCTTTGAGAAAAAAAAAGTCAGATGTTTTGGTTGTGGTAAGCAAGGTCATTTGAAAAGGGAGTGTAAACAGGATGGAAAGAATGTTTACTCAAGGAACAATGACAACAGAATTCCCCTCCCTTCTGGATTATGCAGAAGGTGTGGTTAGTGTAAATATTGGACCAAAGAATGTAGATCAACAAGGGAAAGACAAGATAATCCTTTGTCTCTGTCCTCAGGAAATTCCCAGAGGGGTCTCATGCAGGCCCCCACATCAAATTCAGTCTAGACCTTTCCTGACATCATATAAGAAACCCCTTCTCAGAGCAATTAAATAACCAAATGCCTATTGGAATAAACTAGGCTACTCGGGGTGATAGAATAGCCGTAGCAGAGAGAACAGGAAATTCAGGAGAAACCATAAGGCAAATTTTTTTGGTAAATTTCTATAAATGAAAAAAGACCAAGATTAAGAATATGAATAAATGGCCGGGCGTTGGTGGCGCACGCCTTTAATCCCAGCACTCGGGAGGCAGAGCCAGGCGGATCTCTGTGAGTTCGAGGCCAGCCTGGGCTACCAAGTGAGTTCCAGGAAAGGTGCAAAGCTACACAGAGAAACCCTGTCTCGGAAAAAAAAAAAAGAATATGAATAAATGACGTTCTCTTGCAAGATTTGGTAGACATAGGTGTAGATGTTACAATAATTGCACCAGAATTTTGGCATCCAAACTGGCCTCTTCAGGAGGTAAATGTTCAGCTGTTAGGGATAGCTCAAATGTATAGGACCAGAAGGACAGAGAGGAAAATTAAAGCCATATCTGACTAATACAATTATGAATTTATGGGACAATGATCTATTACAACAATGGAATATGCAGATTAACATTCCTCCAACCTCAGAAACAAACCATAAACTAACACATGTTTCTGAGAGAAATATTAGGAAGTATTATTATAAAGATTGATCACCAGCCATCCAGATTGTACAAGAACAAGGCCCAACAATTGCTGACATTCCAAAGGCACCAATTGCTCTACATTTAAAATGGTTAACAGACAAGCCTGTGTGGGTTCAGCACAAAAGCATGTCAGTTTAGTTCCTTCTGGAGGAATTCACATTCCAATAGACAATGAGAAAATATAAGATCTATTATGTTGATGCATTTTTTCTCACATATATATATTTTTATATAGAAAGAAAAAATATATATAAATATAATTTTTCATATAAAAACCAATGCTAGTTTATTTTCAGTTGCCCACAACTTCTGTTTTATGGCTTTTTATAGTTTAAAAAAATGCCTTGATACAGATTTCCTAAATTATTACTGAATTAAGCAGCATCCTTGAATTAGCATATAAAGTAATATAAATGCTTTTAGTTTCAGATACTAAAAAAAGTTAATGTAAATTATTTATAGGTAAGAGGCTTAAACAATTGAAATATATAGCCAAGGTACATTCGTGCATATGGAGAAAGATTATTTGGAACTCCTACATGTTTTGCTATTGCTAAAATATATTTGGATGTTTGATTCTTGAATTTTATTGCATTTGTAAGAACTTAACCATGAACTGAATTAGTTTATAACACCACTGAAGTAATGCTGAAATGTGACTATTGGTGGCAAAAAGTTCTATTCTTCATGTACATTCTTCTAGGCTCCAAAGTTTTTTTATTCTCACATTAAAAACACATATTTCCAGTCCTAGTGCTGCCAGTTTAACTGCATACCAAGTTTGCTTATACTAATTTTCATATTTTTTTTGTTCTTTGAAAATAAAACATAGATCTCTATTATCTTACACCTTATTTAATAAAATTATATCTCAAGGAGTTTCCCTTATTCCATGTGTCTTAGAGTTTCTATTGCTGTGAAGAGACACCATGACCATGCTAACTCTTATAAAGGAAGACATTTAACTAAAGTGTCTCATTTATAGTTTAGAGGTGGGAGGCATGGTGGTGTGTGGGAAGACATGGTGCTGGGCATGCAGCCGACATGGGACTGGAGCTAAGAGTCCTTACATCTTGATCCAAAGGCAACAGGAAGTAAACTGTCTTACTGGCTGTGGGTTGAGAGTATATGAGACCTCAAAGCCCATATCCACGGTGACAGTGACACACTTCCTTTAACAAGACGACATATACTCCAACAAGGCCACACCTCCTAATAGTGCCACTCCCTTTGGGGCCATTTTCTTTCAAAACATCAGATTCCACTCTTAGCACCCAAAGGCATGTAGCCATATCATAATGCAAAAATGCATTCATTCTAACTTCAAAAATTCTCCATAGTCTATAATAGTCTCAAACTTTTTAAAAGTTTAAAGTTCAATTCTCTTCTGAGATTCGTGCAATCTCTTAACTGTTATCCCCTGTAAAATCAAAATAAAAAAGCAGATGACATATCTCCAACATATAATGACACACAATATATGTTACTCTTCCAAAACTGTATGGAAGGGAGAATAGTGAGGAAATATTAGATCAAAGCAAGACCAAAAAACCAGCTGGGCAAACTCCAAACTCTGAATCTCCATGTCTGATGTGAAAATGCTCTTCAGACCTTCAATGCCTTTCAGCTCTGTTGATTGCAAGATACTTCTTCCACTTGGGCTGCCTCCACTCCCTGTTAACAGCTTTCCTCGGCAGGTATCCTATGTCACCAACATCTTGTAGTCTCCAAGGGAATCCAGGCTTCAACTTCACAGCTTCCCTCAATGTCTTCTCTAGGCCTGCATTCAGAGACACCCCTGACAGATGCCAGGCCTTAGCAGCTTTCCATAGACACAGAGGCAAAACTCATAATGACAGTTTTCTATCCTTGAAGTCAGAACCATGTGGCTAATGCTGCCATGTTCTGCTGCTTGCTGGGGCGGGACCATGGGTCCTTTAATTTAATTACATCTTCCACAGCTTTCTGGATTCCTACACTGCCTCAGCTTGGTTTTCTTTAACTTGTTCTGTAGACAAAGCTAGCCACAAACTCAGAGGCCTGCCAGCCTCTGCCTTTGGAGTGCTATGATTAAAGGCTTGTCCCACCATACACTACTTCAAGATTTTCTTTAGTTCCTTTTCACAAGCTGGAAGCTTATCTGGGTGGGATCTTGCCTTATAGTCTCCACTGCCTTTATTCCATTTCTTAATTCATTAATCTCCTTGAACACATGAATTATCTCTATTCCACTTCCTGGTACTCCTTTTCTCAATTTGTACATTTTAAAGTTTTATTTGCTCAGCTTGTTCCTTTTCATTATGAATCTTCATCAGAGTTAACACAAATAACCACATGAAAGGCTGTTTTGAGATTTCTTCTGCCAAGGGAATTAATTCAAAACTCTTCACTTTAGCCTCAGGCAAACTTTTCGGACAAGGGCAAAAAGCAGCCACATTCTTCACCAAGATATCACAAGAATGATTTCTTGGCAGCATACTAAAATTCCTCTCCTGTGAATCCTCTTGAGCCAGGCCTTCAGAGTTTAAATAACTCTCAGCAAGATTGTCTTCCATACTCCTTTCTGTATGTCCCATTAATTAGCACTTAAAGTATTCTACTGCTTTCCTAACCCAAAGTACCAAGGTCCAAATTCGTCCAAATAAAAACATTCTAGGCCAACCACAACAAAAACATACCCAGTTCCTGGTACCAACTTTGGTCTTAGTTAGGGTTTCTATTGCCATGAAGAGACACCAGGACCACAAGAACTCTTATAAAGGAAAATATTTAATTGGAGTGTCTGGCTCACATTTCAGAGGTTTAGTCCATTATCATCATGACAGGAAACAAGGCAGCACATAGACAGACATGGTGCGGAGCAGAGAGTCCTTACATCTTGATCCAAAGGCAAATGGAATGAACTGTCTTACTGGTCATGGCTAGAGCACATATGAAAGAAACGTCAAAGCCCACCTCCACAGTGACACACACTGCTTCCAAGATTACACCTCCTCCAACAAGGCTATACCTCCCAATAGTGCCACTCATTTTGGGGGCCATTTTCTTTCAAAACACCACACCATGCTTTTATTTCCTCAGCTTACTTAATCAAATGGAATCTTACTCAATTTCCTTTAGGTACACTCTAATAATGTCATCTACTCTCAGTTTCCTACCATTCAATGTTGAGATAGCAAACCTCATAATCTTGTACCTAAGATATTCTTTGATCTGAAATTTTCAACTCATCTCTCAAAGTAGACTTAATTTCTGTAAAAGAAAATCTGACTAAAAGACTCTGTAGAATTTCTTCAATCTAGAGACTAATGAAACTCTTAGTTTTCTCATAGAAGTTAAAGACTTTAGAATAAATGTCTTTTGACACTTTTGGGAAGAGCACTTTGGCCCAGAGAGCTTGTTTTCCAATGGAGTTACCCCTAATAGACAGAATTTTGTGCTTGATGGACAGAATGTGCCTTAAGATATTTGACTAATTGTTAGACAAACTTGAAGATGAGATTGTTGAATTTGTTATACTTATTAATCTGAATTGAACACCTCTGATCAGATTTTTTTTACAGTGTGCTTGTCACTTATTTTTCCTCAGTATTTTGTATTATGATTTGTTGTCCATCCATTTTCATCAGATTTTGTTCTCCAAAAGGAAATTATGTCCCAGTAAATAGCTAATTTTAAATCTATGTCTAATGCTGAGTATATGTGTGAGTGTGACTGTGTTTGTGTGTATGTTCATATATGCATACATCTGGTAGCTGTACTCGATGGCAATAGCAGGAAAAGCATAGTAGAACAGTATTAAAATCCCTCTTTAAAGAGTCATCGTTGACGACCTAAAGACTTTTTATAAACATTTTAACTCAAAGTCCACATCAATGGCAATAGAGCCTCCTTTGTGACCAAGAACTAATACAAACTATAGGAATTACTTTTCCTTAAAATTTCTGTGTGTAAGGAAATCTATTCATCTTAAAACTGGTGTTGTATGCAAAACACAGCATTAAATTTAGTTTCTGTTGAGAATAATTTGGTTTCTAATTCTTCTACTAATAGCACTGCAGATTTGATTGAGTCTTTTAATGTTGTTGACTGAGTATCTTTTTCTTGGAAGAAAAGTGCTTTTTACTATATTGCTTTAATTTTCAACAGAGAGTATAAAATTATTTTTGCATTGGAGTGATAATGGTATAGCAGCATACCATCTGCTAATTGTAATTCTATTTTCTAATACTTATGTTAAGTGCACTTTTTGCAACATTAAATAATTGTGCCAAACTTCTAACAATTCCATTTTAGTCAGCACCCAAAACAACCAACGCATAATGAATATCCATGTTAGGTCTATATCATGATGCAATGGGGCATGACACATTCTACTGCATCAGAAATCTAGAAAATATTGCTACAGGGATATTTACTCCAACAAAAACAAATAATATTTTGTAGTAATGATGAATTTTCCAATTTTGATGGGGGAATTCTCAATTACTTTGTAGAAATTTTATTTTTTAAAAATCTTCTTCTGAATTGAACCAATATATGGTTTTGTGTATGTAGTTTTCTTTTAATATTTTTCATGTCCAGAGGACAAATAACTTCCTCAAACAATCTTGGATAACCAAACATTACACCGATATCTATCCCATAGAATAGGGGGTAGAACAATAGAGAAAAGAGAAGTTCATATGACAGCAATACTTCCCACTGGGACAGTCTAGATAGGATATCACCCACACAAAGGGACACAGCCCTGCAGTGAGACTGAAAAATTGAAAGACATAATATTAAGGGATACAAAAAACCAGATTACTTTTCAATTCAGCAGGGGTCTGTAATTGGACACTGCTCAGGTGCAGATGAAAAAGCACTCAGGTCAGAATCAAGTCATTTCAGTAAGAGATAGCACTATAAATAATGAGCTGTTCTCTAGTGAGTCAATCACTACCAACTGCCTGTTGAAATGTTGGAGCTGTCAAGGTCAGTTGCTGTTCAGCTGATGGCAGCACTGACCTAGTGTCACTTACAAAGAGTCTATAAATTAAATTTGAAGACTCAGAAAAGATTATCTTTGGTTCAAGAGACAATATTAGAAACAATAATATTTGGGGTACTATACTGAAAGTAATATGAGTTGATTCAACTTCACAAGGTGGAGACAATTATGCTTTAGAACAATTACATCAATGAAGCTCTAAATCAGTGTCTAGGTATAGCTAAAATATTTTCACTCTTTTCTCTGTCATGACATATTCACTAAGGCTTTTGGAGATTGTTGTGGCCTTTGGGGGTGGGATGGAGCTGATGCATTTTAAAGTCACCATAGGGATATGAAAAGGGAGCTACTAAGGAAAATAGAATACTAGCAGAAAGTGAAGAAAAACATTAGAAAGAAAATCAATAAAATGCTGAGAAGACAAATTCTGTCTTCTGAAAATTCTAATATTAAGTGCAGGAACTTTTCAAATAAATTACTGATGGAAATGCAACTTTCTGAAAACTATTTTGATTGTTTTTGTCCTTTACAGGGTAAGTATAAAGTAACACTAATTAAAAGCTTTTCTATTGAATAATCCATGCGCATCACCTTCCAAAATTTAGCTTAAGGGCCTACATTGACAAAAGCACATTTTAGCTCTATTGCTTAATTTCATTAGTGGGATTTCTCTAGGACTTTGTGGGAACATTTAGATTTTTCCTCCAGAGCATATAAGAACACAGAACAATTAGCAGAGAATTTGAAGCACCTACAAGTCAGGAATAATGGGAATGAGCCCTAAAGCACTATACAAACACTTGGGCCATTTGTAGATGTTCTGTGCAATGGTGGATAAAATGGGGATGGATTACATTGTACCAGAGGAATTTTCTCTAGAGCTTTAAACAAACACCTTCTATGCTACATTATTCATATATTTTGCATATAGTAAACAACTTAAATATGGTAATAAAGTGCAAAAAAGGAGTTTTCCCTTAGTATAGTTCCTTAAATCTAAATAGGAAGGTAAATATGTAAAATTATTAAAATTACCCCCTCAATTTCTACAAAGAAAAGCAGAGAAATATGAAAGTCTACAAAAAGGAAAATCATGTTTTTGTCTTTGTTGTTATAATGTTCTTTTGTGATATTTTCATGTAACTGTTACAATTCCATACTATGTTGCTTTTGTCATTTTTGAATATTACAATGATTAGAAAGAGGGTACTTGCATAGAAAAGCATCCATGAATTTTGCCTGTTTCCTCATAACTTCCTTCCTCTTAGTTACAATTCTTCTGTTAGTATGCTTTGTAGCTACAGTTTTACTGCCTTGCCCACAGTCAGGACAAATCTTTGTCACCCGCCAGTCCCACAACCACTCAGACCCAACCAAGTAAACTCAGAGACTTATATTGCTTACAAACTGTATGGCCGTGGCAGGCTTCTTGCTAACTGTTCTTATAGCTTAAATTTATCCATTTCCATAAATCTATACCTTGCCATGTGGCTCGTGGCTTACTGGCATCTTCACATTCTGCTTGTCCTGGTGGCAGCTGGCAGTGTGATCCCTTCTGCCTTCCTGTTTTCTCTGTTCTCCTCTCTTTTAGTCCCGCCTATACTTCCTGCCTAGCCACTGGCCAATCAGGTTTTATTTATTGACCAATCAGAGCAACACATTTGCCATACAGAACATCCCACAGCAATGCTTATTACTTGAAAAATATTTAAGACTTACGTAATTATGTAATCATATAGAATCTCCTGCTTATTTATCACCAAACCCAAAATTTTAAGGAAACAATTGTTATGACCACATTAGGTAGTTATACTAAATAATATACAAATTTATAATCTTAGGATATACAAAAATGACACTCTCAAATACTCTAGATTTACTAATATTTTAGACTATATCAATTTCTAGGAAGAATCAAATGGTCACCCATAAAACCTGGGGCAAAGCCTCCTATGATGTTTGATTTGTGGATGGATTTCACATCTATGCCTTTATTTCCAGAGCATCCTTGGAAATATTGATCTGTTTTCTCTTTATAAAGTTTATTTTGCTTTTACAGGAGATTTAGATTAACAAGAAATTTGTTGGAATTTACATAGAAATTTTGTGTACCTCCTGCCCTAATACATGCAAGGGCACCAAGTGTGAGCACTATAATCTTGTATTAACTATCATTCCATGTGTATCAGGCACATTAAATGTCATGGACTAACCACACTATTAAAACACATATATCAGGTTGGACAAAAAAAGGCTCAAAAATCTTTCATTTGAAACATACACATAGATTAGAGATAAAGGTGTTTGTTTATAAAGATACAGCATGCTGACACTCACTATAACAGACAGAGTAGGAGTATCCCAGGTAGGATAGATCTAAAAGTAAGGAAATTTTGGGCTATGTTTTTATGTGTGCCATATGCTGAAGTCATTAACACACATATCAGTAAAGATACAGAGATGGCAAATATACATACAAAAAGGTGTTCCACATTAGATATCATTGGAGAAATGTAAACTCAAATGAGATGCTATTAAGCTCCTAGTGGAACACCAATCATGCCAAATGATGGCAATGATGTAGAAAACGCAAAGATATTTCTTCTGCTTCCTGAGTACTGGGATTAAATCTGTATTCTTCCATACCTGTCCTCAAAGGAAGATAATTTTTATATATACATATATTCATATATATATATGTAAAATCTCCCCATAGATGCTGTTGTCTCATCTTTCTCATCTTCCTCTCTTCTTCAACACCTCTGATATAAAATATAAAATATAAAGTACATTATTACATTATTACACCTTATTAGAACGTCACCCAGATGTCCAGACAATGCCCAACTTTGTACTCTGTATTTGCAAGACATGTGTTTTTTTAGCCATCTACAGAAACTAAGTCGCCCTTACATTCCATTCACCACTTAAGTTTCACCATCCCTGACTTTCCTGTCAGTCCATTGAGAACAGGCTTGAGATTCAAGGGTAAACTCAATGCACTTGCCACCAACCCTGTTGGTGCTGGTCTCTCATGTTTGGAGCAGGTGCTTCACAGACCTGAAATGACTAACACCAAGAGAAATAGTTGCCAAAATGCAGTGTCACATTTCATCTCCCACCAAGGTTTCTCTTTTTTTTTAAGTAGGAAATTAAATTATCAATAAATGATGAAGCGTGAAACAAGGCTATGTTTTCAAACTGAGAGAAGTTTACCAAATTCTTCCAGCCTGGAGCTTGCTGTGTACCTGAAGATTATCTTGAATTTCTAAATTTACCTTTTACCTATGGAGACAGAGACCTGGTATTACATGTGTGCACCACTATACCCAGGTTGTGGAGTGATGGGAAACTAAACAGTGCATGCTAAGCAAGCACCGTGTCAATTCATTGTCATCATCAGGCCCACCTTTTCTTCCACAGTAAAATTCTTGTTATGTGGGGGTACTTACATGGTTATTTTCTTATAAGGATTAGATCCAGTCAGCTGAGTGACAGGAACTGATGGTACTTTAAGTACTCAAGGGAAAGGAAATGAAAGCCCACTCTGTACCCAGGTTCCATTCTTACAGCTGATTGATTCTGCCAGGTGGACAAAAGATAGAACACATCCCACATTCACCAAACAAGATGATAACTGTTCCCATTCCCCAATTCTGAATCCACCCCATTAACCATAGACCTGGAAGTCTTTTAGAATTTATGCAAAATTATATTGTTTGCAGGAAGATCTGTGTAACTGGAGATAATCAGGCCTTTAATCCCAGCACTCAGGAGGCAGTGGCAGGCAGAGGTCTATGAGTTAGAGGCTAGCTTGATCTACATAGTGAGTTCCAGTACAGCTAGGACTATGTACTGAGACCTTGTCTCAAAAAACCGACACACAGACACACACACACACAGACACACACACACACACACACACACACACACACACACACAGAGAGAGAGAGAGAGAGAGAGAGAGAGAGAGAGAGAGAGAGAGAGAGAGAGACAGAGAATTAAGTCAATTGTAGAAAGAAAACTATTATGCCTTTTCTTATTCATGATTCCAGTATTTCATGTAGAAATATCATGCATTTTTTTTAATGAAAAGAAAGTTGAAGTAAACTTCTAGGACACTAAGGAGAAATATGACATGCAAGATGTGAGCAAATAGAGAGAAGGGAGAAATAGGGATACGATGCTTGCTTGACATAGTCTACACATTTGCATGAATACTCAAAAAAATAAGATTAAGAGTTAAGAAAAAGTGTTTTCTTTCTCGTTGAACATGTCACTAATTAATATCATTTGGTATTGGAACTGTCTTATGGAGTGATAATTTTCAACAAAAATGCAAAGAAGACAGTGATGAATGTTATAAAACAAATAGTTTTAAAAAGCAAATGGATAGTTTTCAAATTTTTATTTAATAATTTACAATTAAATTTAAAGGGTATCCTCAGATGAAATTGGAAAGCCTCCAGGAATGTTTTCTCATTGTTAATTACGTGTTTTCTTCTAAGATTCAGGAATCAATGGTTTGATAAATAATAATAATATAATTAATAATAATAATATAATAAAAATAATAATAATCCATAATTTGATAAATAATGTAACCAGAGCTTAAGTGTAATTATTTCTAGGCACTACATAGCTTTAGAATACTCCAAATTAAAATTTGTCTGGTATCATTACCATATTACTTAATGATATTCTTTTTGTATTTAAAAGTTACTTGGCAACTTGTGCTGCTCTGTGAAGGTTGAGTACAAGTTTCTTGATGACATTCTCCTAGAGTTTAGTATGTTTTCTTATTTAAGATCTCCAGAAAGCTGAGTAAAAACTATATTTTTATTCAGGATTGTCCAAGAAAACCAAACAGAATAAATCAGATTTAGAATGTTCATATATAGAAGGGCATTCATTATTAGAAAGCCACTCATGAGGTTATAGCAGTTGGTACCTCCAAAATCAGCAGTGGAAAACGGCAGCCTCAAAGTCAAGGAGCGAAACTGATACTGGCAACATCTGAAGGCAGCTTGCTGGAATTATCTTTTCACTCTGTGAATCTAGTCTTTTTATGTTACCTGGGTCTTCAACTATTGGATCCATTTCACTGAGATTTATGGTCAGAAAACTCATTCATTATTTACATTTAATCTTATCCAAGGATATCTTCCAAGTTGACAAATCAACTATCACACTATGATAGAGAAAATGTTTTATAACTAATTATCACCTTGAGATTACTACTTCATTCTGTATTTTGTCTCAGTTTTTAAATTTAATACAATTTAAAAGCCCACAGTTATCTAGGAGAATCAATTAATGAAAAATAGACACATTAATGCTAAATAATTGTATATTCAATGTGTTTTCCTTATTATACTTAGATTTTAATGAGTATCATAAATGAAGACAAGCATCATTTTAATATATGGAAAGCAAATTTTATGCTAATCACACATCTAGATAGATGCATTCTTGCATCTTTGTCATATGTGTGTTCTGGTACCTAATGTTCATCAATACAATAGTTTTGTGAAATGCTGATCAGAATAGTGAAAAGGTTATATGATCCTAAATTTTTATCAGTAGCAATCAGACAACTTTAATTTTTAATGCCTATTTATCAAATATTGTATAAGCATTTTGCATATCATAACACTATTAATTCTCACCACAAGAGAATGGAAGTAATAGTATCATATGCCTTATTTGATGAGGAAGAAACTCAAGAAGTCATGGTTTACATAATGTGGCCAGCAACTTACATCTATTAAAACTAGAGAATTCAAGTCTTTCAAGTCTGAAATCCATGTTTTTAACAATTAAACTATATTACTTACTGGAGAGAATTGCTTTATAAAATATTTGAATTATGTGATTGATGATAGAAATAATATAAATAGTGGAGATACTAGAATCTAGTATCTATATTTGTGGATCTATCCACAAAACTCCACAATCATTGTTGTTCAATTCCTGCACTTTATTAGTAACTCAAGAAATAAGCGAAGGTAAATGACTCATATAAGCATATTTTATATGTTTCTAGCCCCTGTCATAAACAATCATTGTGAAAATCTTCCCATGGAAGAAAACTGGGGGCAGAGATGCAGGAGAAAAATGAAATGCATTTGACAAAAGCAATGTGAAATGTACACGTCTGTGTTTTCAGGTTCTTATCTGTTGCATATCTAGGAATAGGCTTTATAATTAAAAAGATTGTCAAAGTACAAGAATGTACTCAAGGATTCACAAATAATGAGGGGGTATATTAATGCTCTGCCCACTGTTAAAAGTTATTCAGTAAGCCTAGTGGAGGGAGAGGCCAGTGGACCTCTGTGAGTCTGAGGCCAAACTGGTCTACCCAGTGTGTTCAAAGCCAGGCAGGACTACATAGGTTGACTGTGTCTCAAAAATATAGGTGATAGAGTTATTCTAATTTATAGTCAAAATAAATGGACAGAAGACTATGCATGCATATCTCTACACCTATTTATAAGTTTTAGATGAGTTAAGTAGGTACATAGTTTTCAATTTAAGATTTGTATTAACAATTTGTGTTGTTGGCATGCAGTAGTAACAAGGAGCTGTGAAAATGTTCTTCTTTGTTTTCTTATTCATTTGCTTGTGATTGAGTTTCATATTATATCCCAGGCTATAGACTCAAAGTGAAGAACATTCTCTTGTTTGGCCTCTAAAGTGCTAAGAATGCAGATATATATATATATATATATATATATATATATATATATATATATATATTTTATGTGTGTGTGTCACCACAAAACTAGTCATGCCACACCACTTTCCTCACTATGTTATATTAAAAAGGATAAACTATTACACTTAAGATTTTGTAAAATGAAAAATTTTTTCATACATGACTCTTATGCTGTTACTATTTATAGGAATCTATAGCAAGATATCCTAAAAATATCATTCTATAAAGCAACAATTCTCATTGTATGCTGAATAAAATGTGATTTGTTTGAAGAAAGAAGATTCTAAAAGGACTCTGATTAAGTTTATAAAACATAATAAAATGTATAAATGTCAGTATTATTACTATAAGGAAGGAAATAGTATTTTTCTTACACTTACTACACTTTAAGTTGAATTAGTTTTCATAAAGACTATATACTTTCAGATGTTTATAAACTGCAATTCATCAACTAATGTTTTGATGCATAAACAAACATGAGTGAAATAAATGGTACATACCATCTGAGGATGCAAACTTTAGAAATATGAGTGGCTAATGAATGAAACATACCCTGGAAATGATACAGATGAATGTTTATATGTTTTTGAGTATGGTGATCTAATGTAATATTCTTATAATTCATATGACAGAGCACATTTTAATTTACAGAACTTAACTTCTCAAAGATATCATTGAATTAACTAAATGTCATGAATAGATTAAATGCGTAAATGAACTGTGTGAACATATAAACAAAAATACAACAGGAGCAATGAGTCTTAGAATGCAGTCTTAGATATAGCATATGTACATAAGCTTCTGTTTTGTTTTGTTTTGTTTGTTTTTGATAATCTTCTAAATATCTATGGATTATGTACTTTAAAAAAGTAATGAGTTAAAAATCTTAATATCTGTAAACTGAACCTGATTAAATGACTTCTGTTCTTGGTGATAGTAAACAATCAAATGTAATCTAGTAAATTTACTTTTTTTCTGTTTAAATGTCTTTGTTTGTTGATGTTTGTTTTTTTAGACAAGGTGTCTCTTTGTAGTCTGACTGTTCTGGAACTTGCTCTGTATACCAAGCTGTCCTCAAACTCATAGAAACCCACCTGCCTCTTCCTCCTGAGTGCTGGGATTAAAGTCATGCACCACCACCATCTGGCATAAATGTCTTTTTTAAAGTATTGTATAACACTGTGAGTGTCATGGTCATATTTCTATATACATATCTATCTATCTATCTTTCTTATTTATTATCCATCCCTCTATTATTATACGCCCTCTTATAGGTTGCTATTTTCCTTGAAATAATATGTCTTCTGCTTCCATTAGATAATTGATAATTAAAATGATGGATGACCCAAATTCACATGAGTGGAAATGTAGAGCATTTGTTCTTTTTCCAGCTAATTATTCTTCCCTATTCTACCTTCTCTCCTACCTTAGATTTCTTTCCCCAATATATTCATATGTATCACATGTATGATATATATTATGTCATGTCAACTTTAAAATTTTAGATTCTATGTCATATTAGATTTATGTCATACATTTTAGTTAATATATAAATATATAAACATTTAAAAATTTATGTTCCACAGTTAATTAAATATTAACCATGAAATAAAGTAATATGCTTAAACTGTAGCATTCTATTTTTATACTTTTTTTCAGAAAAATAAAAATTACCATATTTTTAGAAAAAAAATTCACCCATTTTGAAAATATAAATTACAAGTTTTATCTTCAGGTATAAAGTTACAAATATATTTATAGTGCACTTGGATATAGAAGACCCAGTGAAAAAAGCATTTATTATTACATTTTTATGTATCAAGTACTAGTTCAGCCATTTGAGTTTGAATATTACAAGTTGATATATAAAATACAGTTTTACAGTATTATCCAGATAAAAACTAAAATATGGAAATTATAAGTAAATTTCCCAAGATCAAATCACATATAGTCTATCTCCAGAAATAGGTTTTCACCATTGATTCTTGCAGCCATATTTGCCAGTAAAAGACATAACATTTTTACTAGTAAGCTTATAAAAGATTTAGATGTGAAATGAACCTTCATGTCAGAGAAAATGAAGTGAAATAGAATAGGAATTGTCACATTTAATATCTTCAAAATGATTATAGGAGTTCATAGGGAAATTTATATATTAGTGGTTTAGTGAATTCTCTGGAATTTTACCTTCAAGAAGTTGGTTTGTTTTATGACACATTCACTTCTATTAATTCACAGTATATAGTCTATTGTATAATCCAGATATTTAAGATTACCACAGAAAGTCCACTGAGAACACCAGCGATTTCTATAAAAGAGCATAAACACACACACACACACACACACACACACACACACACACACACACACTCACCAGCAACAAATCACCAACATCACCACCACCAACAAAGGCATAAAGAAAATTTAAATATATAAAATAGTAAGCTGGTTAATGATAGATCATACACTATGGCATGATCTTGTTGAGTAAACACTGGAATTAGAAGAACAATAAAACAAACAGGCCCAAGTAATATAAATTTTGGGGTGTAAAGCACAATTTAATATCTGTTAGGTCAGCACAGATATTTGAAAGTAGATGGATTTGAAATACAGAATAATCAATGAATTAAAATGTTAGAGAATGTCTAGGAAGAATCTAATTTCAGTATAGAAAGAATGACCAAAATTTGAATCTGTAGTGAATAGTTGTGGAAAGTTTGCATGCATGCCTGTGTATCTCTAATATAGAGGAAGAATCATATAAAAGAGCAAGCAAGGTTGAGTCATATGTGCTCATATAATTGTGTAACATAACAGAATACCCGAAGAAGGAGGGGAGCGACATTGAGCAAAAGAGTAGTAGCAAAAGAACACATTCTCTTCAAAGATATATTTGTTACTACTTAACCAGATGTAAATGGGAGAACATCAGTAACTAAATTGTGGTCACTGAAAGTGAGATGGTTCAACAAGTCTTTTATAAAATATAACAGAGCTTGTACCCATATCACAAACTCAAGCCAATTTAGGACTAATTAATAATTCCCAGCAGAATCACACCTATCAAGTTAGACTTTACTTACATTTGATGTCTTTATTTAGTTCTTGATACTGGACCCAGAATTCATTTTAAGTAAGGCTTGAAAATATCCAATATCTTTTCACAAGTTGATCATTACAATACAAATTTCATTTTAAGTATATTGTTCAAACTTGAGTTCTAAAGATAAATGTAGGGAGAGAAATTCTACAAGGTTATTACTATGGTATTTTTAACAGATAAGGCCAAATAATGCATAATATTTAAAAATCCAAGTATTACTATAGGGAATATTTGGAAACAATATTCAGGAAAAGAATCACATATTTACTCAGGCTTTAGGAGTTCATTGATGGTAATATTTTCTCATAATTGTTTTTGGTATGATTATTAATGTTGAATTCTATGTCTACATAAATTGACATGAAAGAAAACTTAAAAATAATATTTCTAGTTTGTTTTAAATAACTTATATATAACAGTAAAATTCAATACATATGAATTTTACAGAAAAATTATGAAAAGTGTATTAATTATATTGAGAAAATTGTGCTTGATTTATTCAAGCATTTCAGATAGTACAAATAACATATCTTGACTGCTATGATTAACCTTGAGATAGAGATTGAGGATCCCTATCAACAGGTAAGTTTTTTTAAAAAAAATGGGGAAAGAACTGATTTATTAAATAACATGAAATGCTGTTTTTACATACACAGTACTTTATATAGTGAAATTTATTGTTATGGAGGCAGTTCAAATATCCCCAAAAGCATTATTTCAACCTTAAAACAAAATTTATCAAAATTATCTTTGCAAATATTTGAATATATTTTCACCCTTCATGAATTTTAAAGAAAATATCTTTTATCATGGAAAAGGAAGCCAGATAATATAAGTAAGACCACATTGATGTAACCTACTAATCCTGGTATATTTAAATGTGTTCTTTTATGAGAATATACACCATTTTCTTTGTTGATAAAATCAATGCATATAAATTGCTTAGGTCATAAGAAGCTATTTCTGAATTAGTCAATGACTAAGAGCTGCTAAATGGGATAGTTTGTGTGAATAGAGGACATTCACATGTCAGACATGATTAGGCAAATTTCATTTTATTGTAAATCAGTGTTAAAGTACCCCCTCCTAAAGCTTCTAGTGAGAAAATAATGACAATCATAAGGTGACCAATTAACAAAGTCAGGTTTCTAAGTAGTGCCATTCTGAATGTTTTTTTTTTGAGTGTGTTTTAAAGAAAGGAAGAGAGTATAACTGTAGTTAAGGATATGTCTGTTCAAAGAAAATATCTGTTTGTTAATTAGGAGAACTATAGAACTGAAATCTCAGACACCAAGACACATTATTCTTTTCTTAAAGGATGGCTAAATATTTCACCTCAGCTATTTAAACCTTTATTTTCTTTTAAATTGGGCTTTGTGCTTTTTTTTATATCTTGACTGCTTCCATTGTTAATTGTCCCCTAATCATGGAAATATTATTATAGAAGACTTTCACAACTCCACGTGTTAAGAATCACTGATTACTAGCATTCAATTTTTATCAGCATCAAGGGAAAGAGTATTTTCTTCAGGGTTAGAAGAGTTGGGTTAGAATGGCATTCATAATTAGGCATGTCTGTCAACTGAAATGCCTCTAGGTTCAGCAACATTTTTTTTTTCGAAAAAGGGAACTTCCTCCTATGAGAGAATAGTTTCCTTTTCTCTCAAAAGTACAAATCATGCTTTATTTTTCTTTTGAAAAGTGTACTTTCCTGGCACAACAGTTTTTTCTTCCCCTAACTGTAATGAAGTTTATAGAGCTTACTGTTATGATGCTAAGAAATAAATGAGGGATACCTTAAATAGTTGTTCAGAACATTATACAATTTAAGTGAGCATGATTTAAAACATCACTATTAAATACATTGCATTCAATTAATACTTTGACTAAAATGCTAATAACTTTCCCATTTCTCTCAAAGTGCTATTGATTCTAAGTTTGCCAAATTCACTATTGATTTAATTTTAAGGAAGCCTGATTTATAATTTTTTCACATAACAGTCATAGATAAATTATTGAAACTACACAGAAAACTTACTGAATAGAGGGAATATCAGTGAAATAGGTAAAAATAAAATTGATCACTCTAAAATAAATCACTTAAATCCAGAAAATAAATAGGAGTCAGTTCCTTAGAAAATAAGGATATCAGATAATTTTATAAACTGCAACACAACTAAAACGGCCCCAAGTAATTTAAGTGATCATATGTAGTTTAATGAGAATCAAAAATTTGAAAAAGAAATATGTAGTCTTCAATGTATGCTAATTCTGGTAGAAAATACCTCAGCAAGATATATTATCTCAATTAAATACATATATCAAGGCTAAGAAATTCACATCTAATAAAACGTGATAAAATGAGTGATTCAATAGTGATAATAGAATACAATTTCAATTTGTCATGGCTATAGAGATAAGAAATAACTTTTATTGCCGGGCGGTGGTGGCGCATGCCTTTAATCCCAGCACTCGGGAGGCAGAGGCAGGCGGATCTCTGTGAGTTCAAGGCCAGCCTGGGCTACCAAGTGAGTCCCAGGAAAGGCACAAAGCTACACAGAGAAACCCTGTCTCGAAAAACCAAAAAAAAAAAAAAAAAAGAAAGAAAGAAAGAAAGAAATAACTTTTATTGAGCCTTGTACAAGTTTCAGATAGTAAAAGAACAATTGTTTCTGAAGGAATAAATCAAGAGGAGGGTTTATATGAGCAAGAACTGTTGAAACCAAGGTTGGATAAAGCACAGGGACAAATAGCCAAATGAATGGAAACACATGAACTATGAACCAAAGGCTGAGGGGCCCCCAACTGGATCAAGCCCTCTGAATAGGTGAGACAGTTGATTGGCTTGATCTGTTTGGGAGGCATCTAGGCAGTGGTACCAGGTCCTGGGCTCATTGCATGAGTTAGCTGTTTGAAACCTGGGACTTATGCAGGGACGCTTGGCTCAATCTGGGAGGAGGGGACTGGACCTGCCTGGACTGAGTCTATCAGGTCGATCCCAGTCCTCGGGGGAGACCTTGATCTGGAGGAGGTGGGAATGGGAGGTGTGCTGGGGGGAAGGGGAGGGAGGCAGGAAGGGAGAGAACAAGGGAATCTGTGGCTATTATGTAGAACTGAATAGTATTGTAAAATAAATAATAATAATAATAATAATAATAATAATAAATTTAAAGAAATATTTTTGTCTTCTTGAGTTTCAAATGATCAATTACCATGGACAAATAAATTCAGAGACTTACCCTAAAGATAATTTAGATTTTCTAAGCAGCATTCATCCCTAAATCTGTACACTAATTTATATCATGAGTGCCTTTCAGTAAATTAAATTTCCCTTTAATGACTCAACAATTAAAACTTCTACAAAACCTGTCAATTTTTGTTAGTGCACAACATTTTTTTGAGAAATGAAATTTTGTGTTATTTTTATTAAGAAATTTTTTCATTCAATTTACATACAATTCAAAGGTCTTCCCTCCTCCAGTCTCTCCAACTTCCCACTCCCAACCCACCCCCATTCTCTCCTACAAGAAGGTAAAGCCTCCCATGGGAAGTTAGAAGAGCCTGGTACATTTAGTAGAGGCAAATCCAAGCCCCTCCCCCTGCCTCAAGGCTGTGTGAGGTGTCCCATCATAGGTAGTGGACTCTAGAAATTCTCCTCATGCACCAGGGATGGATTCTGATCCTACTACCAGGGGTCCCCTTAAGCAGATCAAGCTACACAACTTTCTCGTTATGCAGAGGGCCTGGCCCAGTCCCATGCAGGCTCCAAGCTGTTGATCCAAATTTTATAAATTCCTGCTAGTTTGGTTTGGTTGTCTCTTCACGTTTCCCCATTATGATCTTGATGCCCTTGCTCATAGAATCACTCTTCCCTCTCTTCAACTGGACTTTCAGAGTTCAACCTGGTGCTTGTCTACAGCTCTCTGCATCTGCTTCCACCAGTTACTGGATGAAGGCCCTATGATGACAGTTAGGGTATTCACCGATCTTATCACAGTGGTAAGCCAGTTCAGTTCAGGCACCCTCTACACAATTTCTAGTAGTCTAAGCTGAGGTCATCCTTGGGGATTTCTGGGAACTTCCCTAGCACCCGGTTTCTCTCTATCCCCATGATATCTCCCTCTATCATAGTATCTCTTTCATTGCTCTCCTACTACATCCCTGTTCCACCTTGATCATCCTGTTCCCTTATTTTCTTATCCCCCATCCACTACCCTCCATTGCCCACCCCTAACCCCCAGTTTACTCGTGGAGAAATGAAATTTTATTTGACATTTAAAAGTTCTCATGTTCTTGAACAAATATATCTATGTAATTCATAGCACACTCGAGTATTTCATTATGAATTGAATTTGGGGGCAAGTTTTCTCTCTTTTAATCTTCATAGTGTGTAAGGAGTTGGAAAGGGGTGACTATCAAGTTAACCGGAGATGAAAAGTTTCTTTCCTTAAGTAATATTAGCCTTTTTCTCACTTAACAGATGCATAAACATAGACAAATGTTTTATCCTTACTAAGGCTCTCCTGATGAGTTACACTTGACCTTTAGTCCCAGTCGTTTTCCTCTCTAAAATCTATTGCTTGTCTTGAAATCAAAACATCAGTCTGCTTATTATATATTTCTAATGACATTGAAATCACTTTTTGTCGTTTTCCATTATCTTGAAAGTTACAGTGGTGATTTTTGTGTAATTTGTCATCTTTGAGACTATTAAATGATTTGTGAACTGCCTATGATTTAAGTTTAACTTTTCTATTTTATCATAGCCTTACAGAAAATCTGAATGTAGATGAGGCCTCCTTGATTAAGATGATAACCTGTCACAAGGGAATAGCATGAAAGATCCTAGGTCCAACCCTTAAGACTATAAAGAAAAGTGTTAAGAAAATGATTATATCCACATCAGGCCTTAACATTTTTCTTTTTCTAATTTTTAGCATATCCAGGGAGGATATCTACTAATTATCTCCCAAATTTTCAGTAAGTCCTAGATTGGTGCTATTGTGATTGTTTAGGTTACAGAATATGTCATTTTATTCAAATGCTCAACTGGCAAAATAAAAAGTTTATTTATTTATTTATTTATTTATTTATTTATTTATTTATTTATTTATTTATTTATTTATTTATTTTTTGTGTTTTTGTTTGAGACAGCATATTACCCAGGCCAGAGTGGCCCTGAACTTGCCATTCAACACTATCTAGCAAATGCTGCATAATTGTCTGATTTCTAAATATCATTCAAATAAGCATACTTTTTTTTTTTACAAAATATATTGAATTGTGATGAGTTATTAAACCTCTCTATTCAAACTATTCCTATATTTTCCCTTTACTGTCAGTCATTGCAGAAGACATTCATTTACTTACAGTTTTGCAATGCAATAGTTTTGCTCAATTTTTCTTGTGCATTAAATTTTAAAACCTTAAACTTAATTTCCTCATGCAAATATGACCTTCATATCTCAAAAAAGTATTAAATCCTTTATGTTTGACTATTTGTCTTGTTTGCCCAATAATGTCACCATTAATTTTTAATTAACCATTTGCTATTACATACTATTTCTCACATTGAGAAAATATTGGAACATAACACAATGAAACAGACCCTTTTTGACATGTTTAACCTTCTACTATGTGTACATCTTTATGCTTCATCCCCAAAGAAGAACAAATGCATAAATAAATGTCATATTTTTTATAAATTTACCTCAATTTGCCTTTATATCTTAACAGTGGAGAAGTCAATTCTGTCTAAAATTTAAATTGAAATCTTCATGTTTTCACAATTACATAATCAGAAAACACATACGTATCTGATAATCCACGATTGGCACATTCTTTTGGTTGATGCATTTGTGTTTTTGTGACACAGACTATCAAAACAAGTGCCTCACATGGGTTAAGCAAGAATTTTTAGTTTGAATTGGATTCATAGAACTCACAGTTTAGAATGTTGAGGTGTTGCCACAGCACAGTAATATACGGAATGGTAAAGGAGAACTTGAGAACTCTGTGAGTTGAGTAAACAGATCTTGGAATTTGAGAGGACCACAGTAGTTAGATGTTAGAGAAAAACAGAAGAACATAAGGAAACTACACACAGAGAAAAATCAAGATCAACAGTTCTTGTATGGGGTATTCATTAGTCTACTGACTGAGGCATGTGTGAAGAAACAATTTGATCGCAGGAAAAATCATCCAGCAATATAGAAGCCTGTTGCTTAAACAAGACTGAGAATATGACCTATTTCTATGAAGCTACCTGGAAAATTATGCTGCTCAAGCACTGAGTAAAATAGGTAAGGAAAATCTGGTTCAGTATTAAGGAATAATTATTTTTAGATGAAGATTTATTCTGAATCTGGTAAAATGAGAAAAAAAGAAACCTATTTCCAAGTAAATTAAATATATTAAACTGACAAAAGAATTAAACCTTTTGAAGGTAATGTGGATGTATTCCATATGAAAATTTGATCTTAATTATTACAAGATAAAATTATCTAGAAACAAAATAATCACAATGAATGGTATAAAAAGCTTATCAAACATACAACTTTTGTGTAAGTAACATATAATGAGGTGGAAGCTGATCAAAAAGTTACCACACCGGGGCTGGAGAGTTGGCTCAGAGGCTGAGAGCACTGATTGCCCTTCCAAAGGTCCTGAGTTCAACTCCCAGCAACCACATGGTGGCTCACAACCATCCATAATGAGATCTGGTGCCCTCTTCTGGCCTGCAGATATTCAGACAGAACACTGTATACATAATAAATAAATAAATCTTTAAAAAAAAAAGTTACCACAGTGAAAGAATTGGCAAAAATTTGTTAATATGACAACATAATTGTATCTTATATGTTGAAAATATTAAACAAAGACGTGTAAGCATGAAAGGACTTCAGATTTTTAGGTAAATGTATGATGCAATAAGATTAAAAATAGGATTTGATTACTAGCATATAAGATAAGGAAAAAGAAAAGTAGGAGCTTACCAAAATGAAGTGCAGAATATGAATTTTAAAAATAATGTGATGAGTAACTAAACTGTATCACAATTTCAAGAAATTTTTAATACACGCTAAGATGCATTGCCCAAACAGAAGTTATACAGGCATGCTTAAGACATTTGGATTGATAGCTGTAGCACCCCCACCCCAATTCAATGACATCTGTAAAGATCAGACAATTCAAAACATAAAGGTCATAAAGAAAATGTCTTCATTTTAATCTTAATCATTTTAATCATAATAATCTTACTAAATATATATAAATGTAACCAGAGAAACAAGATAATGCATATATGTAGGACCATAGATGATAACATACATTTTGTCTGAAAAAATGTTGGTAAACAAAAAACAGAAAAATAACTTTAAATCTTTTTTTAAAAAATCTTTTAAAAACTTTAAAATCCTGAAAGAAAATAAAGCTAACCTAAAATTTATCTCCAGTTTATATGTTTTTCAAAACTAAGTTCCAAAGAAATTATTTAAAGGCTGAAAACATCTGTTACTAGCAGATTTGCATAACAAGAAATTTTATACATGTCTATATACATAAGGGTCTCCATGTCAAATAGGAAAAAAAATAAGAAAGAAATGTGGATGTCTACCAAAGAATAAGAGTACCAGAAATGATAGACATGGACGTAAACGTTCTACCTTGGCTCTGTGCAATGCACATTGGCAAACACACATGTGATGCGTGTACACATATAACACACAGATAGAATACAGACACAGAAAAAATTATAACAACGCAATAAAACACAAAGGTATACTATAAGTTCAAATTTCAAAATTCTAAACAAGATCGAGTTAAATCTAACCTAACATGCATTAGAAGCAAGAAGAGTTTATTCTGGAAAACAGATATCTGTCTCTTAACAATCTATGGATGTTAGTCAGCAGTTAAATTAGTTGTGAACCCATAAAAAAAACAAGAAGAAAAATAAAATGCATACAGCAAAGTGAAAAAAGACAATAGGGAAATTCTACATAATGTGTTAATCCAACTATGTGACACTCTGGAGTATATAAAACTATAAATTTATTGTTGCTAGGGAGGAAAGGATTGGATAAAGTTTTACCGGAAGAAAGGGGGCAAGGATAGGCAGAATTCTGAGTATTTTCAGGACAGTGAAAGTACTCTCTTTTCATCAAAATATATTTGTTCAAATGTACCAGGATTTTTCTTTTAGGCCACATTCCAGCTTCCAAATCACAACATGTTGACTTCTATTTAGTTATGAATGTTCAGCCTAGCTTAGGCTTGTTTCTCGGTAGCTCTTTTAACTTAAATTAACCTGCTTCACTTTATCCATCTTTTGCCTCGGGGCTTTTCACTTTTCTTTCTTCTGTATGTCTTACTTTCACTGCATCTAGTGTCTGGCTGGTGACAGCTGCCTTGCTTCTTGCCTGGGGCATCTCTCATGTTTGCTCCTTCTGTTTCTTGTCTCTTTTCCAAGCTAGATTCCTCCTCCTCCTTATTTCCTCTGCTGGCTAGCCCTGCCTATCTCTCTTCTGCCTACCTATTGGCTGTTCAGCTTTTTTATTAGACCTATCAGGTGCCTTAAGTAGGCACCTCATGTTTATATAACTATTTAATTACATAATTAAACAAATTCAGCATGAACAAAAGTAGCACATTTTTACACAGTTAAAGTAATATTCTGCAGCATAAACAAATGTAATGTCTTTGCCCAGTTAAAGTAATATTCCATAACATTCAAACTCATGAGATATACAATATCAAAAATGCAATTTTAATGTGAATTCTAGACTTTAGGTGATATCCATGAGCTAATGTATAGTCATCAATTGTAAGAAAAACACAACTCAGATGGAATATATGGTTAATGAAAGGTTATATCCATGGGCAAGTGGGAATTTGTGAACCTTCCCCTCAAATTTGTTTTAATAACTTAGTTGCTCTAAAAATGGCTTATTGAAATAAAAATCAATATATCTTACTAAGTTGGGTGGATAGACAGAAGAGTATATTTGAGAAGTTGGGGTGAATTATTAACAAAATGTGTTATATGTAAAACTTAAAAATAAAAATTAAATAATTAAAATAAGAAAACCCTATGATCAGTATAATAAATGCAGTATAATAAATAAATATAAAAATAAAGACCTTGACAAAAATGTCACCAAATATTTTAAAAGTTCTTAGCTATATAATAATAGAAAATAACTATGTTAATATAATACACAACAGTTAATCAAGAACAAGACAGCAAGTATTAAGTAACCATTATGTTAGGAAGCAATGATTTCATGATGTCATTGTTTGCTACTGCTGAGTAGTACTCCATTGTTTATATATACACATTTTCTTTTTCCATTCATTGGTTGAGGGGAATCTAGGTTGTTTCCAGGTTCTGGTTATGGCAAATAATGCTGCTATGAACATAGTTGAGCATGTGTCCTTTGGTATGATTGAGCATTCTTTGGGTGTATGCCCAACAACCTTGATGCAGTGGGAGTGGTTGGGACCTGCCTCTACTGAACGTACCAGGCTCTGCTGACTCCCCATGGAAGGTCATGCCTTGTTGGAGGAAGGAATAGGGGGTGGGTTGGGGAGGGAATCCTGGAGGGATGGGAGGAAGGAATAGAGGGGGATCTGTGATTAGTATGTAAAATTCATAAAAAATCCTTAATTAAAAAAAAAGAGAGCAGTGATGCAGTATGCAGGATACCACTTATCACATTACATTTGATATATGGAAAGTCTTCATATGAAACCACACAGTTTTCATAGTCAAAAGTAAACAGCAACTGGCACATTTCCAGTGTTGATATAAATAATTAAAATCAATGATGGTCTTGCTATAAAACCATGTGTGATTTCACTTTACCTGGCCTCACTTTCCCAGTTTCAGAAGTGCATGTCCCAAAGAGCTATGTCCTTAGATCTCTTTCTGAATTCTTTTTCTGTTTTTCTGTGTGTGTGGCTGCTTTTCTTCAGTACATTTTAATAGACCAATGACAACTTTGCCCTTTTAGTACACAATTATACTTGATCACATCACACTAATATTAGGGTTAACTATAACTCACAAAAAGGAGGAAATTGATACTAATGTGTGAAGTGAGTGAATTTAATTGGTAGGATAGACTCACAAAGCTACTGATTTAGTTTGAAATTCTCATAAGGGTAGTTCTGGGTATTGTTATAATTCATTAAATTTACCTATGCTTGATAAAAACATAACTACATCAAAACTGCTGTTATAAAAGCCAGTGCTACATAAAACATTGTTTAAAAAACTTATATCTGACATCACATGATATGGTCATTCATGAAAAAAAATACTTAAATGATTTTTTTAAATTAACACACTCATAAAATACTTAAAGGAAGTAATTTTTGCAGACATATGATTGCCATAATGTAACATCAAATAATCCTTTGGTATTTCTTCATTTTCTTGTATTTTTTAGCTGACACTGTCTGCAGAAAATAAACAGGTATTTCTAGAGCATGATAGACATAAAGCTTTTGTAACACAGTTAAAGACTGTTGTTAGTGTTAGAATTTGAAGTTTAATAGAAAATAAGTTTTAGATAGGAGAATGGTCATGAAGACTTCTATTTTTATTTTCAAGGGGAGTACAGGAGGGGACTTGTTAGTAGTTCTTTTTTGTAGCCATTCTCGTAGAGGCATATAGAATGATTTTGCCCCAGGCTTTGCGTGACAAATGTACAGAAAATCAGTGAATAAAGTCATTTCTGATTTGCTGATTGGCATGTGAAATATGACTACCTTTAACCATATTCTGTACAGATACATAGTCTCATAACTTGAGCAGCATGCTAGTATGCTTCTGATTGCTTAAACTTCTGGGAATCAGAAAGCAATCTTATTTATATTTTTAAAATCAAACCCAATCAGTAGGATGGAAATGCCTTCTAGGCATTCTTCTATGAATCATTCAGCTCCATCCAAGTCACCTTCTTGATCTAGGCTTCCCAAGGCCCCTGAAATGTTCAAAAGTTTGCTGTATGGCATCCTTTTGTTTTAGGATCTTTCACAGCTAAGACAAAAATGCATCGAGAAGTTAAAATTAGGCCTTTTAATCTTTAGGGACTTTCTCAAGTTAAACGCTTTAAGAATGTGTTGAAACAATAGCAGCTTAGTAATACAAGGAGAAAGAAAGACTAAAACAGTCAGTTCAGAGTTTGATTAGCTCAACTTGCCTAGTGTTTTTTGTTTTTTGTTTTGTTTTTTAAGGCTTTGAGATTTTTATACATTACATTTCATCACATCTCTTCTCCTCTATCTCTTTACCAAAACATTTTTAAAGGGCAAATCATACCAAATCACTATGACTTTTCACCCTGAGAATAAGTTCATCATAGGATGAGGCATTTATAATTTGTATCTTACCAGGTTAAAACAAAGATTAGTGATCAGGAGAAAAAAATAAGCAAACAATCCAACCAAATAAACAAATAGAAACAGACAAACTTGTTCAAGCAATTTTGAAGATTGAAAAATACTCCACTTTAGGTAAAGTATATAGCTTTAGCCCCGGGACAACTGGAAGTAAATCACTCAGTTTCTGAGGCTTAATTCTATCTGCTATAAAATAAAGTTAGATTAAGTGATCTTAAAAAAGCAATTTCAGGTAGAGTTAAAGGTTTTATATCTGAGAATTTAATCAGAATAGTAATATATTTGGTTAATTGGTATTATAAAAATCAGAGGAAGAAAAAAATAAGGGTAGGAGTGATGGAGTATTTAGAAATGAAGTAACATCAAGCTAGGTTGATCACAGTTGCTTAAAAATTAGGCTAGGATTTTCATAGGCAAAGAGGAAAGCAGGAACTAAAAGGAGAAATCTGGTAAGGGGAATAACCAGTGATGAGTGAGGGTTGTGTGATTTATTACTTCATAATAACAGGAATCCTTATAGAATGCATTTTAAGAGCTCAAACATATTTCAAAGCACAAAATACTTTAAAATAATCACAGAATGTGTTGCTTCCTCAATTAGGTGGTAAGATCCATATGACTATTTTATGTTTTTTTCTTTTTGTATTCTCAGTTCTTAGAACAGTGGCTAGTATATGAATATGCTTTGTTCCTATTTGCTTTGGTGAGTCAGAAGAGCTGTTCACACCTTGAAAAAAATGGGTTGTCACACAATAAAAGATCCTGGAAAAACAGTCACATATATAGACATAAAGAAAATACAACTACTGTGAGAAAACATATTATTTCTTCAAAAAGAGAACTAGACATTTTTGTCTTTTTTTTTTAGGTGAAGGCAGTTGTGACTAAATCCTAAGTATTAGTAAATATTGGATCATCATTTTTCAGGAGTGAATGGTAGCTAGTCATCCATCATTTATTACTTTGCTCTCAGGATATTTGTGTTTAATATGAATTTCCCTACATTATAAAATAACCTCTGATACAAGAAGAAGTAGAGCCACTTGAGAGTACAGTACAACTGATGTTAGTTGACCATATCAAGAGCATGATTTTAAACAGGTTGGGGCAATAAGGCAACTCTACTGATAACAGCGAAATATCTTTGATTTGTTTGACCTTTTCAATCTTTGTGATAAGTTTTCAGACGTTTCATGTGATTTTTTTTTAAAAAAAGTCAGCTCTAATACATAACAACAATGAGGGGACAGACATTTACTGGACATAGAATATTATCATTGAGGATTATTAATTTTGACATTTCCACTTTATAGAATGTTTTTTTTTTTAAATCATCTTTGTTCCTGGAACACAAAATATTCTACCTCCCTAAAGTTCACTTTGGTAAAACATAATTTGCAATGAAATTAGGATGATTTCTAACTATTTTTATTTTCTTATAACTATCCCAATTCAACAATTGCACAATAAACAGTAGATCTATGCATTAGTTTGTAAGCATTGAATTAATGAAACAATGAAGAAAATTGTGTATTTTAATGATTAACTGATAAAATTTGTAAATGTATTTTATTTTAATTGTTAAAAAAATTAGGAATTCAGGTCCATGAAACAGTTCAGAGTGTGAAGGACTTTGCCTTCAATTCTGATAGATGGAGTTTGATTTTCGGAACTGATGTGATGACCTCCATTGGTACAGTGTGGCACATAAATGTCTACCCCCTCCCATATTCACAACATACACATAGATATACATAGACACATATATAATAAATTTTTAAAATGTAATACAAAAACATTGAAAATGGAATAATTCTTCCTCAGCTGTGATGAAGAGGAATACTTCCAATATCTTTTTTAGGAGTATCTGCTCCTGTAAGTAAAGTTGCTCTAGCAAATCCAGACCTGTCACTTTCATCAAGGGCTGATCTTCATTGATGGATGTCCAGAAGAAAAGACCTCCTAAGAACTGCAACAGCAATCTCTACTGATTTGCCTACACTTTTTCACAGGGGGAAAAATGGACTTCATGGGAATGTGTGTTATTAACCTTCCAGAATATCTATTCAGAATGAAAAACAATACATACTAAAAATGACTTTCCCACTTGAAAATATCTGTGGCTCACATAAATTAGATTTTTGTTGGAGGCTAGAAATGATTTGACAATATAAAATCATTTGAGTTCTATGTGAACTAGTATTTTAAGTGATGCTGAAACAAGTATTCTTTAATGACTTTAAATTTAACAAGACACAATAATTTTGTTTTTATTTCCTTTCTTTGGTTGGTCTGAATGATTTCCGTTTTTTAAAAAACAGACTTTTTTGAACTAAGTACCATTAAACGGCAAAGAATGAGCAAAGTTCAAAACTGATATTTGTTTCAGTTATATAACTATATTGGAACTTGACTCAACATATACATATTAATAAAAATAATACACATTATTAACATAATGAATAAAATCATCATTTTAATAGATGCAAAAATCAAAATTTAAATATTCTTTTTGATATACATTCTTAACCAATATAAAATATACAACATTTTGTATAAAATGTGCAACAACATGATAAAGGCCATATGTGACAAGCTAAAGGTTAATTAATAGCATGCTCCACAGTAGAACATTGAAGGTTTTTTCCTTTAACATGAAGGAAAAGAAAACAATGCCTGCTCTCAACACTTTATTCAGTACAATACAGGAAGGCGAGAACAATTATGTGTGAGAAAAGAATAAAAGAAATCCAAATTGGAAAGGAAGAAGTAAAATGTTCTCTGTTTGAGGATGACATGCTGTTTTACATAGAAAACTCTACATATTTTATCCAGAATTGCTATAACTAATAAATGAATTCCATAAAGTTGCAAGATAAAAATTCCACATAGAACAATTATTCACATTTTCATAAATGTTGAACTATATAAAAGAGAAAATGAGAAATCAATCCTAATTTTACTAACATTAGAAAGATTAACTTTAGGAACAAATTTATCCAGGAGAGTAAAGATCTACATATTGAAAATTAAGATACTGATGAAAGAAACTTAAGGAAACATAAGTAAATGGAAAGACATATTGTGTTCTTAGATAGGATGTCTTAATATTTTATATTGTCTTTACTATTTTAATCATTCTATAAATTTAGAATAATTCTCACAAAATTCTGGTAAGTATAGAAATATGAAAACAATAATTTGAGTTTTGCATAGAATTTTAACATAACCAAAATAACCAATAGAGTGTTGGGAAACAATATTTTTGGTTAATATATTGAGTACAAAGTCATTAAAATCTTGCTCAATACAATTTCTATATCAGCATTTACCCAGTTCTTTAGCCAGTAAAATCAAGTTTCAACATTAAATGGCTATTATCCCAAAGAACAATATCTGTATCTAAAACTTGTTATTATGACTAAAAAGAGACCCCCTGAAAGAGAATCATAATAGTTATACTATCAAAGTTCATATTTATTGAATTTCAATAATCGTTTACATTACATTTGAGTTTTATTTTATTTTATTTTTTTACATTTGAGTTTTAAAGAGCTCATATTAGTGTGAATTCTGTCCTCAACCTTACACCCATTTAACTTCCAGCTACTCTGTAGAAACAACTGATAAATACTACTAGAATAAGTTGATATATGCTTCTATGTAGTAGAAATTAGACTCTGTCACTTGTAGGTTTCTGAATTTCAATCTTTTTTGGAGGTATTTTTATATAATGATGACAGATACTAAACTTTGTAATACTTTGAGCTTTAAAGGATATTTGAAAGACTAAAATGCAATATTTACTTTGCTCCAAAAAGTTTAAAGAATAATCAGATCTTACAAAACAAAGAAAAAATTTAACACATACAGGAAATGAGAAAGGATGAAACATTAGGAAAATATTCTGTTCTAGCAAATTATAATGAAATTAGAAAATGATATAATAACATACATGAGAAAATGTAATATTAAATGATAGGGTAAATTATCGTGGCTATAATAATTTGTCATTATCTTCTATATGTATACTACACTTAAAACACACAATGAAGAAATGGAACTTCACTCACCCAAACACACTGTCAGTTTTACATACCAAATATGCTTACAGGCCTTGGCAAAATCAACTTTTGAAAACTTTATCTGCACCAATTAGAAGCCATGTAATCAGATGTTCAGTTTCCATCCCTAAATTTTTTGACACCATACATTACATAGAGTGACTTCAAGACCCACTTGAGTCTTTTAAGTAAGTCAAGGACAAATTTGTTAAAGGATTTAAGAGAGAATACAAGAATATTCACAAATCATAAAACCTAATTTCTTTGTTTCCATTTAGAATTGATTTCCTAATATTATAGCTACTGGTAATCTGCAGCCACAACTTTTAGCCGCCATCTGGTGCTTTTAAAAGTAAATTGAGCTGGGCAGTGGTGGCGCACGCCTTTAATCCCAGCACTCTGGAGGCAGAGCCAGGCAGATCTCTGTGAGTGCGAGGCCAACCTGGGCTACCAAGTGAGTCCCAGGAAAGGCGCAAAAATTGACTTACTTAAATAATATTCTCAAACCCAGAGTAGAGATGGTGCTCAGCTGAATATTTTTCCTATTGGTATTTTCCCTATGCTATTTACAGTTCCTTGGGTGAAAAAAATTCAATTTAACAGACAGGTATTGGAAGGAACTGTTTTGCTATCAGTCTTTCTGCTTCTTCCTTTATTTAATCTGATATCTGTGTGTGGTTATTAGAAGGGTGTGAACAGACCATGTGGGTGAGAATACTGTGAGAAAAGGAGATAAGTAGAAATATTTCCTTGTTTTGTAGTCAACTTTCAACATCACAAGAGAATGGAAAAAAATGCAGTACCTCTTAGAAATGAAAAATGAATTGGAATTGCTAATTTATGTGCATTTCTTACATTTTTCCATATCTAGAAAGAGCAGCATTTAGTATATCAAAAACTATGTTAACATTTCTACTTAGTACTTCCTTCTTTTTGTTTTTTTTTTTCTTGGTTTTAATTATAAAATTAAAAAAATATGTTTATGGTCTAATCCATAATATTTTAAGATACATATATCAGTATAAAATGGCTGAATCAAAGTAATTAACATGAATGAATTCATATACTTATCTATGGAAAAAACATTTAGAAATCTACTCTTTTAGAAATTTTTCAAATGCATAACAATTTTATTAAATTACAGTTATCATGTTGTAGAATATATTTTTGAACTATTATTTCACTTTCTACTTTAAAAAAAAAACATGTTTGTGTTCTCTTACATCACCAAGAAGCCTGAAAAGAAATATTCTGATTTTCTCAATGATAAATTTATATTCAGAGGTTTAACCTTTTCATTAGGCCATGAATTAGTTCTACATGTAGTCCACTTGCTTTTCTTTCACCAATAATCTACAATATGAATCAAAGTTCCTATTAGTATAAATAATTGAAATATTAGCCTTACAGATTATCAGAATGAAAAATTAATAGAAACTTCACATTTATTTTTAAATAGAGTAACAGTCAAGCATGTTCATAGTGGTTATTTTTAGAGAATGAGTGTAAAATGAAAATGGATTTCTTTATATCCTTATACGTTATTTTAGTATTTTTCAATACACTCACACTATTAATTATAATGTATATCCTAAACAATAACAGTGTAGTGGAGTTCTAATTCTGTAAAGTTTTTCACTTAGAACCAAAATATATATTATTTTATTTTGTTACTTGGTTAGCTCACTTAACAAGAAAACAACTGAATCATAAACAAAGAGATTCTCCCTAGGGAAACGGCCAGTTTAGGAACAGATTGTACAGAGGGCTTTTGATTTAAAAAGTGTACTACAACTTAAATTTTATTTTGTAATCCTCATTTGCAGTCTAATTAATTTTCCTAAGATGAATAGAACTTCAAAATAGTGCAGTTTAGGAAAACTTAACCATTTACAACTTTATCTAATTATCAAATACTCAGATGTTATGCAAAAGGAGTTAATACTTTATCAAAGTTTTATCCCAGTTCCAGAAGATCTGATCATTTTGACAGGATCTCATTCTCTACAATACACTGAAAAATTATAACAAACTATTGACATTTTTGATAATACATTGTTACAAGTCTAAAAGTGGATAACCTACCTACTTTATTATACAATATGGGGTCAAATGCAAATTATAAGCATTAGAGGACATTATTAGACTTTAATGTTGTTACAATTTAGTGCAGCTTTAGAATTTAAGGACATTTCATAACATATTATGTCTTACAAAAAGTGTAATCTTTTGTTATAGCAATGAACTTTCACATACTAATTGAAATATAAACAGAAAAGGCATGTGCTATTTCTCAGTTCTTTTAATTTGCATAATGATTACAGATTCTGGAAGACACAGAATGGTTATGTATTCAGTGATACATCTTTTAATTTATTACCATACAGCATGTGTGTATAATATCCAGTCTTCCATTACTTACTCCAAAGAAAGTAGTTTGTACCAAAAAAAAAAAAAAAGCTATTTAAGATGTGAGACAGAGCCGGGCGTTGGTGGCGCACGCCTTTAATCCCAGCACTCGGGAGGCAGAGCCAGGCGGATCTCTGTGAGTTCGAGGCCAGCCTGGGCTACCAAGTGAGCTCCAGGAAAGGCGCAAAGCTACACAGAGAAACCCTGTCTCGAAAAACCAAAAAAAAAAAAAAAAAAAAAGATGTGAGACAGTTGTGTAGCTTGATCTCCTTGAGGGGTCCCCCTGGCAGTAGGATCAAGATCCATCCCTGGTGCATGAGCTGGTTTTTTGAGGCCCAGTACCTATGGTGGGACAGCTTGCACAGCCTTGATGCAGGGGGAGGGCCTTGAACCTGCCTCTACTGAATGTCCTAACATCTGCTGACTCTCCATGGGAGGCCTTACTTTGTTGGAGGAGAGAATGGGGGGAAGGTTGGTGGGGGAAGGCTGGAGGGGAGAGGGGGCAAGAGAGGAGGATCTGTGATAGGGATGTAAAGTGAATAAAAAATTACTAAAAAATAAATAAAATGTGGTCATATCAGAAATTGTAGCTAAATTATATGAGCATTTGTTGACTCTGGAGAAGACATGCCCTTGGGTAACACACACACACACACACACACACACACACACACACACACACACACACACATACAAACAAATCCCATACATGTCAAACAGTTTTCTCCTTACCAGATTGCACTATAAAATTAGTATGCAAATAAGACTTTGAACTTTTTAAGTATATTACATGAAAAATTATATACTGTCAAATTAAAAATAAAAATTATTGTGCTTGGTTTAAAATTGGGCATTAACTTTTAAGATTCAGGGCACACTGTTGACAGTTCAGGGAGCATACTGGTAGTGTCATCATGCTTGGTAAAAAGAAAAGACTGTGGCCTGTCATTCTGGTCATATATCATTCAGAGTAATTTATTTAATCTCTGTGAGGACTCAATTTCCCAACTCTAAACTAGGCATAAAATACTATTATGCATAGTTTTAAATATATTTTACACTAAGGTAAACTCATAGCATAATATCTAGTAGGTGGTTGATGAAGTTGATATGGGTAGTTACTTTATTTGCCTATAAAACGTGATATAACTCCAAACAAAGCAAAACAAAAGCTTCAGAACAGATTGAAATAAAATAGGACAGTGTATAATATATAAGTGTGGTGAATCAGTACATTTTAGAGACAGCACAAGATTCTGACATTATACCTCTAATTGTGAAATGATTATATGAAATTCAGTTGCTTTTCTGCAACTAATTCTCTACATTTAAACTTGAGATCTGATGTTAGTTATTCAATTGAGATATGTTATGAAAGTTACTTAACAATGTTTTGATCCTATAAGCTTGAAATAACCGTCAGTTACTCTCATAGCTTCAATAAATTTTGAAATCCAAATTCAAGTGAAGATTAAATGCATCATCAGCTACTTAATGTTATCATAATTTAAAATACATTAACTTTCTTTTTTAACAATTTGTCATTTTAAAAGGTGAATATGAAGACAAAAATTGCAAGCTGTTCTTTCTTTTCAAATCCATTACACATACTTTTATCCTTGGCATGGAGAGCATACTTGTCATGGAATACTTGTGGAAGTCTAAGGACAACTTACCAGAGTTTGTTTTCTCCTTCCACCACATTGGTTTGGTCCCAGGCTCCTTGATAGGCACCTTTATCAGCAGAGCCATACCTGTTCTTTAGATATTTTTATTATTTGAGAAAGCATTAAGGTAACACAAAGACAGGGTATTTAGTTCAAATAAGCAAAGGAAACTTTCTTTTTCTTTTGCATTTTGTACTTGGGGAATTTTCTTGATCTTTCTCTTCAAAGGGAGTAGATAATCCATTTCTATGAGCCTAGGGTCATGATTAGGATAAAAGAAAAAAAGAGAAATTGAACAACTTTGCATACTTTGGTAAAAGAAAAATAATTCATTTAAGCTTACTCAGTACATCATAGCCTTGTCACAAAGTTGGAAGGGACATTTGATTCGTATTACTAAAGGGCTCTATTGACATATATATGGATTCAGTTTGCAGCCTGTAAATAAACTCCAAATTACAAGTGTTTTCAGGAGACAATGTGTGTGGTGTGGAGGGTGTTCTTTTACTGAAGGATGGCCGATTTTCAAAAATTGCCTTATGAACAGAGGGTTACTTCAGGGAGAACACAGCTGCTGCTGCTGCTGCTGTCGCTGCTGCTTCTGCTGCTTAAAAACTGCTCCCTTACCTATAGTGAACTGTTTTGATTTTAGGTTTTACACTTAGCCTCTTAAACAACAATTCTTTGTTATAAATCCTAGTTGGCAGAATCTGACAATGAACAAGAGTTGTTGGACAAACATATTTTATTCTTTAGTTGCTGTCCTGTTCAATTTTATGCATTGAAAACTTAGGTGAAACTGTTAAAAAAAAAAGCTCCTCTTAGTGTTTTAGCAATCATTTTTCCTATATTACTCTGTCACCTATTATTTACATTCAAGGTATACTTTATAAATAACAACAGAAATGGTGGTTATGAGAAGCAGTTACAGAGATGCATATCTACAGGTCGTATTGCCGTCGTTAGACCGAAGAAACAACTTGAGGAGATCTGTCATCTATCATGCTGAATACTGCTAATAACAATGCATTCTGTCTTTGGAAATCCCTGAGAGTAGATTTTAATGTTCCTACTACAGAAAATGATTAATATGGTATGTAATGTATTTGATAATAGCTAGAAATAGCCAAACCAAATGTAAAAACTTAAACTTTTACTGCCAGTTCAAAAGTGTTACAAATTCAAATTAACATGAAATTTTGGAAAGTCTCTATATTGGACCCTTACTTCCAATGTTTTATGATTTATTCATTCTTAATTTTACTATGAGAAAATATTTTTATATATCCTTAAAAAGAACAATGCTTACTATAATAAAAATTAAGCTCGGCAATGGGGGTACATGCCTTTAATACATCACTCAGGTGACAGAGGAAGGCAGTTTGAGGCCAGCATGGTTTACAGAGCAAATTCCAGGACAGCCATGGCTGCACAGAAAAACCCTGTCTCCAAAAAAAAAAACAAAAAAAAAAAACAAAAAAAATAAAGATAAATATAGAACTGTAAATCTGGATGTTTTTGATTAATTTTACACCAACTCTATAGCCAGGTTATATCATTAACAGCCCAAGATTTATTTGAGTTGTATATATTTGTTTTCCTAGAGAACAAATGGGAGTTGTAGAAGAAAAAATAATTGTTGTTGAATGACAATAACTGTGAAGATTGAAAGCTTTTTTTGTAATTTGATAAAAGAGCTTATTATACTTTCCTGATGTAGTTGTTATTAGAATGAAACAGATTAACATTTTTATATAGTGTTAACCCATGGCCTGACACATAGTAAAAACTTCATATATAGCTTTTTTTTCAGCTTCCTTTTTATTAGTCATCACAGTGAGAATAATTTTAGAATTCTGAAAATTAAAATAATACATTATGGTAAATTCCATTATGTTATAATTTAGTAAATTATAACAAATCAATTGCATATTTACACCCCTATATTCTTGTATGTGATATGTATGACATGTTAGTAGACAGAAAAATGTAAAAGATTTGCAGCTAACATACTCCAACACTAGAAAAGAAAATATTAAATAATTATTCTAATTTATAAATTTCAAAGGCTGATAGAAATTCATGATATTTATATAGCATTGTAAGTAGTATTAGGAGTTCCTGTGTTCATCATGATGTTTTTGTAGTAACCAAGGTTTGAATCACAAAAAGTGATATCTAAGCTAACATTTAATACTATGAAGAATTGTCATGCACATACCAAGAGGAATTATTCCCTCATCAAGAAAAAAAATAAGGTCATTACATGTTAACATGACAATTACATTCAAGGATGTCTATGTTGTTTAAGTACTTTAATGTGGGAGGAAAATACTGGCCAAGAATTTTTCAGAGAAGGGATATTTGTGGTGAAATGAACACGAAGCAGCCAGTGCAGGGATAATACTTTAATTTGTAATAAGGATATGTGTTCTGCTTTTGCCTAAATGAATTAAATGATTGTAATTGGGTTTTAAAAGGATGACTTTGGTAACTGTGTTAACAGTGCATAAGTAGTAACTGTGTAACTAGAGACTTATTGCAGTCATCGTCAGAACAGAAAGGCATGATTTCAATTATGCTAGTGGTAATGGAGATGATAAAAAGTGTTCAGATTTTGTTTACTGAGAATTAAATTAAGAAGAAATGATAGACTTAAATGTAAAGCATGAGAAAAGCAGAGGTGTCAAATTGACACCTATATCTTTTCAATTGGTAATTGTAAGAATAAATTTATTATCAACTGAGATTGGAAAGACTGTAGGTGAGACACACTAATGGAAGAGATGAGGACATCTGTTCCTAATATCTTATATTTGAGATGTCTATTAGATAGATATTCTTATGGACATGTTGAGGAGGAAACTGAATGCAAACAACTTTCAATTTCATGGGAAGAGAAGTCTGGATATCATAAAAGAAATGAGTGTGTGGCTAGAGCCTTGGAGTATTCCAGTTTTGGTACAGCTATAAGAACCATTATAGAACTGTTTCAAAGACTAGTATGCAATGCATGGCAGCAAGGTGGAGAAATCTGTAAAGAAATAAGGAGTAGTCAAACTGCTTACATGTTGAAATAGCATCAAGTAAGATCAGGAAAAAAATCAACCATTGATAAAGTGCTTTACCAACCAGAGAAAAGTAATGTGAACAAACAAGTGAAACTGGTCACATTAATGGCATTTTTAGTACATAACCAAGGGATCACAGTCATTATCATATGGCCTACATCAAGACTAATATGGGCCTCGATGGGTAATGTTTAGAAAAAGTGATTGCATGTGAATAGTATGGGGGACACACAGTCTCCTATGTGGATAGACCATACCATCTCATATTATCTTCTATTTGGGGGATTTTACAATATTTATAATTTTTTTCTGCTTTATAGGGAGCTTTGATGCTTTGAATTTGTGATATACCTGGTTAAGAGTAATGGTTTTGCTTTGCCACAGAGTATACAGCAGATGGAATTTTAAAGGCACTGTTTATTTTCACTATTAACAGTACAAAATCCCAATATCTAGCTAATGGTAGCTGAATTTTACATTTACATCTCTGATTATTTTCAAGACCATCAATACTTCTACATTTTATAAAGAGAATGGATAATAGACTTCGTTGGACTTTTGCTCATGTTTACTCACAAAAGAGGGATGTTAACAGTGGTCAATTATCTTAAGGTAAAAAGGAAATAACCCTCTGGGATACAATAAGCATTGCAAAGTCTCACTCTGTTCTTGAATTATATAAATAGATAGATAGATAGATAGATAGATAGATAGATAGATAGATAGATAGATGATAGATAGATAGATAGATAGATAGATAGATAGATAGATAGATAGATAGTCATCAAGTTTAATGTTTGTCCTGCTACCATTTATTGTCAATCTGTCACAATCTAGAGTCATGTGAAAGAAGTCTCAACTGAAGAATTGCCTAGATCAGGCTGAGCCATGGGTGTTTATGTGGAGGGTGGTCTTGATTAATATTGATGTGGTAGGGCCCATTACATATAAGTTGTGCCATGATATGGCATGTGGTCCTGGCTCCCTATGAAAGTTAACTAAGCATGAGAATGTGAGTGATTCAGCAAAGAGTATTCCTTTATAATTTCTTGCTGGAGTCGCTGCCCCAACTGATTTTCCTCAGTAATAGACTGTGATATGGAACCATATGGCAAACACTCATGTTTTGACACCAGGTGACTTTTTTGTCAGTGTTTTATTACAGCAACAGAAAGGAAAATGGAACACTGTTCATTCAATTATATTTCAAAATAACCAGTTCATTATTCACCCAGTATATAGAAGATACCCACAGACATGACTGTGTCTTATGTAAAACTCAACTGGTTTTGAAACTAGGAAATGCACTTCTGTGCTTAAATGAATAAGAATTGTATAAAGTGCTTTGCATCACATGACATTATATTTATCCATATTAACTCAGTAATAATTTATGAATTAAGTGGGGAAAAGCCATATTAATGCTTCACATTGGTTTTGAGATAACCACTTGCACTCCATCCATTATTCTTATCATCCATTAGAATTCCTTTTTTGCCTAGAATTTCCTCAACATTTAAATTCAGTACTCTGTATGTCCTCATTTATGTTTCCATCACTCCATTTCTGAGAAGACATCATGTCTGCAACTTTTCCTGCCACACCAGGCTTTTAGATAATGTCTTCATTCAGACTGAACTTGCGGGTGTAAGGAGATTAGTCATATAAAGTTATAGCAGAGTTAAAATTTAAATTCTCTATTAATTATATAGTCATTGCCACCTATGTCTTTGCTATAGCATAGTCTTAATTTGATTATTTGTTTTACACGGCTACTTAGCCAATCACTGTTCACCATATAGAAAAAAATATTTGTAGAAAATAGCAGCTTCTGCATGAAGACTAAACAAGTTTCTTCATTACTAGTGCAAATTACATTAATTTATCAATATCTGTGAAAGTATTTTTCTCTTTATTTTTTCTCATTATTTATAGGATAGGGTTAGTATAAATGTACTACAAAATATTTGCTGAATATGCTGATGGCCTTATGTTGCAGGAATAGCAGGAGCAGTCCCAAACATCACTCAAATAGATCAGGAATTAATCTCTTTTTTAATCTTTTCATATCCATTATATAATTCAAAACATCATTTTTCCTACATATGGTCTTCAAAATCTAGGATGCCTAAATCAAACTCTGTGTCAAGTGATTCTTGTTAGCATGGTAATGTTTTTATCTGAATTAACATGGAAGTGGAGATCAGCATTACATTTGCATGACATATGGGACCTTTCAAAGGATTTGAATCCATCAGACTTCTCTATACTGTTGTAACCCAGTCCCATAATGAGTATGTCCCTTCAAATCATCAAGTACCAAATCTGTCATATTAAGCTTACACAATTTTTCCCAGATACAAAATTCCAAAATAACCTTTCCTGTCAGATTACCATCTTTTGTAATACACATTGACTTCCCTGTTGCATAAGAACTCTACATTCTAGCATGGTAGACTAGATTTTCAATATATGGTTTCAATTATCTGTTGGCACTGTGAGTTTTAACCTGCTAACAATTACAGAACTTAGAATCACTTGGGGGACTGTACCTCTGGCCATAACTCAGGCATTATCTTGATTACATTAATAGATGTAGGAAGACTTATCTTAAAGTTTATTGGACCAGCGTTATGCAAACTGAAAAGGCCTGCTAAGCACTGGCAAATATACATTTATTGTTCTATGTTCATAACTACTGATATCATGTGACTAGATGCTTCAAGCTCCCTCTGCTGTGACTTCCCAGAAACTGTAGGCCAAATAAAACCCTTTCTTTCTTTACTTTTTGTTTTAATAAAAACAACCTCACAACATTTATTGTCACCTGATAATAAGATAAGGGCCACTAAAACAATATGAATAAATCTTGGACTCTGCTCCCAGCAGCAGACACCTTTAAAAACACTGCATGTCCTCTTCAACCTCTTCAACTTCTCAAGTGCTTGCCAGTTTCTAGTTGGAAACACTCTGGAGCAGAGTTATATTGTCTCCTTTAAGCATGATCCGACCCAATTGTTTCCTTGACTTTGGTCTTTGTGACTTCCACCATGGCGTACCAGGGCCAGGGCCAGAAGGTGCAGTATCTTCAGATACTTGCAAAATAGGTCTCAGATTCAGGTCTGGCTGTACGAGCAAGTGAATATGCAGATAGAGGGTTGTATTATTGGCTTTGAAACGTGTACATGAGTTTGAAACTCGTATTAGATGATGCAGAAGAAATTCACTCTAAAATAAACCCTTTCAGTCTTAAATTACTTTTGTCTCAGTATTTTATCACAACAGGAAAAGAATCTAATGCACAGTCCTTTCACAGCCATTTTTTTTGTCTCTTCCCATTGCAACATACACCAGCAAAGAATACATTTCCTAGATTTTAGATAGTCTGTTCTTCCTATTCTCTTTCTTTCAAGTGTGCTTTTCTCTGTATATACATCCTTTAACTTACTCTTCTATCTGGAAGTTTTCTGTTCTTTTAAGCTCCAAATCGTAGAACATATTCTTTGCGAAGATTCTTCTGGACAGGTGATTCTTTCTAGGGTTAGCAATCACAATACACACATAGCTGTACTGCATCACTTATGACAATGTACTTTAAGATTCATGTGTCTGCTTCATTTTTTTGCTATACAGAGAGCTCTGTGAGAAGCTATGTTGGATCTCATTCATTTTTTGTATCACCAGCACCCAGTGATGGCTAACACATGATATGTGTAAAAGTTTTTCTGAAATAGGTAAAAAGCGACCTTCCTATTTACTCCTACTCACATTCTCTGTGCAGTGGTCATTCCCCTGCTTATCTGCTTAATCATCAATCACTTTCTCATGTCTGCTCTCAAACTTCATCATGACATTTTGCTTATTCACCTCAGCCCTACAGTCCCTGATGTTGGAAATGGTGATAAAGATGAGCCAGGATTCTGTGATTGATTATGTGTAGACATTCCAGTTTGGATTGGTGCCAGAATCAGTGACAGCAGCTGCCATCATTTTTCTGTTCCTAGGATTTCTTCCAATCTCAGGTCATAGATTAATTCTAGAGCTGCAGCTGATGATTTGAAGCTTATAGAATGTATAATTCACTACTGCCTATCTGTATTTATTATACATTGTCAAATTTTATAATGGTAGTTTGTCTTTAAAAATTTTAAAACAAAACCAATAAATCACACACACACACACACACACACACACACACACACACACACAGTTATACAATTTCAAAACTACTTTAATGAATCCAGAAAATATTCATATAGAAACTTAGTATAATAAAGTAAGTTAGCAACAAACATGAATGAAGTAGCAGTTGTGAATAAATAACCCCACTAAAACTCAAGAGGTTTTTTGTTTTTGTTTTTGTTTTTGCTTTGTTTTTTTTTTTTCCTTGAGAAAGATAACATAAAATCTAGGAGAGAAATTCTGCTACTTGGTAAGGTATAGAATATTAAACTGACTTCTGGGACTTAAATTAACACATAATAATTTATAGTATTTAAAACATTAAAAGCAACAATATTTTGCTTAAGTATAAATGCAGAAGCAGAAAGAATAATGGTAAGCAGTTACTTTTATAGCATATTCATTAATGTATTTCTCCTGCCTACCAAAGACATTCACATTACAATTTTTTACCATGAAAACAGAGCATTTGATTTTATAAAGAAACAATCTTAGAAGATCTAAGAGATTTACTTAAAGATACAGGACTAATAGCAGGGCCAGAATTAAAATAAAGTTCTCTTTTCTCCATACTGATTTAACTGTATTTTTATGCAGTTTCCTCTTGTTACCAGGAAACAAGGACTGCATTTTTCATATTCTTAGTCCTCTACATAAAATAATTTAAAAATGGACTCAGGAGCTATCCTAAGCTCATTTTATTAGGGGGAAAACAATAGGGCAGACAAGCTGTAAATCTCAGCAGCTGCCAGGAGGAGGGGGATAAAGAAAAAAATGCCTTTGAGTTATAGGCCCAAAAAGCAGGCAGGCATAGTAATGAAGGTCTGCTAGCAGATGTATGGGGGTAGAAGGTCTTTACATAGAGTTAGAATTTCCAGCGTGTCAAATAAAGCCGACTTAAGATTTTGGACAGGTTTTGAAGAGATAAAAAGAGAGGGAATGAAAAGTTGAAAAGATATTTTAGTTAAGAACTCCTAAAAGTCGACAGGCTTAACAGTGAAGATCTTGGATTGAGGGAGGAGATTCTGAGTTATAAACATACATTAAGATACTTGCTCCCCCCATCTTTTTGATATGTATTCAGATGTATCACTTTTGTATAGGGGCTGTCTCCTGACCAAATAATTAACAGGGCCAGTTGAGTTTTTCTTAAATGAGGAAACATAATGTATGATATGGGTAATCTTACAATCCTTTAAGGAATTTAGATTGTCAAATCTCTACGACAGGCTAGAATTACAACTCCTATTCCTACTCCTTTTTAGCAAATACCATGTAACAAAGTAGATTGAACAAAATTAAAGGCAAATCAAAGGGAAATAAATCTGTAAAATAGCTTATTTTACCAAGAGGAAGTAGCTTTTCTTTAATTGGCGTCATCAAAGTCCTAAGAACTTTACATTTTCTTTCATGTAGCTTATGAAGTTTTAAAGAACTCAATTGGGATGCTTTAAAGTTATGCAGAAACTGGAGGCCAGATCCAAAGCTGATTATGAGGGGGAGGGTCCATCATCAAAGACTGCCAAGTCTGTTAATGCCTAACAATCTATTGTGATTGGTTTTTGTTTGTGTATTTCCTAGAATGTAAGCAGTTACATTTACTACAAAGAAGAGTTGTTCTGCTTCTCTGTAAAGTAATTACAAATTGTGGAGATCTGAAAGGACCATAGTTGTTTCTACAAATGATTGAAATGCAAAATATTGAGAATGCTTATCTTCACTGCCAATGGAAATATGAGAAAATGGTAATTACTAAATAACAAAACAGTCATAGAGCAACTAGCCTATTTGTTTAGTGTTCTATGTATGGACTAGAATTTTTAAATGCAATGAACTAATACAATTTTCCAAATCCTGCCTCATCAAACACAAACCAAATGTTGAAGTAATCAGCAGCTTGAGGATTACATCAGAAACTGGGAAGGCATTGATGAGATAACCAAATGCTATATATCTTATCCTTAATTGCCCTGGCTTAAAATTAGCAAGAAAATGCTTAGTCTCTAATTTCTGAAAAGTAAAGACAGCTGTGGCTGTTTACCCTAAGTTTAGCTCCGAAGTGAACTGAATGAAAGCAAGAAATGGATTAAATGTGTTAGCATTTTAAAAACTGACACATTTAACCTGAACCAGTGAATGTATTCTCTTAAAATAAAATTGGAAGACTAGATCAGGTAATCATTCCTTTTCGATCTGTACTTCTTGTAGCTCTCCACTAAAGTCATATAGCCAGTTTTGCAAAGCATTTTGTGTTTTGACATACATTTCAAAATCATAGAACTGAACAACTATTTATTTGGTATTAAATAAAAACAAAAAACACCAATTTAAATTTATTAATTTGTTAGTGCATTAAATACCTGCCAGCGCTCTTTGTGAAGTTTTGTACAAGAGTCTATGTATGTTAATAACCAGGATTTGTTGCTTGACTTCAAAAGCTTACTGCATGAGACAATCAATACTAAATTGTTAATAGCTATCTCTATAATACTGTTACTGACAAGTTATTTCTTGATCCCCAGATAAATACTGAGAAATTGAGTAAGCTAAAAAACAAGGATCAGTGCTATTAAAAGAATAAATATCTTAACTAATTTTACCTACTCAATATAAATTAGCCTTGGATTCTAAGAAATCAAATATTTGACAGGGATTTAGAGTTGTGGTTTCTTAAATGTTGTGGAAGTCCACTGTCATGCAAGGTTGGTTAAATAAGCATGAATGGACAGTTCTGAAGTCCTCCTCTGCTTATAGTTGTAGAGAGTAAGTCCTTACAAAAATAATTTGAAATCAGAAATTGTAAGTTCTATTTCCAACACTGGCAAAACCCAATTTAACTTTGGTTTGAGAGCTCTTATTTTATCAACAACACTAATTAATCCTTAAAAGTTCCTTCTGTAACAATAGAGATATTTGGGATGATTGCTGATTGGTATTTTCTTTTGGGTAACAATTTTTTGAATTGGTAACCAATTTCATTTTTTGAATTTACAGACATTTTTCTTCTAAATTTTTACTCTATATAATTTCAAGAAGGTTATTTTATAGTTAAAAATCTATTTTTTATTTCTTTGTCTTGTCTTTTTCACACTTTGTCATATGCCTTTATCTTTTTCTGTTTGTTTGTTTTTTTGTTTGGGAATTTCACGTATGGGTTGAATGTGTTTTGGTCACACCCACACCACATGCCTTCCCCTCAAATTCCTCACTTATCTTTCCTACTACTTTTTCCTCCTAACTTCATTGGCTCTTAAAACAATACAAAATCTCAATGAGTCCACTTAGTGTTTGCTACCTGCATGTACACAGATGTGAAGGAAATATTGGCAGTTGATGGTTGTTGGGAACAAAGAGTCAGTTTTCTTCATAGATAGGGCTCCAAGAGTCTACCCTTGATCTAGTAGATTGGTTGCAGAGTTTTGCATTGTGAATTTGAAATTAAGAGCTGATCTTTAGACATGATTTATTTTTAGAAATCTCATTTTTTAGCTTGTCCTTCTAGACAAGTTTTTGAGATTACTACTTCACGGCTTTGATGAATAATCATCTGCGTGGAGCCCACTTTTATTTTTGCTTTTTTTTTCATTTTTACTTTGAATACTGTTATACCCGTGAACAACATAAATTGTGATTACCAACCTGTTAACATGTAGATCATTTTAATTATTACCTAGGAGCCACATATGCAAAGCACAATTCTGTGAAATTTTGCCGTTATGATGAGTAATTTTTAGAAAATCTAAACTATGAGTAGTTTTGAAAAGGTCTTGACTTTGTCTATGAACCTAATTTCTAACTCTGCCTCCTATGAATCTAAGACCAAATCAAGCACTTTCATTGTAAACCAATCAAAGGGTTTGAGAACCTGTAAATACCAGAGCAGCCTAGACATCAGGTTTGTCTGGTTCTGCTGAATGCTGCCTTTAGTTTTGTGATCTAAATACCACATGTAAAAGAATGCTATTATTTTTTCTCCAGTGGTTCTATGAGTTTTGCGGCAGCCTAGCTCAGGTTATATATTCTGTCATATTATCAGAAATCTATGTTTTGTACTCCAGAAACTTTTATTACTTTTGTGCACCACAAAATACACTTTAAAACCTCTTTTCTTTTTGGAATATTTGCATTGTTGAAAGAATATGGGTATATTTTAGCAGAGACCTGGTCATTTCTCAGAGACTTTTGATTGTTCCTTATATCTGAACTTTGCTTTGTAAATGTCCTTTTTTACTTCTTTTCTTCCAACTTTACATCCTTAGCATTTCAGAAGGAAAGGATACGTTTGATAAAACTTGCAAAATTTTGGTTCTTGCCTGAAATCTACTTTATCTGAAAATTTAAATTAATTCAGCATAAAAATAAGCTAAATGCTAAGTTAAATGCTAGTACAGGAAAACTCTCTTTTTTAAATGCGTCTTTTTTTTTTAAGAGCCTGAAATGTCTGGTGAAGAAGCATAATTCTTTCATGGAAGAGTTTTATGAACCACAGATGTTTTTCAGCCACCCACAGGGATATATACCACCACACTGAGGACAGCAGATGCCTCCTCTCCCACTTTCATATCTGGCTTCATTCCTTAGGAATCTATTTCTTTCAGTGATTAGCTCAAATAAGCTTATTTCAGCACAGTTAACCTCAGCCTCTTCTTGAAAGTAGATTTTATGGGATGAGGTAAGAAAAAATAGACCAACTCATCTAAAATCCTGGCATTTCCAAGTGGCAGGTTTTTCTTTGAGTATCATTATAAATTATGCCTGCCAAAAAGTAAATATCTAAAATTCAAGCTACTTTAGAGAAATAAAGTTAATATAGATTCAAATTAATCGAATCTACTATATGCAGAATGTATTTTCAGTTCAACCTCTTCCAACTCAGTCTTCATATGATCATTGCTACAGCTAATATAAACATACAGCAGCTGCATTATGTTTATATGTGTATTGGTTTTCTGTTGTTTTTACAGGTTATCACAAATTTAGTGACAAAAGATAATATAAATCTATGAAATACTTTTTAAAGTTGAAGTTCCACACAAATCCCAGTGGACTGAAATCATGGGGACAAATCTCTTATGTGCCTTTCTGCAGCCTTTGGAGGACAATCTTTGTCCTTGCATTTTCCAGGCTTTCTGCTTTTCTTACCTAATATCTGTTTAACAATGTAAAAAGCAACAACTTTGCATTCCTTTCATGTTCCTTCTCCACACATACCTTTAAATCTATTTTTTTTCTTTTTAAACACTTACTCAATTGGACTTTGTGGCTTAATCCAGGAATATATATATATATATATATATATATATATATATATATATATATATATATATATATATATATATATATTCCTGGATTGAACTATAGTTACAGATGATTATAAGCCACCATGTTATCAGGTTGGTGATGGAAATTGAACCCTATTCTGCTACAAGGGCAACCTACCCATAATTGCTGAACAATCTCTCTAGCCACCAAAGAATTTACTCTTAATCATACCTGCAAAGTCTCCATTGGTAAAAAAAAAAATCAGAGGTTTTGGTTGTAAAATTAAACCTTAGGCACCTTTGGGGAGGATCATTTTGCTTTATTATGATGTATCTAATTCAAAATATGTTTTCAATTCCCCATTTTTGCTTCATTTTAATTTATCTTGAAATAATGTATTTTAATTAGAATATAATTACCTCATTTCCTCTCTCCTCCCTATAAACTTAGCCATGTTCTTATCAAATTGATAGTTGGATTTTCTTTATTATTATTACATGTGCACAAATATATAAATACAGCTTAGGAAGTTCATTTTTGTTGTTTATGTGTATGTAATTTCAGGACTGACCCCTTTGTATATGATGACTGATTAGAGGGCTTGTCCCTGGGAGAAGCTAATTCTCCCTTTCTCTGAAGTTATTAGTTATTTGCATTTCTTTGCTTATGTATGAGATTCTGAGATTTTTCCTCCCTTTCATTAGGATGTCTATTGATACTGTCATTATTCAGGTCTTGTTTATAAAGCAAGTTCTAGGAGAAATAGTATGAGTCTCACAGCATACTTCCTTGTCCTCTGGCTTTTACACACTTTTTGCCTACTCTTAGCAATGTACTCTGAACCAACCATAAATGCAGGAGATGTGTATCTGATGTAGACACTGGGGGCCAGCACTCCACAATCATGTTTTCTTTGCATTTTGTCCAGTTGTTGATTGCTCTAACGGTCTGTTGCAAAATCATATTATTTGATGAGGGGTGAGAGTGATATTTATCTGTGGATGTAAAGATACATTTTAGAATGTAATTAAGAATTAATATGGCCTAGTAAAGTTGTGGTCTATGTTTTATTCTAAGATCTATAACCTCAGTTTTGAATAATCAAAGAAATTAGCTGTGTAATTAATCCAGTTCAGTTACTATAGTGTTGCAATGAATAATTGAGTGAAATACTTTTATATAGAATCAAGTATCAGTGGGAGAATTCTCTCCTATAAAAAGCAGTGATTTAAATATTCAAGAAATATTTGTTCACCACCAATTATGTTTTCAATATTGGCTTTTAATCAAAAGCATAAAATTATCTGAGACATTATTAGAATTAATTATGGGAGCAAAGGAAATGTTTCAATGTTTAAGAGCAGTTGTTCCTCTTTGAGAGAACTGTTTAGTACATATCAACCAAATCAATGGCTTTAAGGGATCTGAGACTCTCTTCTAGCCTTTGTGGGTGCACATACACATGCAGAGACATACATAGAAGCATAGAATTAATTTTTATTCTAAAATCTTTTTATTTTTTCTCGTGTTTATATTAAAATGAGCAATGAATTCTATATTCTAACTCTCAGAACTATTTATATGAAATCTTGAACCTTTAAACATTGGTTTATATTTAAATTTATAAAAAATTATAATAAATGGTATACACTACTATGCATAGTCCCTATTTTATATTTAAAATAAATTCAGAGTTGTTTTGCATTATAAAATTTCAGAATGTTTTCATTTTCATTAAATACATTAGAAAATATAAGGACAAAATATTTGAAACACATACTACCAGGAAGTGAATTATTTGCCTCTCAAAATTGCATTGAATTTATTATGAAGTCCATTTATGGCTTTATTAAATAAATCATTTGCTGTGGAATAATCCTCTTTTACACTGTAAAGGTTAGTCACTCCCATTGGTTTAATAAAATATTGATTGGCCAGTAGCCAGTCAAGAAGTCTAGTTGAGGTGACCAAACTAAGGATGTTGGGAAGAGGAAGGATGGAGTCAGGAGTCACCAGCCAGACACAGAAGAAGCAAGATGAGAATGCTGTATTGAGAAAAGGTTCCAAGCCACATGGCTAAACATAGATAAGAAATATGGGTTAATTCAAGTGTAAGAGCTAAGTAGTAATAAGCCTGAGCAACCAGCTGTATATTTATAAGTAATATTAAACCTCAGAGTCAATTATTTGGGAAGGGGCTACAGGATGTTTGGGAAATGCTGGCAGGACAAAAACTTTGCCTACAATCATTGTGTATTCTTGATTAGACATATGGTGAAATAGAAGAGCTCACTTTTTTTGGTTGTACAGAGTTTTTTCACTTAATAAAACCTTTTATTAATTAATTAGCTTGGATTTCAATGGCATTTGAGACAGGGATGAATACCCTTATTGGTTGTCCAGTGCAGAGTGGTGAGACCTGAAGCTGTATACACACAAACAACAAAAACAGACTATTTATATATTTGTACATATGTATGCATACATACATACTTACATGTATGTAACAACAGTAATCAAAGAAAAAGGAGCTATCAACTTGACAGTTTGTATGGGGGGAATGGCAAAGGTTAGAGGAATGTTACCTGTGTGGTACTGGAAGGAGGATCAGAAGGGAGAAAAGGTATGTAATTCTATTTCAATTAAAAACAAATTTAAAGCTGGGCAGTGGTGGTGCACACCTTTAATCCCAGCACTCGGCAGGCAGAGGCAGGCAGATCTCTGTGAGTTTGAGGCCAGCCTGGGCTACCAAGTGAGTTCCAGGAAAGGCACAAAGCTACACAGAGAAACCCTGTCTCTAAAAACAAAAAACAAAAAACAAACAAACAAAAACCTAAAATTTTAAAAAAGAATGGAAACATGGAACCCACTATGGTCTACAAAATACTTTCTCACAATTCAAGAAATAATTTTGTTGGGAAATTAAAGCATGTCTAATTCATTTTGTATTACCCACAATGTGGTGGTGATTTGTTATTGTCTATGAGCCATTATTATACCAACATAATTCATTTTTTGGATTAAAACTTTAAAACATAGAGAAAAGTACCTTGGCATATAGTTCTAATTAAACTATAGTTCTGAGCAAAAATAATATAGAAAATAATGTTTTATGGTTACATTAGATTAATATGCCATGTAAGGAATGCTGTTTGTTTTTACTTCCATTTTATATGTGCCTCCTATTCTTACCTTTCCTTCTCCAAATTCTCACTTTGAATTATTTTCTTCCCTTTCTAATATTCAGCCTTCTCTCTTTTCAGAGTGAAATCATTGCATTGTAAACTATTCAATTAATATATCTTAAAACATTTTAATTTAATATGAATTTCCCTTTATTTGGTTGCTGAGGTATAGGATGTCACCATCTCCCTCTTTTTAAAATTATTTATTTCATTTTATGAGATTATAATGTAATTGCATCACCTCCGTCTTCCCTTTCAGCCTTCTAATTATATATATATATATATATATATATATATATATTATATATATATATATACTTTTTATTCTCTTTTAAATGCATACCCTCTTTTTTCATTGTTTGTTGGTACATGAGTATATGTGTATACATCTGTATCCTGAAATATAACCTGTTCAGTCCCTACAATGCTACCTGTATATATATTCAGGCAAAGTGGCTTAGCCCTGCACAAAGAATTATAGGCAACTAAGGAATGATGATAGTGTAAGAAATAGTCTTCCCAAGGAAACAGCAAACCTGTAGGTTATCCAATACCAAATCATCATCTTTCTTTGCTTAAAAATATTATTAACAATTAATTTATCTTTTATGAAAAATGCAATAAATTAATTATAGTGATTTATATTCAGCAATCATATGGGCTAATATAATCATAATATGTATCACCTATCCTTGTTTGTTTAAATAGGAAAAGTCAAACTTAAGTAGGCAAAAGTGTGAAGCTGATTATGTATTCAAGTGATCAGAATCAGGCAGGATTTGATTAAATGCACTGTGTGGGTATTCTGCAATTACTTTGACCTGCAAAATAGAACATACTTATAACAAATCTAAATTAGAATATCTTAATTTGTTTTATCTTTGTTTGTTTATTGTTACTTTCTGAGTGCACTAACCTGGTTTACATTTTCTATGAACCTCCTAATGTCTCTATGCTAAATATAAGAGGGTATTTGAAAACAATGATTTATCTACAAGTTTAGACAACATATTCACTTCAATTAACTATCCAGGAGAGTTTACTCTTTTACTAATTTCTTTTCAAAATTAAATGAGTAGCTGTTGTCTTTTTTCCTACAGTTGTTTTGTTTTAAAGTTAAAATGATATATTTTATATAGTGATATATCGTTGCAAGTGGGAAAGAAACCCAGCATCAACCTCACCATTGATTTGTACAAAGTTGAACCAGAAATACAAGGAGTTTGCTGTGAAATTATTATGCCTTCTAGAAATGTCATAGAAGCTACACTCATGAAGGTTCATCAACACAACTGCATAAACATGAGCTGAATAATGAAGCTAAAGTTTTCCTTTGTCCCACTGGTCTGCAGTGGCTCAGACACAAGTAAACACACAGAGGCTTATATTAGTTATAACAGCAAGGCCATAGATCAAGCATTTTGCTAGATACCTCTTATATCTTAAATTAACCCATTTTTACAAATCTATACTTTGCCACATGGCTCGTGACTTACTGGTATCTTTACAACTTGCTTCTCCTGGCAGCAGCTCATACCATCTCTCCTGCCTTCTCCCTGTCTCTTTGAATTTCCTGCCTGCCTCTAAGCTAACTTGACATAGGCCAAATGGCTTGATTAATCAACCAATCAGAGCAACATAAATTCTCAGCATATAGAAAGACATTCCCCCATCAGAACAAGTACAGTAGCAATAGATACTTTAACGTAGATCAGGGGAAGACCAAGATATACAAGCATATACAAAAACTATGAGCACTAAAGAATGCTGAGAGTAGGAGAAATAGTCTTCCCCAGGGAAGAGCACACCAATTAGTTATCCAATCAGTTTTATTGACCATGTCCTTTGCTCTACAAAAGCTTCTCAGTTTCAGGAGGTCCCATTTATTAATTGTCGCTCTCAGTGTCTGTGCTACTGGTGTTATATTTAGGAAGGGGTCTCCTGTGCCAATTTGTTCCAGACGACTTCCTACTTTCTCTTCTATCAAGTTCAGTTTAACTGGATTTATGTTGAGGTCTTTGATCCACTTGGACTTGAGTTTTTACATGGCGACAGATATGGATCTATTTGCAATCTTCTGCATGTTGACATCCAGTTATGCCAGCACCATCTGTTGAAGATGCTTTCTTTTTCCATGGTACAGTTTTGGCTTCTTTGTTGAAAATCATATGTTCATAGGAGTGTGGATTAATGTCAGGGTCTTCAATTCAATTCCATTGATCCACATGTCGGTTTTTATGCCATCACCAAGCTGTTTTTATTACTATAGCTCTATAGTAGAGCTTGAGGTCAGGAATCGTGATGGCTCCAAAGGTTGCTTTATTATACAGGATTCTTTTAGCTATCTTAGGTTTTTTGTTTTTCCATAATAAAGTTAAGTATTGTTCTTTTCAAGTCTGTGAAGAATTGTGTTGGGATTTTGATGGGGATTGTATTGAATCTGTATGTTGCTTTTGGTAATGTTGCCATTTTTACTATGTTGAGTCTACCTATCCATGGGCATGGGACATCGAGATCATGATGGGGGGACTTGTAGAGATGACCGGCCACACTAGTGGAAGCCCATGAACTGTGGACTGGGGGATGTGGAGCCCCCATGGGACTGGACTAGGTCCTCTGGATACAGAAGATTGTTGTTTGGCTTGAACTGTTTGGGGGGCACCCAGGCAGGGGGATCAGATTTGTCCCTGGTCTATGGGCAGGCTTCTGGAAACTGGTGCCTGTGGTGTGACACCTTGCACAGCCTTGGTGCAGTGGGAAGGGGCTTGGACCTGCCTAGGCTCAGTGTGCTGGGCTCTGCTGACTCCCCATAGGAGACTTCGATTTTGGGGATGTGGGGATGTGGGGTGGCTTGGGAAAGAGGGCTGGGTTGTGGGAGGAGAGGGGAGGGGATATCTGTGGATAGTATGTGGAGTATTCCAGACATAACCTTCCTAATCTCCATTGTGGAGAAGCAATCCCAGGTAATCTAGATCAATCAGCACTCCTAACACTGCTATTCATTTTTTAGCCTGTTGACTTAAGGGCACCATAAGCCCAATGTTACCAAGAAGTCTGAGCTTCTACTACAATGGAATATTTATTCTGTCTCCTGGCAGAAGTGCTCTCCTCTCTGGAGCCAAAACTCCTAAGTCATAATAATTTAAAGTCCTTGGAACAGAATATAAAACCACTCCCATTTCCCTCAGTACATGGTCAGTCATATAGATTTGCTTTGAAAGAGAAATGGCCAGATGTGCAATTGTATACTGATTCATTACTGTACTCAATGGTCTGGAAACCCTGGAAGGAAGAGCTGCCTCCCTAGAGACAAACTTCTGTGAGGCCAGGAAAGAGAGTACAGATTAAGAAATGAGTCCATCTATAAATTGAGAGGGCAGGACCACAGCCAGAATGAGCTAGGGAATGGGTGGACCATGTGTCCAGCGAGGTAATAGGTATATGAGCAGATGGAAGTTGAGTAGCCTGAATCAACAACTGGGACTAAGCCAAACTGAATCCTAGGGAGTTCTCTGCTTATAGATGCTTGATGCATCATGTTTCTTATTTTGACACTTCTATGAGTCATTCTATGTTTCTCCCAAAATATACCATGATAATACATGACATTGAGTCTCTTGGTGATGTCACTGGAATTCCTTGTCAGCTAGTGAGTATTGTTGTGAATAGTGTTCCTGTTTTGTTTTTTTTTTGCTAATTAGTTTTTTAGATTTTTTTTAAGTGGATTCTAGTAATTTAAAAACCTGGTAGCAACAATGGCTTCTGGTATTCATTATTATTTAAGCTCTTTGAGATAAGCAAAGTTAGGTTGAAATATCACAGTTAATACTGGGTGGAGCAAAGATTCCTTTCCGTTCTAGTAACATTGAAAACTATGTTTTTGACTGTTATAGATTCCTCATCACTACTGGGGAAAATGAGCATCTAATTTGAACTACACCTTGACAGTGGTGATCTAAGTTTTTCATCAATTAATTTATCCTTGTAGCCAACATTTAATCAAGTCCTAAAATATGCTAGACATTGAATTTAGGAAAGGAAATTCAAGAGTGCAAAAAGTATGGTGTAGTTTTTTGTTATGAAGAAATTGTGTACACTACTGTTCATTTGCAGGAATTACTAAACACTTTGCAAATCAGCCTAAATTTGTTTGCAAAGATGAGTATATTCAGCAAATGAAGGTGAAAATGGTTGAAGTTTATTTTTTTCAGATTAACAAGTTTGTCAGGTCTGTGTTCTTGTTAATTAGTTTCATGGTGCTGTGTTTAGAGTAGAACAGTTGTAATCTTTGTAATGTAATTCTGAACATATATTACTGACTGCTTTTAACATGCAATCTTAAATCAGACTAGGACATCTTCTTTCAGGTTTTTCCTTGACAAGTGTTCTGATTTGTTTCAAAGATTAAAGAAAAGTTATCATTTTGCAGATAGGCAGCTACAAGTTAAGTAGATAATGAAAACATTTTTTTAATTTAAGAACTCTACTAAAACACAGATTGCTACCTTGGCTTTTAGTCTCTCCCTGCCTTTTTAAGAAAGAGAAATTGAGGGATGTAGGAGAAGGAGGATGCCACTATACTGAAACCATGTTTCTGTGAAATGATGAAAGGAGAACAGAACACTTATGGAAACCTAATTTTATCAGGGCTTGAAATATTTGCTGTAAGACTGAAAAAACTGCTTAGCCAGGATGCTTCCAAGGAAATATAAAGAAATAGACCTGTTAGAATATTACTTCCTTCTCCTTGGCTGAAGAAGCAATGTTTCTGTCTGCTAATTGGTCTGGCTTCATTTATACTTAAATTCATTATTAATGTCATGTACAAAAATGTGCCTGCTGTGCTTGTTCGGTATAAACTGATTGTCTATAGCCTCATGTCAATTATTTTACTGAGCTTCAATTAAAAAAATATTTTCTTTATAAAGCTGCCAGAAGAATAGTATGTCCATAATACCCCAGTTTCTTTCCCTATGTGTTTCTGCTTCACTAGGTTATGGCTGGAAAAGTACATACATTTAAGATACCCAAATCTATAATTTTCCATATATGTTCATTGTGGTATGCTTACATGACCATGCTAATTGGTATAGAAATCACCTTTTATATTTGTCTGTTTATTTCTGTGTGGCATGAATATATGAAGTCTGTAGTCTAAACAAATTCCAGGCATATCGTACATAAGATATAGCCATAATGTTGCATATTAGGGTAACCGAATTTATTCAGTATGCAACAAAATTTATGTCCTTTGACCAGTTTAATTGCTTTCCCTCTAATCTTCCAACACTTGTTAACCACTATTCTGCAAATTATTTCTGAGTTAAAATCTTTGTTAAAAGATACCATGTACTATTTATCTTTATGTGTGTAAATAATTTCAGTTAGGAAATTATCTTCCTGGGTCATTTATGTTGTTACAATATTCAAGACCCTTTAAAATATGGAGTGATATTTCCTTTTATGTTTATATATAAACACATATGTTGCTAGAGTTTTCCTGCCTTGCCCACAGTCAGGACAAATCTTTGTCACCAGCCAGTCCCACAGCTGCTCAGACCCAATCAAGTAAACACAGAGACTTATAATGCTTATAAACTGTATGGCCATGGCAGGCTTCTTGCTAACTGTTCTTATAGCTTAAATTAATCCATTTCCATAAATCTATACCTTGTCATGTGGCTCGTGGCTTACTGGTGTCATCACATGCTGCTTGTCATGGTGGCGGCTGGCAGTGACTCCCTCTGCCTTCCTGTTTTCTCTGTTCTCCTCTCTGTTAGTCCCGCCTATACTTCCTGCCTGGCCACTGGCCAATCAGTGTTTTATTTATTGACCAATCAGAGCAATTTGACATACAGACCATTCCACAGCACACACATGTATGCATAGATGTACACAAAGTAAATTTTCTGTATCCATTTATCTGTTAATGGACACTCGGGTGGGTTCAGGATCTTGGACATTGTGAATAGTGAAACAATGGACAACGGAATAGAGTTATATTTTCATAATACTCAGTTACTCTCATCTGAACACATACATAAGATAAAGATTGTTGGATCAAATGGTATTTTTAATTTTCATTTTGGTTATATGCACATGTGTACATGAATGTACATATATGCATGTACACATGTACTTGTGTAAGTGTGTGTGTCAGAGGCTGATGTTAAATGTTTTCCACCAGTCTTCCTGTTATTACTATTATTATTTTTTAAGACAACATCTCTCATTGAACTTGATGCTAATAGATTGGCTAGACTGGCTAATAAGTAAGCACCAGGAATTCTCCTGTGTGCACTTCTCCAGTGCTGGGATTAAAGTGGCATGCCACTGTATCAACTTTTCTACTGGGCTTCAGGAATTCAAACTCAAATTATCATGTTTGCTGTACTTACCAATTGAGCCATCTTCTCTTCCCTAATTTTGGTTTTAAAGGCAACACGATACCCACAAAATTTATAATTTTAGAATGTTTTTAACTGAAGTAGAAACATATCACTTCTCCCTCCATTTTCTCCCTTCAGCTCTACCCTCAGACTATTCCAATATCCTCAAAATCTTGTTGATAGACTCCTTTACTTTGATTATATTTGTTATATAATGTGTGTGTGTGTATACAAATGTATATAAATACAACTTGCTGAGTCTGTTTTTGTTGTTTATCTACATTGTGTAAGGGTCCACTATTATCATAGTCATCAGCTTTTTATCATTACTCTTTTGCATATATACTTAATAACAGTATGAAAAAGTATTACACTGTTCTTTATCATTTATCCCATCTAATGATTCCAAGGCTTTTTGCAACATTTCTGGGATATATCTATTCTATGCTTCTTCTTTCTTGCATTGAGAAAGGGAGGGAGCTTAAGATTACATTTTATTGAATATGCAAACGTGGACAGACAATAATTCAGTGGGAAACATGTAATGTTTTATGATTTTAATATGGTTTGTTTTTGAACAAAAACAGGATATAATCATCAGACCCATACCTTTATTATTTTCTACTATCCTGGCTGGTAGATCATTTCTCATAGACAAATGTTTTTGCTTAAATAACAAATTATTCTTTCAGGTTATATAAGATGTACCTAATAAAAATTTAGTTCACACTCTTATTTTTATATATTATTATAGATACAATGTACCTCAAATACTGAGTTGTGCAAGAAAATGCACCAATAAAAAATATGAGTTCCACCTCCAGATGCTTTTAACTAAATAGCTTGATTTTTCCCTAACATATCCTTATTTTTTTTATTTTCTTTTGTGCATATGAGTGTTTTGTCTGTATGAGTATCTGTGTACCATTTGCATGTATGGTGCCCATGGAGAGTGTCAGATCCCCTGGAAATAGAGTTGCAATTTATATGAATCTTTGTGTGGAATCCAAGAATCAAGCTTGGTTCCTCTGCAAGAGCAACAGTGCTCTTAATTACTGAGTCAGATCTCCAAACCTTCTATTATCTCTTAATAAGGATTACTTTAAATTGAATGATAATAGTGAGGAATAAGAGAAATGTCTGTGTGTGATTGTGAGTCTTTATTACATGCCTCTAGTACATTTATCACAATATCTAATATTCTATTCTCACAAGCCAAAAGATGAGAATGTCAATGTCTGTGTATGTATGACTAGATAAGAAAAATGCGTTATGGCCTCATAATAGCACATTTTGAGTGACAGGAAGGAAGTGATGTAGTGATGATTGCTGCTACTACTACTACTACTACTAGTGATAAGTACTACTGCATATATGTACCTTGAAAACTGTATAACAAACCTTACATCAAAAAGTAGTCCCAAGAGACAACATATTATATGATTCTGTTTATAGGAAATATCAAAAATAAGCAAATTGGGCCAGTGAGATGACTTAGAGGAGAAGATATTAGCTGTCAAGCTTAATAAAATCAGTTTGATACCTGACACCTACTGGGTGGAAGGGAAAAATTGACTCCTGCAAGTTATCCTCTGTAAGACATTCCTGAGGCATGCACCCTTCTCAAATAAATGTTTAGGAGGAAATGTGGGACACAGATATATTAGTACTTTCAATTAGCTTGAAGAAGGAATATGAATTGACTATCAAAAATCAGTGAGCTTTTCATTTAAGGGCTGAAACAAGATAGTTGTGCTGATTGTTTAAAATATTGTGACTATACTGAGTATTATAAGGTTATTAATTTTAGAATTGTCACTGAATAGTATGTCTTTTGTCGTGTAAATTAAATATATATGTATATATATATGCACTGAATATTTTGTAGACTGTCAGTTTTTAGAATAAATGCTTCTAACAAGCAAAATACATAAACAGAAGCAGTTTCTTTTTCATAAATTAAAAATAATACAGATTATAAATGATTTTTGTAGTATTTTATCTTACTATATCCATTATTGTTTCATATGCTCATTTGTTAATATTATTAAAATCTGACAGAATTCTGTGATATCTACTCTGTTGTTGCTACTTTTAATCCATATAGATAATTTATTACTTTATCATAAATAATATACCAATATTTATAAGCATATATTTATGTTTTCTTTTATTTTTACCACTTCTTCCAAGGCATAAGCACATCAAAGGATAGAATCTTGAAGAAGAGTTTTCTGTAGTATCTATTCCTAACACCATACTAGGCATTCATAGGTATTCAGTAAAGCTATTGCCCAACTAATAACAGGTTTCTGTGGAAGAATATAAAAACTTACTTGTATTTTGCCTGTAAGTACATATGATGAATGAGTTTTCTATTTAGAAATTTTTTTAGAATTTTGTTCCATGAAAACATGTAAGGATGGAAGGCCTCTGCCTAGAATATTGTAGAACACTTAAATATATGTATTAATATATGTTTCTAGTTCTATTCATGATTTCTAGAAGTCTGCTTTATTCCAATAAAACATTGGAGAAAAATGTTTGGTAATAAGTCACATTAAGGTGCTCAAAATTGTTACTAAACTGTTACACAACCAGTATACAATTAGCAAAAAAATAGGATATTTCTTCCATACTTCATATGGTTTCAAGGAATGGAGAAGAGAGTATGTGCTAAATATTAGTGTCATAATTCTTTTTTAATTAAGGATAGCACTGATTTTGTCAGATGATTGAGACACTGGGAACAGCTGTATGAACAGGAGACACCTATTTGCAATAACTGACTTCTCATTGCTTGTATGTATTTAAATCGTCTGGTATGGTCTATTGTTTTCTTTTATCATTTCATTTTTGTCCTCATCACAGCTGTGTGGTTTGGGATTATAGGGGAAAAGGTAGCAGCCTTACTTTCTTCCACCAGTTTCAAATAAGTGGTTTTAAACTAATAGCATTAGAGGTCTAATTTAAAACATATAAATCTAATATTATCTCTTATTGTGTTAGCTGCCAAACTCTAGGACTAAATAAATGGTTTTATTAAATTTATTATATATGGTTAAAACGTACAGGTTAACAGGTTCTGATGTTGTCAATGATTATAGATGACTAAGGCTGGATTCACATAGACTACCCTTGAAATAGCCGATTGCTCATTTTCTTTCTCTCTTCCTTTTTTCTTTCCTTCTTTATTTTCCTTGTTCCTTTCTTTTTCCATCTTTGGTTGATCAGTGCTTATCAAACATTTGCTACAAGCTTAGTTTTTCACGAAACTTCTATGACAACGTTCAACATGCAACTCCTATCAGTTTTTTTTTAAAATTTTATTTTATAATTTAATTTAATTTTACATATCAACCACAGATTCCCTTGTCCTACCCCCTCCACCCCTCCCCTCTGCCTTCCCCCAGCCCACCCCCCCATTCCCATGTCCTCCAGGGCAAAGACTCCCCTGAGGATTGAGTTCAACCTGGTAGATTCAGTCCAGGCAGGTCCAGTCCCCTTCTCCCAGGCTGAGCAAAGTGTCCCTGCATAAGCTCCAGGTTCCAAACAGCCAGCTCATGCACTGAAGACAGGTCCCTGTCTCACTGCCTGGATGCCTCCCAAACAGATCAAGCTAATCAACTATCTCACTTATCCAGAGGGCCTGATCTAGTTGGGGGCTCCTCAGCCTTTGGTTCATAGTTCATGTGTTTCCATTGGTTTGGCTATTTGTCCCTGTGCTTTTTCCAACCTTGGTCTCAACAGTTCTCGCTCATACAAACCCTCCTCATTCTTGCCAATTGGACTCCTGGAGCTCCACCTGGGGCCTGGCCATGGATGTCTGCATCCAGTTCCCTCAGTCATTGGATGGGGTTTCTAGCACGACAATTAGGGTGTTTCGCCATCCTATCACCAGAGTAGGTCAGTTCTGGCTTTCTCTCGACCATTGCCAGTAGTCTGTTGTGGAGGTATCTTTGTGGATTTCTGTGGACCTCTCTAGCACTTTGCTTCTTCCTATTCTCATGTGGTCTTCATTTATCATGGTCTCTTATTTCTTATTCTCCCTCTCTGTTCTTGATCTAGCTGGGATGTAAATAAAGATTACTAAAGCTTAAACCACATCTAAAACCCCACACATTAATAGTGGGAGACTTCAGCACCCCACTTTTACCACTGGACAGATCAGCCAAATTGAAACTTAACAGAGAAATGAAGGACTCAACATGCAACTCCTATATTTCAAGTCAGTGTGCTAGTAAAGTGGGTATTCATTTGGAAAATTTGTATGATAGCTTGTATGATAATTTCAGATTATATCCATTTAACTCCAAATCTGGATTTGCCTGTATTTGCCTATTTTTTTTTTGTTCCTTTTTATAATACAGATTTCCTAAGATTCAAACAGAATGGATTCTCATTAACTGAGATATTACATTATAAAATATCATTTAATATATCAAGGGGGGGTCAGGATCATGATGGGGAAATCTAGAGACAATGGAACCAACCTCATGGGAACTCAAGATCTTTAGACTGACAGCTGTGGAACCTGCATGTGACCAGATAAGGCCCTCTGCCTAGGAGAGACAGTTGTGTAGCTTAGTCTGTTTGAGGGGCCCTTGGCAGTGGGATCAGGACCTATCCTGGGTTCATGAATTGGCTTTCTGAAGCACATTATCTTTGATAAGATGCCTTGCTCAGCCTTGATGCAGCGGGGAGGGGCTTGGTCCAGCCTCAACTGAATGTATCATGGTTTGCTGACTCCCCATGGGAGGTCTTACCCTTTTGGAACAGGGAGTGGAGTGGTGGGTGTGGGGGATGATAGCTGGGGGGAGCGTTAAAAGGGATGAAAGGAGGATCTGTGGTTGGTATGTAAAAGGAATAAAACAAATTTCTTCAATAAAAAAGAAAATGTAAAATACTCCACCTCAAAATTAAATATTTTTGATGAAAACCATACCAACCCCTCTTGTGTATATGAGAAACATGCATGGATCCTGAATTATTATCCTGATAAAAGAACTGATAGTCTAAAATACATACAGATTTCTTTCATGCACAACTTCATACTTATTGTTTTCTGAAGACTATAAATATAAAGCTAATTTAACAAATATTCTAGTGTCCATGCTATTATTTTCATCAATGTATAAAGCTATACAAATTATATTTTAAAGTGAGAACAATTTTTATTTTTGTTTGTTAGCCTTAATCGTTAATGGCTGAGATATTTTCCATCACAATAATGACAATAATTTAAAATCAGAATCTATTGCCATACTTTATTCTATTGAAGGAATGCTGTATTAAAAATTCCACAACAATTATTTCCCCAAGTACTTAAGCATTTTAAATATAATGGCATCTTTGAAATTTTATACAAAATAATCAGTGATAAAAAATGTTGACTTTTAATACAATAAACATGAAATTGTGCATGAAAGAAATATTTATGTAAATTCTCATTGCAAATTACAATAAATGGCATATAATTTGCATTACTTCTGAAATGTAAATGGACATTCAAATTTTGAACATTAAATTAAATTAGGCATATGAATGAACTTATTAGCCCTATGGGATGATTGTGAAATTATTTCTTCTTATTCATTCTGTGCTTATAAATATAGTCAATGAATGGTTTGTGATGTAGAATTATTATAAATTCTTTAAAACAATGAATATATCAATAGTATTTTAGACTATCAGTTCTTTTATCAGCACATTAGTTCATGATCCACATATTTTCCCATATAAACAGGAAGGTTTGGTATTGTTTTCATCTAAAATATTTGATTAAATAATTATTTACGTGCATTTTTTCCCATTTTTAAGATAAATATTTAGAAAGGTATAACTTATTAGAAGACTATAAAATACTTTATTCAAGGGTCCTGATTATTGTTCACTCATTATAATATGTAATTCAGATATTGAATGTGAAAGATTTCTTAAAATAGATGCTAAACTGCTTGACCAAATATTATATAGCAATATATTAATATATATCATATAAAAGATGAAGTTTATGGCCTTAAAGGTTCTTAGCAACTTTAGTTCAAATTTTGTTCATTCCAAAAATTTTCATGAGTAACATATATTTATGTCCTTACCTCCACAACATCATTTCTTTACTATATAAGGTAAACATTTCCCTAACTGTTATGTCAATATTGCACCATCGAGACACTTAGGAGTAATTGGACTCCATGAATATTGGGGGGAAATTTTTGTTTGAATTTTTTAATATTAATTGTTTTATGTTTGTTTGCTTGCTTGTTTTGATTTTCACTTTTTGATTTTCAATTTTTTTAAGAATGTGACAGGAGTGATAGATTAGTAAGTAGTCTACTTTAATTTGGATGTAAAACATTATTCAGAGCCACATGGATTTAGATATTTGGTGATTTTTGTGAAGGTGATGAAACCTTTAAGAATTGGAGATTTACTGGAGGATGTGAGTTATGGAGGGTGAGACTTGAGGCTTTACAGACTAACTCAGCTTCTTCATTAACTCTCTGCTTCTTGAGTATGGATGCATGTGACCTTTCAATCATTTTCCTGCCACCATTCATTCCTTATATAAATTCATGCCTTCCTCGCCATAATGGACTCTATTGCTCAGGAAATTTGTGAAATAATAAACCCAGTTGCTTTTTTTCATGGTAAGTTATCACAGCAACACCAAAAAAAAAAAAAAAAAAACTTAGAGAGTTGGACAAAGTGATAGGCAAAGCAGTAAATAATTACATAAAATTCATTGATAAAAATACAGGGTAAATGCTACTTGAATTTGAGAACCAACATTAAGAGGGACCCTAAAATTCATTTAGTGGAATGCAATTTAAACATTAACATGTAATTAAATGGTAACTGTAAGTCATCTTTCGGAGAGCCAGACATTTCAGTCTAACATTCCATGCACAATAATTCTACTACATGTTTAGCTTCCTTAGTGAACTCTCTAATATCTTTAAAATAATGATGATAAATGTGGCCATTGCAGCAGCCTAAAAGGTAAACTTAGCAGATGTCTTTGCTCCCTGAAAACTTTAGAAACAACCTGCTTATTTGCATTATATAAAAATAGTGAAGTGGTAGTGAATATATAGAACAGCTGTGTGTTCATAAAGACCATGTGTTATTTTTGTTTAATGTAGAAATATTTTGATGTGCAGCTGAATGGCTTGTCTTTAGGAGATAGTAAAATGGCAGCTGGTTTTAATGTAGAAAATGTCTTATTAGAGAAATTCCAGCTGTGACTATATGACACTTCCTTAAATTGGCAAAGAGAAGTTAGCCCATATGTAAAACCATTCTCCACCTTCGGGCTGCTTTAGGAAGCATATTCACTTTGCAATTGGTTTCTATAAGAGAAATTTCCCTAGAAAACACAAAATATTTTTAAATAACTGAGTAAAGATGTAAAAGTCATCTTTAAGTAATTCACTTTCTGAATGTATGATTTTTACTAATACTTGTATAGAGATAAGTACAATTACTTATAAATTCTTAAATTAACACATGCTTTTACTTATGAAAATCACACAGAAGTTTATAAAGGTAGAACTGGTACACCTCCATAATAGCACTGAAGAAAATCTCTTGGATTCTTAAAATACTGTGTTGCTCCTCTTTAATGATGACAGTTGTAAAATAGATATTCATACCTTACAAGGTTCTGAAATGTATGGGTACGAACAAGCAAAAAACAAACAAATAAAAAAAAAACAACCAATTGTTATACTGAGGCATCTAGATATTTTGTTATTTAATTGCCATCTACTTTTTGTCATTCCTATTTTCTGTTATCAAAGCTTGGGCAAAGAGAATAAATGTTCTTATAGAAATTATTTGAAAATGAATACTTGAACCATTATGATTTGGTTGCTTCTCAACCACAAGTGGTACCAATCATTGTTTTTCAAATAATGCTTAGATAAACAGGTGACATTAAAGTAGACAGATCTACATTTGTTTTTAAAATATAAATATTTTAGAAGATAGTTGTAACAATAAGTAAATCAATTTTAGTAACTAGAAAAACTCAAATTGTAATTAATATTCACTGTTATGAATCATTACAAAGATCATTTTAGTAGGTTTAAAGTAAATTTATCATGGCATACAGAATAAAATACTGTTGCCTTCATGGTGATTATTAAAAAATAAATTCACATCAAATACTCAAAAATGGTGTGAGCCTTTGAGTTACTATTATGCATACCTACCTATAATTGAATAATATTTGATTAAATATTAATGTCTTAAGAAATTTGTTTTATTAATGTAACATAGTACTTTTATTAGTTATTACTTGTGCTCATCTACTTTCTATTACTTTAAGAGATGCCTGAGGAAATTAATTTATAAACTGGAAATGTTTTTTTTCGTTCATGATTATTTGTTTTGATCATATGGCAAGGGAGTGCATCTTGGCCTGAATGTGTGGTAGAAAAAAATCTGCCTACTTTGTGGTGAGAACCTGATATTGTAATCAAGACAGTGCTTTGTGCCTATTCCACTTAAAATGTATGTCATCAACGACTTGAACATCCACCAATAGGCTCTAACTCTGGAAGTTTATGCTACCTTTGGCTATTTAGCATCAGAGACCTTTCAAAGCCAGTCCAGGTTCAATAAATAGCAATATATGATTACTGTGTGTGGTTCTGGAGTAGTGTGTGTGTGTGTGTGTGTGTGTGTGTGTGTGTGTGTACATGCGTGTGTCTGTTAATATGTGAAGTATGAGTTATTAGATTTTTAAAAGTCTATAGCAGCTAAAATGATTGGCATTATATACAAATTATGTTACACTTAAATTTGAGTGTCCATACATATTTATTTGAATTAAGCCTTAATCACTCTATTTTGAATTTTCAATCACCTATAAGCTTTGGTGTCAGAGTTGAATAGTTTAAATAGAAACTGTATGATCCAATAAACATAAATTATTTACTGTCTGACCATTTACAGGAAAACAATGTGCTGACCCTTGCTATAGATTACCCACATTCGAAGGAATGTGAGAACAATGAAGGGATGCATTACCCAGACTGTTCAAGTAACATTCATAAGGGAAATCTTGAGCTAAAACATCATAGATTGACAATGAAATGAAGAGAACAAAATATCTTCAATCCTAGATAATAAACTACTGTGAGAATGTGTTTCTAAGTACTATGCATTTTACATCAAATAATATAAAGAGTATAACATTGTAGAAGAAAAATGATGTATGCTTCTACTGTTACCAAGTTTCTCTTCCTTCTTTTATAAAAGTTATAACTCCTTCTCTTAATGTTTGGAAGACTTCATCCCTGACAAGAAAACAGACACAGAGAACGGAGAGACTCACACCTCTGCAATTAATTATGTGGTTCATAACCATTTGTCTTTTCACTTTTGGCAATGAAACTTTAATAAATATTTACTCAAAACTTGATAGGAAGTTATATATTGCCAGTTTAGTGACTATTACCATTCTGTTAAAGAACACCTTTAAAACTTCTTCCTTGTGCTGGGAGTTTTATGTTTATGAAATTTTGTATTTTCACATTATCATCATAAACACAACGTTTGCCTGTATATAGTGGGTGCACTTGAATATTTATGTTTATTTATTTATGTATCCCAATGATAGTCATTGCTATAGTAACAAGATAATTATTATTATAATATAATAGCATTTGGTTTTCATATTTCTTTGGAGTACAATTATCAAGGGTCTTGTGGATTTGTGTAAAAAACTGGATTGTATGCAAATGCCCTTACAGTAGCTAAATTTTCATATACCAGTTGTACAAATGCCAGATAATGTAGTCCATTCAGGTCCAAAGCAATTTTCACTGATTATTCCTTAGCTGAAGGATAGGAAAAATGCAGAACAAGTTTAATAGCCCCAGGGATCTTGTGTATTACAGCCAAGAAATATGGAAATGTGACTCATAAATTAGGTTTATTAGATCTTATATATGGTATAGCTAGAGAAGCATGAAAATGATAACCATATAGCTGCCCTTTTCATTCATCCATGAATATTCAATTTATCACTTGTGCTTAGTGGTTAATCCATGCATGAACGAATCATTATAAAATTCCTATAAGCCTACAGTGTAGCTGAAAAAAATATAGTTAAGTATGTGACACTCACTTATATAAAGCAAACTATAATAATCCCTATGGAAATTACTGGACATATAATGTTTCAGTGAGGATATGAGATCTAAACCATTGTGATGTCACTGATTTTAAATGAAATTCACTTTAATATATATTTTTCTTACTATCTAAATTATGTGCATTTAATGTTAAATGCTTTCTAATGAAATAAGACATATAGGTTTTCAACACTGACTAGCTTTTTTTCAAAATTTTCCTAGATGAGTCATAACTTTACTGTCTCATTATAATCTTTAATAGACAGACTAGATCTCCCATCATCTAACCTTGCCGTTTTAGTCCAAGGTCTCAGTTTCCTAAGCAGTTTTACTTAATTATCCATAGAGTTTAGTGTAATACTCCCTGAACAGTCAAAATAATAAGTTCATTAACTAATTAAGAGTAAAACATTACAATTTATCTAAAGATCATAGACATGGGACATCTTTGAAAACGTGTTGAAAGTTCTTCAAAGATTATTTGCAGGTAATTTCATACATTTTATACTGTGGTGAAAGTATTGATAATGGTGAATACAATTTTATAAATATTCTATGCTTCTAATTTGTGGTTAAAGTCAGACCTAAAGTTTAGTGACCAACAGTTCTGACCACTTTCACTATTTTTACTGTGGTCACATCCAAATTATCTCTCACCTTATTTACCCAAACAGCATTTATAATTATTCTTGCTTTCCCATACTCTATTCTCAATATAGTTGATAACTTCTATTTAAAGGATTCCTGCTAATTCTTTCATTCAGATCTTCAAAGGATCACCTTTTTATTTTGATTAAAATCTTATATCTTTACAATTCTCAACAAGGCCATATTAAATTGTCTCTAAGGTATAACTATGTAAAAATATTTCTATTTAATATAATTTCTTACCCCTTTCTATCTCAATTAAAACTAGCCTCTAGTGTTCTTCATAATTTAATATTTACAGTTAAGTTCATATTTCCCTTTTAGAATACTAAGAAAAAATAGTCATGAATTGCTTTTCTGTTTCCCTTTAGACAGATTCCTTGGATTCTATAGGTATAAATAGTGGCACGGAGAAAGAAAGCACGAAACCATAATAGAAGTAGCAAAAATAAGCTATCATTGTTCTCCCAAGACTTTTTTCGGGAGGGGGGAGCGTAAATTGCATATTTAACCAGGTTAGAGTATGGAGTCAATGAGCCATTGTGAGCAACCAACACATGGTTGTTTTTGACATTTTCTTGTCTCTTTGACCATCCATAAGGGTACCACTGAAAATTACTGCTTCAGTGCTTGAAAGAGTTAATTTTGATTTCAGTAATGCTTATTGCACTCCCCAGGGAATCACAAGGCATGGAAGAGAACCCATCTTATTTTGTTGATAAAATATTCATCTGCTACAGGACAAGGTAGTGATAACTGGATTAAAGAAGCTTTTGGAGCATACTCAGAACAAGTTTACTGCTGATATATGTTTAAATACTGTATTCATAGTCCAGTGGAACTTTTGTCACCTCCCTGGTCATTAAATGACATTGTTTTATATGCTAGAACACACACACATGCACACGCACACACATTCACACACACACACACACACACACACACACACACACACACACACACACTGTTAGTTGTCTTTCATCTAACTGAATTAGAACTGTTTCTAGTTAGTTTTTGAGCTGTAAAATTAGAAGAAATCAGACACTTGGATAAACATCTTTGTCCTGTTTCTTCTATTCACAATTTATGAAAGATTACACCATCCACTTCTGTTAGATTGTAAATTCAATCCTACTGCAGTCTTTGATGATTAATGAATAAGATAGTATATGTTTGGCCGGGCTGTGGTGGCACACGCCTTTAATCCCAGCACTCAGGAGGCAGAGCCAGGTGGATCTTTGTGAGTTTGGGGTCAGCCTGGTCTACAAAGCGAAATCCAGGAAAGGTGCAAAGCTACACAGAGAAACCCTGTCTTGAAAAACCAAAAAAAAAAAAAGTATATTTTCAAACACTTTATGACTGTAGACAGTATTAATTAATGTTTCTAGGGAAGGAGGAAAGCATTTATGATTTTTTAAAGCATCACTAAATGTACATTTGTTTCAATATAACTATTTACATTTTGAAACATTATAGATGTTTGCAGAGGAAAACATATTTTGTTACCATGTACTGAAAGATAGAAACTGAAAAACCACACAAATCAATGGGTGCTATGGATGTAATGGTTCAATATATGTATACATTATATAATGTTTAGATCATGTTTAAATGTATTTATATACCCAAAGAATTTTCACCATCTTTTTATTTCTGGCTTAAAAATTAATATATTTTAGATAACACTGAAACAACAGTTTTAATTATAGCATTTCCTTCATTTATATCATTGTACTTTGCTCACATTATTCTCATACTGTCCATCCATCTATCTTCCTCCTTTAGTACATTATTGCTATCTATACTTATCACATTGCATTATAGCATACTAGAACCATAATGTGGTGACCATCGATTTTATAGAGAAATCTTAGCTTATATTTTTGTCCACTTCAGACAAGGGTTGTAATCAGTATTGATGAATCTTATTGTTAAGAAACAAATGTGAACAACAATTAAATTAAAATCTTTTTATTAAAGCTGTATTTCTAAGTAAAAATGAAGATGTTTGGTTGTTTATAAAATAATATTTGATGGAGACACACAGAGTTTTATAAACTAATGGATTTTAGGTGTAACATACATCCTCATGAAATAGTTTATAGGATATCATAATAACAATAAACCTATCATTGATCTTATTTTTTTTTTTTGGTTTTTCGAGACAGGGCTTCTCTGTGTAGCTTTGCGCCTTTTCCTGGAACTCACTTGGTAGCCCAGGCTGGCCTCGAACTCACGGAGATCCGCCTGCCTCTGCCTCCTGAGTGCTGGGATTAAAGGCATGCGCCACCACTGCCCGGCGATCATTTTGTATCTTATAAAAATTGCTAATAATGATATTGGCCACTTGTAATTTATACATTTTGGGGGGAAATCTGACCACGATTGAAATTACAATAGTACTGGGTTTTAGTTTGTCCATTCTCTCTTCAGTGAAATGGATATGAATATGTATTTAAGAAAATGACACCTTGGAAGTGAGTTTTAACAGAAAACAACAAACCATAAGGCCTAATCCAATTATATTCTTATATAATCAAAATTTTACAGTTATGATCTGTAGTTGTATGATGAAAATTTGTCTGTTCTTTGGCTGACATTGTACTTTATAATAACCTGGTTCACATCATTAGATACATTCAAAACTTTGAGAACATTACACAGGATAGCTACATCTCCCTTAATTTTTCATGTTAGAACAGACAATATAAATTGAGACTTTCATGAATTAATCTCATCGGAGTAAAGAAATCTATGACCCACTCTCTGATCTTCTATTGATTTTAAAATATCATATATCACAATTGTGAAAAAGTAAGAGTACAATTTGAAAGATGATCTGTCCTCATTTTGTCTGTACAATGAAGTGTGTAATTGTTCATTAACTGTAAAATACTATATTCTAAAGTAAATACAGCCTTTCAGTATGTTTTATATTTTCTCAGTATAATTTATTTATTCTATGAAAAAAACATGTGCAAATATTTCCCATACAAACCATTTAAATATAATGATCAAAAATCATGAAAATGTCTATAAATACTGAATTAATAGTTTGAAATACATAGAATTAATGTATCACTCTGGAGAATTATAAAAATTACATATATGATTAAGTTTAATACACATATTTTTGAAGAGTCTATATTTTTTGAGAATTACATTGGAAAAATTACATATGTATATTTTTTAAGGAATAACTATCATAGTTTTACATAATAATCATAAAGCAATTTTCTTTTAATTATACACATTTTGCTGCTGAGGGGCCATTTCTAGTTATTTACAAATACCTTGTAGTGATATATTGTTTGCCCTAATAAAATTTGACTGAAGATCAGAGAGACAAAGGGACAAGCCCCTGTCACATTTTACCTCTAAAACTCCTCAGCCAGAAAAAGGCTCAGTTGATAGGCCTCTAGCCGAATGAGCTTCCTCGGCTGAAAAGGCTTCTAGTTCCTGTCTCATTATGCCTTATGTACCGTTCTCCACCCAGCTATTAAAGGCACGTGTGTTTCCCAAGTACCAGAATTAAAGTCTAGGAGAGAATCAGAGCCAGAATCATGTAGTCCAGGGTGGCTTTGAACAGTGTGCCACCACTGTCTGGCCTCTATGTTTATCTAGCGGCTGGCTTGTTCTGTTCTCTGATCTTCAGGTAAATTTTATTAGGGTACACAATATAACACCACAATACCTCTTTGAAGAAATATTGTGGTTCAGAAATATATGAAGTTGCTATTCATTTGAAAGTGCATTTTCAATTTTGTATACTGTAGTAGCTGACACAAAAATTAACACGTTTTCCACATACTAGGTATTTATATTATTATTTGACACAGGTTTCCTAGGTTTCTTTTTGAAAAGGAGAATACTGCTATATTAACACATATTTGTTTTAAACTGAGGAAAATATTTTTCCATGATTTATATGTTGCCTCTTGGAATATTGACTGATAAGAACATTTGTACTTAAAATTGGAATCATTTTATTAACATATTTAACTTTTCTTCACTTAATTTCAGTTGAAATTGTATTGAAAATTCTACAACTAGTGATTATAGAATCTACTAGATCTAATAATGGTAGGCAGGTTGTCAGGACTGTCATTCTACGAGACCCAGAATCACTGCTATAACATTTCAAAGGAACTGCTGTGAATTTTTTCAGTCCTTCATCTTAGTACTGGATAATCAAGTCCTTTCATGCTTTCATGGACCATTGGTTTATAGTGATGGAGGTAAAACCTGGAAGTAGAAAAAGAAAATGAATATATGCAAACAGATAATCCCTCAGCTACAGTTATACATAAGCAAGTGCCCACTGTATGAAAAAGATAGTGCAGAAATATAAAATTGTCTATTTATCAGTGAAAGTGACATATAATCCTTATATGTGTTCAATTATATACAAATCCTAATATAATTTTTTTTATGTGGTTTGGGATTCACTGACAAATCTACTGTCATAGGTATGACTTTCTTGAGGTTTAAAAATAACCCCCTGAACATATTAGTTATATTCTTACTTTTATAGATGATGGATAGAGTTAATAAGAAAAATCCCAATTTATTTGCAATTTTTATAAGGCTGGAATGCTCAGTAAATTATTTGTTCATCTTGTCAATTCCATATAAATATGTTGTTGAAATTTCTAAGGATACAGTCTAGCACTCTGGCAATGGATTGTAGCAAAATTCATTTAAAGTTCAATGGACATGGGAAGTAGGTAATTTATTTAAATCCCCCACTTACTAAATCAGGATTTAAGTTTTTAAAATATTTAGTTTTTCTAACTAATGAAATGGTCTTGAGAAGAACGAGCAAAATCTCTGTACTATTATGACAGGGTAATCCTGATGACTATGTTGCCTATTAAGGTTTTCACTGAGTTGAGGTGGTTACATTTTACTAATGTTTAGAATTTGGTTTTGTTTTGTTTTCCAGAAAGCAATTAGTGCTAACTGTCTTATAATCTAGGTAGTCATTCACTCTCCAGATAGCATGAAATAATGGATTTGTGTATTTAATGAGGAAACATTTACAAAAGATATTCTTTTATTACTCAATAAATGACACACTGTGTCTGTTTTTGTATATTAGAAGACTTTCTTTGATAAGTAACCATAGATCCATACATTAGAAGCATAGTGCTAGAGAGGTCCCCAGATATCCACAAAGATACCTCCACAATAGACTACTGGCAATGGTCGAGAGAAAGCCCGAACTGACCTACTCTGGTGAGCATCTATGGCCAAACACCCTAACTGTCATGGTAGTACTCTCATCCAGTGACTTATGGAAAAGGATGCGGAGAAAGAGGAGGGATTGTATGAGAGATGTTGAGACCATTATTGGAAGAGGCACGGGGACGAGTGGCCGAACTAGTGGAAGCACATGGACTGTGGACCAATAGCTGAGGAGCCCCATACTGGATCAGGTTCTCTGGATAAGTGAGACAGTTGATTAGTTTGAACTGTTTGGGAGGCATCCAGGCAGTGGGACAGGGACCTGTCCTCAGTGCATGAGCTGGCTGTTTGGAACCAGCGGCTTATGCAGGGACAGTTGGCTCAGCCTGGGTGGAGGGGACTGGACCTGCCTGGACTGAATCTACCAGGCTGAGCTGAATCCCCAGGGGAGTCCTTGCCCTGGAGGAGATGGGAATGGGAGGCAGGATGGGGGGAGGGCCGGGGGGCAGGAGGAGGAAGGACAGGGGAATCAATGGCTGATATGTAAAATTCAATTAAATTATAAAATTAAAAAAAATAAATTGATATTTTAAATTGTTTAAAAATTTATGTATTTCTCAATTTATTTCTTTTTACATTTTATTTTACTTAATTAAAATAATATTACTTTTATAAATATTATTTAAAATTAAACATTAAAATTATTTGTATATTTGGGTCATAGCATATTAAAAACAAGTAGTATATCAAATATCAATTCACAATTATATATGGTCATGTTCTTTCAGCTTTTTCCTACTCATTTCTTTCAAAGATGTATAGAAGGGATTTCTAGGGAGAAAGCCACATTATTCTTAAATTTGTAAAAGAATTTACCAGTAAAAGATTAGTACAAATGGAGTTTTCAAGAAACTCAGTTTCCAAATAGCACCTGAAAAGAGAAAGATGAATCTGGTATCTGCCCTGAAGGATCTCACTGTCACATTAAGAGAGATTAGAAATATAAGCATAGATTTAGAAACTGAAGAAAATCATGGTTGATTTCAGTCAATAGACACAGAATTTTCTGGCCAGGAACCCAGAACAAATCTGTTTACATGGAAGTCTTCCTAGTGCAAGTTCAAGTTCAGACCTATCTAGTGTAAATCAAACAATTTCATGGAGTTAAATATACGGAACCATGGTGGAACTAAAATTGAGACAGTAGGTTTGGGTGCCAGATAATAGATTTGCAGGTGTTATTTACCATTTGGCATCCAGAGAAAATCAATAAGGATTCTGCATGCAATGAGTGTCACTATATGTCAAAGCACTGTTACAAAAGATAAATCGTCAGTGGAGTGCTGAAATTGATGAACATGGGCTTGCAAGAACAAAGTATCATGTGTTTTTCCACCTTCATTTGAAGGTCTCATATTAACATGAAATAGATAATAGAAAGTATGTTTATAACACAAATACGGGCAGCTGCTAAAACACAGTAATTTTCTAAAATAGTTTTTTTTTTTTTATAACTAGACACCAACACCACTACATTTATAAATGGATATTGCCAGTTTGATAATCTTATCTTTTGGTGATATTTAAGTATGCAGATTTTAATTTTCATTAGATATTTCAAGTTAGAAAGTCGTTTAACAGAAAATATGGAGGCTATATTTCTTCCTTCATTATAAAAGACTAATGATCATCTTTCAGACACTGAATTAATATTCCATCCTCCATGGAAAGTAATCCCGTGAGAAAATTTAACTTTAAATACCACCAATTCCTTGGAGGAAGTTAACTAAAAATACTTTGTTATTTGTTTTTCATTGTTATTGGTAATGTTTTAGTTTTTTTAAGTGTTGATTTAGATATCCTATGAGAGTTGGTCCACATATAATTGGCATGAGAGGGGTCTCAGGGGAAATAAGGATTTTTTTCTGCGATAATCAAATGAGCAATATAAATAAATGTCTATTGTATTATTAAAAATGCAAATATACTATCAAACTATTTCAGTTAAAATAGTATCACATTTATGAGAGTTATGTTTGTCAATAAAATTTACAAAAACATGTATTAGTGTCAGAAACATAGAGATTTTCTTTTTAAACTTTTAATTCAAAATTCCACTCATATATTATGTCTTCAAAGAAACTTTCCCATGGGATTGTGGTGTTGGCCTCATATTTAAAATTTATTATATAGATTTCCATTTGAGTTCACAAAATTAAATTAGTATATAACAATAACATGTGAGAACTATAAATATTAGTGTATATATGCAAAAATAAACCCAAGGAGAAAAAGGAGAAAGAACATGAATTCTTTTCTTAGGGTATATCTTTAAAATAGTAAGATATATTTGCAAATTATACATCTTAATGGTTTTTACACACACACACACACACACTAATTTGTTTATATGTTGTATCCTCTGTTATACAGTGGAGTTTTAGGAATACATTAAAATACAGTAAAATATTTATAACTATAATATTGTATAATATCTATAATACTGTATAATTTCAATTGGGAATTAATTTATTTTTTAGTTTACATATTTTTCTCTTTTGTTCTTCTCTTCTATGAAACTTAAACATTACTGGTCTCTTCTCTGTTTGTCTGACTTCTAGAAACCATGAAACTCCTTAAGTCATTCTCTTTATGTCTTGATTGGTCATGTTTTCTAGACATGACACAAGTCACTGCTGAGCCAGAAGATTGCTATAGAAATTTGCTACAGTTTGTCTTGATAATTGATGCATTTAAGATTAATAATTTTTATACTTTAACTTTGGCCATTTTCTGAGCAGTGTCTTCTTTTTGTCTGAGATTTGATGCTTTTGTGTTGAATATTAAAATCTGATATTCTTTATAAAGTGAAACCTAAATGGAGTATGTGTATGGCTTACATATTCAATTTATGTATAGAGTAGTGAACAGTATATTCAAATGTTTTATTGTTGATTCCCAGAAGACAGAATAAATAGTTTACCCCTTTTTCTTATCTTTCAGATAGAAATTCAAAGTCCTTTGTATTAAGAATAATAGGGAGAAAGCTTTGTTAAAGCCTAGCTTAAGAACATGCACATAATATATTGTTACACAGGAAGAAATGAAAGTTTTAACATCCTGGATAAAAGCAAGCATTATCCAGCTCAATGAATTGTCAAAAATCAAAGCACCTATTGTCACAGGACCACTTTGGCTTATCTTTACCTTTTCTAGTTGAGCCTCAGTATGGGTTTAAGAGAAGGATAAAGGGTTAAAGAACACAAGCATTCAGATATAAGTGACGACTACTTTTTATGTAAAGCAAAAGTAAAGCCATTCATATTAATATTAGAATTAGATTCTTCACCTAATTATTTCTTTTATTTTTGAGATATCTTCCTCCATTTTTTCCCTTCCTGAAAATCATCCCATACACCCCTTCTTGTTCTCTTTAAATTCTGTTCAAATTCAAGACCTCTTTTCATACTAATTTTTGTTACATACATATTGCATATATATATATATGTATATATATATGTCTATTTTTAAATATATAAATACAGCCTGTTCAGTTTGTATAATGTTACTTATATATGTATCATTAGGGTGACCAGGTGTTAGATAAACAATTGGTATATTATTCCCCATGGAAAACTGTTTGTCCTGCTCTCAGTATTCCTAAGTTTCCTGAAGCTCTTTGTGTAGGGTTAAAGCTTCTTGGGCTTTCTCTCATCCATATTATCATGTCTATTTGTATTGTCCTTGTTCAATTAATGTTTAGTCAGTAATTTGTGGAGAATTTATAGGTATAGCTTCTGACATTCTTAGAAAACCAAACTTCACTGTAGACTTCTTGATCTTCTGGCTCTTATAATCGACACACACTTTTCCACCTTGTTTCCAGACTCTTAGTTTCAGTATCCATTGGGACTGCTTTCCAATATATATTCTGCATTTTGATTGGTTATGAGTTTCTGTAATGGTCTTCATCCGAGGCAGAGAGAACTTTCCTTGATGAGGGATGAGGACTCTACTTATCTATGAATGTTAATACAACTATTACAGTAGAGTTAGGGATTATGCTGGGTTAGAAATGAGCCAGTCCTTGCTTCTTCCCGAGTCCTGGGTAGTGGGCCAGGTTTCCAGTAACAGGTATGATTTCAGTCTTCTTAAATATGTTCTAAGTCCAATTACAGACCTTTTAGTTGCCACCTGTTATTGGGGTTTTTGCTCAATCCACAAGTCAATGAAAATCTAACAAAAACCCCAATAACAGGCATGGGAAACTCTTTTGAGTTGTTAGTGTGGAATGTTCAAGAGACTCCCAAATCTTTACTGTCTATTGATATTGCCCCTGCTCCCTACAGGTTGAAGGTAAAATTTTCTTGTTGAAGACACTGTACATTCCAGAAATAGGGCCCAGAGGCTCCTAAGCTCCTAATTGCCTCCTCCTTGAGCACAAAAATTCATGATACCAATATCTGCATTCCAAGTTTTCATTGGAGAGAAGCAAATAATCCTAATCTCTTTATGATGCTTATGGGCCACAACAAAGATAAGCATGACATAACCCTAATGATGAAACAGTAGCATGCCTATCATGGTTGCAACTAATAGATCTGTTGTATTAATATTCATATTGGATTGGATTGACTGTTTATTGATGAAAGAAACAGTCTGTGAATAAGATTTAAATAAAAATCAAATGTCATTAATATTTCAGTTTTGCTAAAATGATGTTTCCTTTCCCTCTTTTTAGCTGCTGCTATATTTTCTATGCTCCATCATATAAAGTTCATAAAAAGTTGCTCATCTTAGCATCAGTACACAAAATATCTTGCTTCAAACTGGAGATTTTATTAATCTAATGTGGGTTAGAAAGGTGGCTCATTGGTTAAGAACACTTGATATTCTTGCAGAAGGCTCAAGTTCAATACATAGCACCCACTAGGCAGCTCATAACTGCCTGATAGTCCATTTCCGATGGATTCGATGCCTTCTTCTGACTTGTGGTGCAAATACATGCATTCAAGCAAAATACTCATACATGAAATGAATAAATTTGACATGAATGAATGAATAAAATATAGACATGATAATGTTTTGATGACTGAGAAATAAGTATTGATTCATCTTCTTTTCTTTCAAATACTTGAATACTTTTAATGTATCAATATTGTAAAAGAAAAAATTACCTTTGCGCCAGGCGGTGGTGGTGCACGCCTTTAATCCCAGCACTTGGGAAGCAGAAGCAGGCGGATCTCAGTGAGTTCGAGGCCAGCCTGAGCTACCAAGTGAGTTCTAGGAAAGGCGCAAAGCTACACAGAGAAACCCTGTCTCAAAAAACAAAAATAAAAACAAAAAAAATTACCTTTGTTTGTGGATATTTATATTTCAAGGAAAATATTTTGGGGAAAATGCAACATACTGGTGTGAGTTGAAACCTGTATTTTTAAATTACATGTAATCCTTTTACCATGAGTGTGAAAGTGGTTACAACAATTTCTCGGCACAAAATTTATAATTTACTGGAAGCATGTCTTTATATTTTGTTCATTTAATCAGTCCTCATTCTAGACCGTCTTATAAGGACAATAGACTTCAAAAGTATATTTAGGAACAAAACTGTATTTTATTATATTGATGTATGTTCCCTCTAGTGTTAAAATCTCCAAGACTTTTATTATAAAGTTTTTTTTTATATTTAAGTCCATTTACATGGTACATTGTATTTATTAACTTCATATACAATGACCCATCCTGCATCTAAGGGACAAAGCCAACTTGACTGTTTTGGGTAATCTTTTTATATTTGCCTGTATTTGCTTAGCAAGTATTTCACTGAGAATGTTTGCATCTGTGTTTATCAGGAATAATGACCTTCAATTTTATTTTTATGTTGAGTGTTCTGGTTTGGATATTAAAGTGACACTAACATCACAGAATGTGCTTGGGGAGGTTCTTTCTGTATATATTTTTAAAAATAGTATAAGAAGTATTGGTTGCAGATGTTCATTAAATTTCTATTAAATATCTTCTGTGAATCCACTGGTCCAGAGCTTCTTTTAGTTGGAAGATTTTTTTTTATTGTATCAATGTCATCACTTCTTATGGTTTTGTGAAGTTATTAATATATTTTGGTTTAAACAGGAGATTAGATGAATCAAGAAGTTTGTACATTTCTTTTAGATTTTTCATCTTAATGCAGTCAGGGTTTTAAAAGTATTCCCTTGTAATATTCTGAATTTCATTTTTTAAAATTTTGTTTTATTGCCCCATTCATCTCTGATTATGTTACTTGGGTCCTCTCCTACTTTTGATTAGTAAGATCAAGAAAGAGTTTGTTGACTGTATCTTCAAAGTACCAGTGCTTAGATTCATGGCTTATTGCTTCATTGTTTCTGTTTCAATAACTTATGCTATCTCTTTTTATTATTGCTTAACAAAGACTGGATTTTGTTTTGTGCTTTTTATTCCAAATTATTGAGAATCATCACTAGATCATTTAGTTCTACTCTTTTTAGGTTTAATGTAGTCACTTAAAGCTATAAATTTTTTTGGAAGGCCACTTTCAATATGTGCCAGAGGTTTAAGGATTTGTTGTATTGCTTTCATTTTCATTTAGTTTCAGAAATTTAATTCTAAATTTAATAAAGCTACTATTCCTCCTACAGAAGTTCAAGGGTCTAGTGTGTGGGATTAAAATGTCTGTGTCCTAAGAAAAAAAGTTACTCAAAGGAAATTGCCAAAAATGATAAATGAGAAAAATAAGTTTTTCCTTTCATTGAATATGTGACATCCAATGTGTGATTAATAAGAACATTTACCTGTGATACTGAGGGCACTGAATGTCTTATTCTAGAAAAGGCAAAATGGAATTTATAAATCACTCATATAAAAGAAGGGCAATTGATTTATATAGAAACACGTTTTGATAAGATGGACTGCCAAATGTTCATGAATAAAAATTTAAATTTATTCCTTTATTTTATGATTTTTTTAAAAAAGGACATTTAATACATATTACTTTACAATTTCAAAGCTTCTTAATTACTCTGTTTCTCTTAAAAATCAATTTAAACCATTAGCCAAGGACAAATCAATTTCTAATTTTATTTGTAAATAGAAGTTCAAATGAAATGACATTACTTTGGAAGGATTTCATATCCAGGTATTAGAATAAAAGAGAGATTATGAAATATTCTATTAAAGGTTGTATGTATTACTTGAAATGATAGTGAATATATGTTATTTTTTGTTGGTTATATTTCTATAGAATATATATTAGGATTCACACAAAAACTTTTTGGTAAGTACTTAAATCAATATTTCTGTATTTAAATTATTACCTTTAAATTCTCTAGATGTTAAGTTACTTCTTAATGTATTTTCCATTAAAAAAGAACAGATACATAAGAATTCAGTACAGTATGTGAGAAGTTTTGGTTTATTTGTTTTTAGGGAGATAATGTTACTCATGTTTACATTTGTATTTTTATACAATATTCATGATATTACTCTTAATTCTTGATAAAATACTTCAGGTTTGAATTTATACTTGAATGCAATCAAGACTACTTAAAAAACAGAATAGAAGTTGGTGGTTTTACTCTTTTGACTCTTTTGAATGCCTGCCATCTAGCTTCCAAATAAATACACATGGAGGCTTATTCTTACTTATGAATGCCTGGCCTTAGCTTGGCTTGTTTTTAGCCAGCTTTTCTTAGCTTAAATTATCTATCTTTGGCCTCAGGGAATTTATCTTTCTCTATTCTCATATACCTTTTCTTTCCTTCTTATTTCATGTCTGACTGTGTGCCTGGGTGGCTAGGTGGTTGGCTTCTAAATTCTTCCTCCTTCATATCTTGTTCTTTCCCAGATTTCTCCTTCTATTTATTCTCTCTGCCTGCCAGTTCACCCTATACTTTCTCCTGCCTCACTATTGGCTGTTCAGCTCTTTATTAGAATATCAGGTGTTTTAGACAGGCACAGTAACACAGCTTCACAGAGTTAAACAAATGCAGCATAAACAAAATAGCACACCTTAAGATAATATTCTACAACATGTGTGTGTGTGTACTTACTCCTCAAAAGTCTATGTAAAATTAGTTTCTATGTATATTAGTTTCTATACAAAGAGTAATTTAAGCTAAGTAGTGGTAGCACACAGCTTTAATCCCAGTACTTGGAGGCAAAAACTGGTGGATCTCTGTGAATTCAATGCCAGCCTGGCCTACAAAGTGAGTTCCAGGTCATCCAGGATAGTTACACAGAGAAAACCTATCTTGAACCTCCCACCCCCGAAAAAAAAGTGAGATAATTTATGTTCTTCAAAAAGTGATGTCAGGATAGGAATTTGATATAGGAGTTCAAGAAAAATAGGTTCATGTCCAGTTTATGTGGTTTACAAACTGTCATTAACTGATGAAGGTTCTTGGATAGTTGAGAATATTATCTGTTTCTAACTGTACCTAAAAATAAAACTTACAAGGATTGATTTAAGGTTTTTTCTACATTATACAAAAGATTGTATAATGGGGCTGTTATAGATCTATTAAAAGATATATAAAAGCTGATTCTTTCTAATAGACTTTTGGCTGCATGACATGAATACATTAGTTTTGGGGCTTAAAAGAAAAATGATAAGTTCTAAATATCATATAATCATGGTATGACTTTGGTACATACTATTGGCAGTAAATACTCTATGCCAGAAATCTAAGTATAATAATGAAAATGTTTCATAATTTATTAGAATTAATGCATGCTATATTATCTGTTCCTGACTACCCTATGAACTGCGGAGAGGTAGAATTTTTTCATTGCTTTTCTTTAAAATTAAACTTAAAAATTTCCATTAATTACTATATCATTGTGAGCCATTTTATAAATTATTCTTACCTAAGATAATGTTTTTCTCCTTTTTAATCAGTTATTTGAGATTTTCATACATGTTCTGATCACATGCACACCCACCTAACTCTTCCCAGAACTATCATCATCTGCTTTCCCATCCAAATTTGTGGCCTTTTAAAAACACGTAAGATCAATTTTTGCTTCTCAAATATTCTTGAGTGTGTGGTCTTCCACTGGAACACAGTCCATTTAAAGGTGAAAACGCTCAAATTCAAAGAAGCAAATGATTTCTATATGATGTAAGACTAGGCTTAGTAATTTTTCAATATAATATAGTATTCCTACATATTGAGAAGCTCAGTTTTACCCAGTATATGGTAAGGGAAAATTTCAAAGGACTTATGTATGGTTATGATATATGATAGGAAATATGATGTGAGTATGATGGGAAGATAAGTAAAATAAATGTTTATCAATATCAAATAAATTAAACAAACAAGAAACAATGAAAGAATTTTAAAGCAGTATCACTAATTCTTTATTATCAATATTTAAGAACTACAGAAACCTCAAATTTTACAAAAGTAAAACCCTTATCATAACTGTGTTGCTCGAGTTTTCCGCCTTGCCCACAGTCAGGACAAATCTTTGTCACCCACCAGTCCCACAGCCACTCAGACCCAACCAAGTAAACACAGACACTTATATTGCTTACAAACTGTATGGCCGTGGCAGGCTTCTTGCTAACTGTTCTTTTATCTTAAATTAACCATTTCCATAAATTTATACCTTGCCACGTGGCTGGTGGCTTACTGGCGTCTTTACATGCTGCTGGTCATGGCGGCAGCTGCAGTGTCTCTGGTCATGGCGGCGGCTGCAGAGTCTCCTTCTGCCTTTCTGTCCTTTTATTTCTGCTCTCTGTTAGTCCCGCCTATCTTTCCTGCCTAGCCATGGCCGATCAGGTTTTATTTATTAACCAATCAGAGCAACTTGACATACAGACCATCCTCCAGCACAGCCAAGTGCAGACCATCTCAAACACCTGCACTCAGGCCCATGGTCCTAATCATCCTCTATATGGACCTGCTGGGTAACGCCACAAAGAACCCAAGAAGGGCTCCCACAGGACATACAGAACATCCCACAGCACAACTCTAAAGACATTTCTGACACATTGGCTTTTATGCAGTATAACATGTACAGTGTATTGAAAATATAAATGCATTCATTGATCTAATAGGATTCAACTGCTTTGTTCCTAACTAGAAATTGTGTCATGCAATAAAAGTATGTGCATGAAAAAAGATTATCTCTAAAGTCATAAATTGATACATAAAACTTTGAATAAATTTCATGCATATCATTAACTATTAATTGTAAAAGTTAAAAATAACTTTAGTAATATTCTTGTCTGTATACAATATTGAAAAGATTATTTTCATGTGGAATAGGATAGTTTCTTTTAGGTATTTTTATAATTTTATTTTTTAGTTAAAAATTTTACACAGAATATATAACCATATGTTACATTTTTGAAATTTAGAAATTTTAATTAATTCACATATGACTTATATGACATATATGAATTACATGACTTCTATGACATATATAGGCAGGGGAGTTCATGATCAACCTTGGCTACAGAGTTTTAGACTACATAGTACTTTGACTATAAAAATAACTAAACATAAAAATTGAACATACAAAGAGAAAGTTGATGTGATAGAAAATTTGGAACAGCTCCTGAATTTCATATTAAAGAATAAATAAAGTATTTTAGGATTATTTAATAAATTATATTTTATAAGAAACAATCTATGATGGCTGATATTGTGTGGAAATAATAGATATTGATGTTTTCAAGGGAGATGGTTCTCATCTTGACTTCATTATTTTCCATAGTCTTGATCTATTCACTTATCTTGTGTGGATTTCAGTTTTAAGAGCTAACTTATTCTGCCTACTTTTGAAATTTGGAATTTGCACTCAAATATATGAGGAAATTCCAGTTGATATTTATTTTAAAATTAAGAAATTTGTTTGTTTATTCATCTAGAGGATTTGATTTGATTTGAATATTTATTTTAAAAATTTTCTTAATTGACTTAATATTGTTGATTATTAACTTAATTCCATGAGGCATACATATAATTTAATGTACACCTGCATTGAGAAAAATACAGTCAGTAGAAAGTGGTGTAAACCTACTGTTATTAGAAAAGTATAGGGGATTAAATTTCATCTAATATCATCTCTATGAATATCTCTCTTATAGTCAAAAGTTACCTTCTAATATTAATTATTGAATTGATAGTATAAATATAAGAACTGCTGCTTGGAATCAAACTTCTTTTTTTTCCCTCAAGCTCATGGAAGGTATTACTTAGACATAATCTAAGTCTAATGCAATCACCTATTGTATTAATTTGATGCATATGATTGCATGAATCTTACGCATAGAGTTCAAGTAAGTATGTTTACAGTCCTAAAATGATTAATAGCTGTATGTTTGAAGTTACTTGAAATTTTTTTATACATAGTAAAATGTACCTAAAGGCGGGGACAAGAAAAAATTTAAAAGCATGATTTTGACAACATATAGTCATTGATATAGCATCAATAATCAGAATTTAGAAAAATTAAAGCTCAGTTCACTAGCAGTGATACTATAGAGCAGGATAGACTGGAACATGAGATAGGAAGGGTTAAATTTTTGAAGAAACATTAATTTGATCCCTATGAATGAACATATTAGCTATTGTATTAGACATATGTAAAGGTGGATATCTCATATTGAATATATTGAGTGGAGACTGAGAACGCAAATAGTATAAAAACAGTGAGGTATTTTTCTCAAAGCATGATCTTGTAACTATCTGATTGACCCAGGGAACAAGTTAAAATTAAATGCTGAATCAGGAAGTTCTTTACTCCAGGATAGGAAATATCTACCTCTTTGATACATTTCTAGTTGTGGTATTGCATTATATTCAATTCATTTGATATCAGGTGACTATAATAATTCTACTGTAACAAAAGACATTTTTTGCAGCCAACTATACCATTGAATATTGCAAAAGAACAGGACCAGCAGCATTTTTCCTATATATCCAAATAGAGAAGTTAGAATGAAGCCAAATTAAGAAACATAAGATAAAGTTTTTGATAAACAGTAAAGACATTAGCAATAGTAAATATTGTGGTACAAGTATTTGTCATTTTAAAACCTTTAATGAACTAATTTATTTTTGAAACTGAAGAGAAAATCAACTTTTTTTGCTTATAGGCAATCATATACTTTAAAATAAAGCAAATTCATTAATTTTCCTCTAATGGAAGACTTATTATTAGTTTGTTTTCATTTCCATTTTTTAACACCTACAGATTTGCATTATATAAGGAAAATAAATTCTGTCTAGCTTATTGGAAATTAGCTTTTTTTGTGTGAAGCTGAGTTCAAGAGAGATATAAATCAGGAATGTAAATAGGACAATAATTCACTCATTCATTCTTAGTTTTCTCATGTGATGCTCCATTGAGAGTTTTTTTAACCTAATATGTAATTTTATGAGTATAGAATCATCTAACAATTTATTAGCACATTAATTCTGTTGAATTGTTACTTGCTTTTCCATGCTTAGAATTGTCTTCCTTCTGTTTCCCTTCATTAATCTTGATAACTCTTAATTCTGCCTATCATACTTTTTACACTAATACTCATTTGATTTCACAGTAGTACGTATCTTAGTTACTTTTCTATTGCTGTGATAAGACACCAAGACAAAAGCAACTGATAGAAGAAACAGTTTATTGAGTGATCACAGTTTCAGAGTATGAGCCTACAGCTATCATGGTGGGGAGCATTGCAGCAGGCAGGCAGGCAGGCATAATGCTGGAGCAGTAACTGAGAGCTTACATCTCTTTCACAAAGCCAAGGGGGAGAGAAAGAGAGAGACAGAGACAGAGGCAGAGAGAGAGTCAGAGAAACAGAGAGATAGACAGATAGAGAGGCCAGAAATGGCAGAAGTCTTTTGATACCTCATATCTGAACTCCTGTGACACACCTCCTCCATCAAGGCCACACCTAATCTCTCCCAAGAGTTTCACCAATTGGAAAGATCATGAATTTCTGCCTATAGAAGTCATTCTCTTTCAAACCACTATAGTAGTAAGAATCTCAAACTTGCCTCTGTGACTACCAGTTCAGAGAATGTAGGGTTTATAGGTTAAAGCATGAAGCTATGTGTAAGTGAGAAGGTACAAAAAAGTGGATAATATTTGCATTAAAAGAATATCTCTTCTTTATAGTCATTTCCAGAGAGGCAATTTTCTTTTGCCTGTAATGTTAACCTCATGATCTCAATGATGCTTGAAATGCTTTCCTGAATTTATGCCTTGCATTTTTAGAAATCTAAATCATAATGAGTAAATTATCAACTATATTATTTCTTTAGATCAATGGATATCAAAAATTTTGTTAACAGAAAAATCAACTGAGTGTAGGTCAGAAGTAAACTTCAAAAACTTGCAGTGTAAACAGGTGCTCCAGCGCCTGTGGACAAAGATTACTCTTGGGCCCTTTGAAGATCACTGAATTAATTTATGATTATCTTGACCATATATTTCATGGGGCATTCTACTTACTCACATGAGCATATCATACATAGTCTTCTCTTGATGACACAATGAGCAGTCAGCATGATGCATTCAGACAAATGAACAGAAAAGAATAATCTTTTATAAAGTGATCCAAACTACATCCAATTTATTCAAGAAATTTCAGTTTTCTGGAGATTAAAAAAAGTCACTCATTTTGGAATGTTCTACCTCTTCAAAAATTCTGTTTTGTCCACCTATGAAATGGACTTCAGTGGGTTAAACATGTATAGGTCACATTTTATTTTCATGTGGTTTGATCCTCATTGAAGTTTAGTAAGTTTGTGATTGTTTTTGCAAGTGGGCAAATGACCTTCATTTTGATCAATTTCCTCAAGATTTGTATTTAGTAAGCCTAAATATATTATATACCTACACTAGTTTTAGAATCTGATTCACTTCACATTTTCCTAAGCACAGGCGTATAATTATATAATTAATAAAAAATCAGACAATGTAGGTGAGATGGAATATTTTTAATATGCAATATATTGTTGTGGAAGTGAGGACATTATATATATATATATATATATATATATATATATATATATATATATATATATATATATATATATTCATGTCATTTTTCTGAAAATAACCACTTATTTGACTACCCATGCGAGATATTAGAGCGATTCTTTTGGAGAAGATGACAAGAAAGGAAATTTGTATAAGGAACAATGTTAGTCTGCATCCTGAATAATGATCCAATGACAGCCCGGTCTATGCTCCCTGAAAAGGTCATTCACCTTTGCAGTTGAATTCTGCTTGTAACATTTTGCTTTGAGAGAAAAACCAACGAAAAACCAGAGCAATTGTTGATAATTATCACGATCAGATGAAAATGACCTGAAGTTGGATTTCTAATATAATGTGGTGAAAAGTCAATGTTTATCACCTAGAAAGGGAAGAAAAGGCCTCTGCTATCATTTATTCAGGAAGGTTTCCAGTAAGGTCTGTGATCAATTAAGTGATTACTCTGTTGAATTTTACTGAGATCAAACTTTCTTGCTCATAATGGAGAACAGATGTGTTAAAAGGACTGGAAAATCATCAGTGCCATAAAGACAGAATTATAACAAAAGGGAGAAATAATTGAAGCCATGTATTCTTCATGGGACTGGGAGTTTCCTCATCAAATAAGTCAAATTCTCAAGTTACATTATTTCAGTAAAATCCAAGTTGAGTCATTTATTTATTTGGCGTTTTTTTTTTCTTTCTGCAAGCTAACACAATACTCTCAGCAGAATACATAAATAAAATAAATTTGACATCTGCCCAGCTGGATTTATTCAAAATTTCTTAGTTACTCAGTTTTTATTTTCTGGTCCAAAAATATGCAAAACCTTTGTTTGTATTTTCGAATTAATTCCTAAACAGTAAATTTGATAGTGTGCTAAGTATGTGCTTAAAGTACTCTGGAAGCAACAACCTTACCTCATAAACCAATCATTTTTACTTGAAATAATTAGATATAATTTTATAAGATCATGCTGATTTGCAAAATACTAATATCAATGAAATAGGATTATGGTATTTCTCCTATAAATTTATTTCCTTCCATGGTTCTTTTTTTCCACAAAATTATTTAGCCTCTACCATGGGATAATCATTGAGCAAAGAAGTAGTTGTGAGCAAGGCAAACGTGATATTGGCCTTCATGAAGTTTAGATGCTAAGACAGAAATCTCTACAACCATTTAATGTTCTCTTCTTTTTGACAGTAACTGTTGTGATAACCAGAGTCTGTGTCTGACATATATGGCTAGTTATATATGGCTAGTGTTCTGGCCAGAAAAATGTTTTTTGGACTTGTAACTTTTTTGGAGAAATTATGTGTATATTAACTCACCTACATTTTTCTATTAAAAGCTTAAATTCCTAATCACTAAAATTTTAAATCATAATCTAGGACATATGACCAAGTCCAAAAATCAAAGTAAAGAGAGATAATTGCTGAAGATTTTTTTCTGTAGTTTCCATGTGATAGACAGATAACCAGTTGATACTTGGTGCTTGAACAGAGACAACACAAGGCAGCTGAGTGAACACCTGAGCCTATAAAGGGAATACTCAATCTAGTTTTCATTCCATTATCAAATCAACATGTAGTTCATGTAAGATTTATTTCATTAAATGGACTTCAGTTTCTTCAACTATATAAAATAAGCATAAATGAGTTCATAATGTATCTCTCTATAGATCCATCAAAGTATAACTAAATGAAATTAAGAATATCATCTTCAGAATGCTTAAATGAAGCTAACTCTAATTGCATCCATTTCAGGCTGTATTGCCATTGACTGCTTACAGTAAATGTTTCAAAAAGTAAAAGGCAGCAGAATATGTAGCTCAGTAGTAGGACATTTGGATAGTATCCACTAGGGCCTGGAATCAATACACAGAAACACACACACACACACACACACACACACACACACACACACACACACACACACACACTCATAAACATGACTATTTACAGAAGTCAAAAAGAAAAAATAATTATTTATTAACAGAATAAACCAACTAAAAATAATAAAAATAACAATAACACTTCGCACACAAATATCAATTTAATTTATAGTGAACATATTTGCTACTCTTCGTCATCATAAATAAATATTTGACAAAAAGCCAATTAAAAGAGGAATGCTTTATTTTCACTCATGGATTGTGGGTCCTGTATATCACTGAAGGAATGGTATGACTGCAGGAGTTGACTTCCACTGTGCTGGCCAGGTATGAAGCTCCTTCCTCATACCTTGACAAATCAGAAAGCAGACAAAATTGAATACCAGTATTTTTTTGGATTTTTCTCCCTTTACCTTTTTGTTCAGTTCAAGATCCTAGATAATAAATAATACTGCCTATCTTAGGTGGGTCCTCCTACTCTATTAATTTCCTATAGAAATACATTCAAAGATAATCCAAGAACTGTACCTCATCAATGACCTTGGAATTTAAATAACTAATTAAATTGACAAAATTAGACAACAAAGGACATTAGTCTATAAAAATTGAGAAACATTTCTGTCCTATTTTCTGGTGGAAATTTAAACTGAATTTCAGATATAAATACTGAAAAGGCTTTATTTTGCTGGGACTTTATATTTCTAAAAGTTTAATGAATAATTTCATATGTTTTCACTAAAGTAATGGAACAGGTTAAGTTGATATTTTAATCATATTTAAACTGTCATATTTTGAATTCCTCTGCAGGGAAAATAAGTGATTGATAAATATTATTACTGTTAGCATTAGTCGTATTTGGTTTGCTAGAAACAAAATAGAATAGCATTTATCTGTGGACTCAAAAATTATTATAACTAAGTTGGATCTTTCCTGAATACCTAAAATATTAATATTCTCATCTGGTGTTTGAGTAAAAATATATACATTACTGTGCTCTCACCTGAATTTATTCTAATTTTGTAGCAGTTATGAAAAAAGCCTTTTAATTACAGAAAATTAAACTTCAAGGTCCTTTTCTTCTAAAAAAATGAAGATACTGAGCAAATTGGCATCTTTACAATATTTCAGTTTAAGCCTTCCAAGGGATCTGCTCACATTGCAAAATATTTATAAAATGTTTTATTTATATAATATAATATATTATATATATATATATATAATCAAATCCCAATAGCCCAGAAAGCTTAAATCCTTCTACATTTTTCTTCTTTATATTTTATATGTTCTGATAGCAAATGTATTGTAGACAATTTTGCTCTAGTTTTTATGAAACTCATTCTTAAATATATGTATACAACCATTGATTTAGGTAAGTTTTCTTAAGTCAGTCATATGATATTTGCACAGAGTACCACCTTGTTTTAAGGTTGCTAATGAATGATTCTTATAATTTTTGGCAGAATGAGGACAGTTATAAAAAGGAACAGCAACATTGTACAGCATGGCACCACTATCTCTATTAACAGTACTTTACATTAAAACTTTGCTCAGCTGAGCAGCTGACTATGCATTAGGCCTTGCTCATTTTTTTCTTAAGCATAAATGCCAGGAATAGCATGAGGAAATGACAATTTCAGGATCAGTGAAAATGAGATCACATGGTATTGTTATGCTGTGTATACTTGTATGTTCATTTCTTGTTTATTTTTCAAAAGACTTGTGTATAATTCTAACTATTTCAGGACTACATACCAAGATATATAAAATTATAATGGGTAGCTGTTTCTATCCAATATGTGAGTATTGTTTCAAATCTGAAACAAAACACAAAGGCATGTATATCTTCCCAGAACCTAGAAGAGAGGTTTTTTTTTTTGTTTTTTTTTAACAAATTAGACAATCATTAAATAGATTGGATGGTTCTGATTCGTAGATTCTCTATTTAGAAATGTAATTGCATACTAAAGTTTCTTTTTAATTTGAAATCCACAGATGGTTATTTACAAATATAAGTAGAAATACCTTCAAATTGGAGATTTCTGTGAAATTTTTTAGTTGAGCTCTATCTCAGAAACATATTTAGTCCTTCAAACATAGTAAAAAAGTGAAGCAAGACAACTACACTATCAAGTTATCATAGATGTAGCTTCTTTATCATGGCTAGAAGATACAAACAGCGGGTAGCCTTTTCCTTTAGCTCTTACAATCTTTCTTCCTTCTGTGATTTTCTGAGTTGTCTATGTATGGGTTGCACTGTAGATGTCTTTAGAGCTTCCAGAAAAGAATGAAACTCTGATTTTGTCCCAGTGAAACATACCTCTTATTTCTGGTTTCCAGGAATGCAAGCTTAAAAAAAGGAAAGGAAATATGTTTAAAGAAAAAAATGTGTTTCTTTAACCCATTTAATTTGTAGGGTTATGATACAGTAGCGATAGGTAACTCATAGACGTCTTTAAATAGTGAATTAACTTATTTTGCTGTTGTTTATGCCATTTCAATCAGAAAATATAAAATGAATAACAGGCCTCAAAAAGAGTCAAATGAGAAAATTTCAAATTGATTATGGTGGTTCATGTCTGTATTCCCAGCATTTTGGAGGTTGAGACTTGAATCATCTCGAATTGAAGACTGCCTTCTGGGCTACACAATGAGTTCTAGCCATTCTAAGTGTGTGTGTGTGTGGAAGGGGAGAGACAGAGACACAGACACAGACACAGAGAGACATACAGAGACATAACAGAAATATATTAGCAAAATGAAACACCTGTGTGCCATGTGCAACTTTCCTCTCTACACATATTCTCCATTGAAGAAAGGTCATATGACAATGATATATGAGCAATGACACTGAGTTTGGTAACTGGTACCGAATACATAATTAATCTAGTGTTGATCAATTAAGCACTTACTGTGTGTCTAATCATTATGAGCTATATGACAGATTTATGACTCACTCCAATTTCACTAATAACTTTCAGTGTAACTGGAAAGTTAAAACACACAGAGACACATCATCATTAGAATGATGTAATATAGAATTAAGCACTAATAAGTAAAGCACTACAAATTAGATAAAAACATAGAAAGGTACCACTTTAACTGGGCTAACATGAAAATCTGCACATGTACATTCACGTACTCAACTGAACTTCATACTGACCTCATGGAATGGATTCAAATGATACAACTATAGGTTGGTAACAAGCTGTCTTATGCATATTAAATTGATTGTCTATTTAACTAATAAAGATACATGATAGTACTATTACCTTATGCCATTTATTTCAATTTGCCTCTCCATTTGCAGTTCTCCAAAGTGCAAATTGCTCACTTTCTTTCAAAGATGAAGAAAATTATGTTTTGTTTTAGAGACTTAGAATGGAGTATTAATTTCTTCAGTTGTTATAGAAACATTAACAGGTAATGACAGGCACTGTCAGACTCAGGTTGAAAATAACTGGAAGAAAACATGTATTTTGACAACAAGCAGGTTCTGTTGGGTTTCTGACATATGCTTCATTTAACTTAAACACAATATGTGTCAATTCCACAAATATTCAAATGTTAGGTGACCAACTATCTCAATATTGAATGAAAGTACAGAGATATTTTATAGTATATGTGAAATATGTAACTGTGGCCAGATACGATGTGGTGGTATGCAACTATATACCAAAACCTAAACAGGTGGATGGTATGTTCAAGAGTATATTGTGGTTGTTGAGGTTTTTTTTTTTTTTCCGGTAGTGTGTTTGAATCCAGCCTGAATTAAATATATAAGACCATATCTAGGGACTTCCCTTCTGGATCAAGAACAGTGAGGGAGAACAAGAAATAGGAGACCATGGTAAATGAAGACCACATGAGAATAGGAAGAAGCAAATTGCTAGAGAGACCCACAGAAATCCACCAAGATACCTCCACAATAGACTGCTGACAAGGGTCGAGAGACAGCCCGAACTGACCTACTCTGGTGATGGGATGGCCAAACACCCTAATTGTTGTACTAGAAACCCCATCCAATGACTGAGGGAACTGGATGCAGACATCCACGGCTAGGCCCCAGGTGGAGCTCCGGGAGTCTAATTAGTGAGAAAGAGGAGGGATTATATGAGCAAGAATTGTTGAAACCAAGGTTGGATAAAGCACAGGGACAAATAGCCAAACCAATGGAAACACATGAACTATGAATCAAAGGCTGAGGGGCCCCCAACTGGATCAGGCCCTCTGAATAGGTGAGACAGTTGATTGGCTTGATCTGTTTGGGAGGCATCTAGGCAGTGGTACCGGGTCCTGTGCTCATTGCATGAGTTGGCTATTTGAAACCTGGTGTTTATGCAGGGACGCTTGGCTCAGTCTGGGAGGAGGGGACTGGACCTGCCTGGACTGAGTCTACCAGGTTGATCTCACTCCTCCAGTCCTGGGGGGAGTCTTTGCCCTGGAGGAGGTGGGAATGGAGTGTGGGCTGGGGGAAAGTAGAGGGGGATAGGAGGGGGAAGAACAAGGGAATCCATGGCTGATATGTAGAACTGAATGGTATTGTAAAATAAAATAAAAGGAAAAAAAACAATATACAACGATACAATTTACAATGTAGCTGTTTCTAAGCACAAAAGCATGTGGTATTTGCAATATCCACATTGTGTAAGTACAAAATATATTCTTCCAGAAGATTCAAAATGCTTCACCTAACAAAACTGAGAATCTTTACTCAGTAAACCCCACCTGCCTATTGAACATAGATTGCCTCCAGTCTGGAACCATTCTGTTTTGGTGAATTCAACTATTCCAGATATTTGTCACAGATGCAGTCATGGAATCTGTCCTTGAGATTGGAACATTTTATTTAATACAATGTCATTAAGATGCATCCATCCTGCACTGTATGTATTGGTACTGCTTCTCTTTAGCTTAAATAAATTCCCTGTGTCTATTTACCATAAAAAGACCATATCTAACAAAAACAAAATAACATTATATGTTTGGGAATTTTGATTTTGATGAAATTGAGGTCATATACAAACTGATAGTGTTCTATAAACATTTCCATGTAAAATCAGTATGTAAGATATATTATTGACAGTTATTTATTTTATTAATTTATTTTTTATATTTTTTATTTTATAATTCAATTCTACATATCAGCCACAGATTTCCCTGTCCTCCCCCCCCCCCGCCCCGGTCTTCCTCCAGGGCAAAAACTCCCCTGGAGATTGTGTTCACCTGGTAGATTCAGTCCAGGCATGTCCAGTCCCCTCCTCCCAAGCTGAGCAAAGTATCCCTGCATAAGCCCCAGGTTCCAAGCAGCCAGCTCATACACTAATAACAGGTCCCACTGCCTGGATGCCTCCCAAAGAGTTCAAGCCAATCATTTGTCTCACTCATCCACAGGACCTGATCCAGTTGGGGGCCCCCCAGCCATTGGTTCACTGTAATGCTGGTAAATTTAAATGAATGTCTTGTCAAGAATGATATACTTATGTAGGAAATACATGGTTGGATGGAACTATGTCATATTGGGCAGTAATCAGTAGAATTTTAAGTAAAGAATGAAGCTCTAGTATATATTTAATTTTAGAATTTCAGTAAGTGCTGACTCTGTGTCTCATGAACATCCTACTTCAACAGTGTCTGGGCTTAGTCTATTCGTTAAGACAAGTGTAATTCAAATTTGAAAGTTTTATCTAAAACTTAAGTTGTGTGACTATTTTAAAACAGTACAGAATAAACCCCCAAAATGAAATGAAGTAATTAGAAAACTTCAACTTCAAGGATTTCAGGACTTTGGAAATGAGACTAAATGATCTCTGAATGTTTTTAGACTTTAGAAATATGGCTGCACTTTGTCTATCTTAAATGCATAGTCTTGTGAACTTTAAAGAAGTGTATAGAATTTTGTATAGTTTCCCTCCACAGAACTATTTATTGAATGTATGTTATGAAAGATCAATACATCTTTTAAAGATTATCTAGCCATTATCTTAAATTATATTAGACATTACACCATTAGTTTAAAATTCAGAAAATCTCCTTTTCAAAATTGAAATTAAAATTCGTTTTATTTAATCAGTAATTTTAAAATCTGGAATTAAATATCAATTGTTTCATAAAAACATAATTCAAAAGATAGAATCATTTGGTTGAAAAACTACCATTTGAAGAATTGACTTGCTTACACTGTTTGCTAGCACGTTTTTCATAAACTGTCCTTTTAAAATCAAAGAGTTTTTGAAAGTTCCACTGAAGGAATTTCTGAAATAGCCTACAATTATGTACTACTTCAAAACATCAAGTTCTTAGTTACATAATTGATATATAAATTAGAAAGTTGTTATTATAGTACTTATTGCACTGAGAATACACATTTACTTACAAAAGTTTCATAAGAAAGCTTTCTAGGGGTTGGGGATTTAGATCAGTGGTAGAGTGCTTGCCTAGCAAGTGCAAGGTCCTGGGTTATGTCCTCAGCTCCGAAAAAGAAAAAAAAAAGCTTTCTATATAATACCACTTCAATAAATATACCTGTGGTTGTTTTTAGCCATAGTTTTGATTACAATTTTTCTTAGGCTGTTTTATTAAATACTGAATCTATTATTCTTTCTTCTTTTAATGAATGTTTTTTAACTTAGCATAAAAAGTTATGAGTTTCTTTATGACATCTTAAAACATAGTTTGTCTTTATTTATCCTCTTTTCCTTCTACATTTCTCAGCCTTTTGTGCTCTTCTAGCTGGCCCCCTTTCCCTTCTTTCTCTAATAAGACCCCTCTTTTTTGCTGTCACATGTAATCTATCACCCTTTTTTCCACCCTCCTTCCTTGTTTAAAATCTCTTCTTTCCTTCCAGTGATTTGCTTTCTAGTTTCACATCCTACACATGCATGTATATACTTATATACAAAGTAAATCTATGTTATCCATCATGAGATTCTTTAATCATATGAAATAAATGATTTCTAAAAAACATCTCATTGTTTAGATTAAAATGTTTAAAGAGAAGTTAGACACATTAAATTTGGTCGAATATATTTGAGTTAACAATGCTTCATGAAGTGTTGCAACAATCAGCAGCTAAGGGACTTTTAGCAAAGAAAGCAGGAATCTCTTATGGACTGGACACAGAAGCAAAATAAATAATAATCCCATTGGCTACAGCTAGTAACTTGCCTTACCTGAAAATGATGTTGTGAGTTGACTCCTTGTGATTGGATGAAGTTTAGTTGTCTATGATTGTCTAAAATTTACCTATTACAAAAATCACACATGCACACTGAGTTTCAGTTTGTTTATAACAAAGTTAGGATGTGGTTTTTAAAATATCGCAATATTCTTGTCAATACACTTCTTATTTAAATCAGCATTTAACTGGTTCTAAAGATTCAGATTAAGCTTCTATGTGTTTGACTTTTATTGTAATAGAAATTGTTTTTTGAGATATACTTCTTAACTTGATTTAAAAAAAAAAGCCACCCACATGCAAAAGCTGTCTGCATTCTCTTAACCTGGAATTCTTCCATTACTTAGTGGTATGTGCTGAACTGTGTTAAATCTTTTACAACCAAAACCCTCATATTGTAAAAGCAAAAGGAATAAAGTCACAAGAAACTCCACCATCTGGGATATTGGGACTTTGGAAACTAAAGAAGGAATGTTAATTTATGGCCCAAACAGTTTTCAGTTTCTCTCCCTAAATAGCATCTATGAAAAGAATCTGAGGACGGGGACAGAGAGGGAAGGAAGGGGTAAACAGAAAGAATAACAGAGCTAGAACTTCTTGGGCCCACATCTGTCATGAGTAAAATAGCACTGTAGGAAGATTTTATACCTTTACTATCTAGCACAAAGTCTTGTCAAAGTGTATGTCTATGAAACACTTGAAATACAGCTATTCTGAACTGAGAGGAACAATAAGTTTAAATATTTTTATCACAGTGTGAAATAAAGCATGAAATATCTCATTAATCATTGCATAAAGATTGGTTGTCAAAACAAGAGCAGTTTAAACATAAGGCCTTAGGGAGCAGTTAATAACTTGTTCATTTAACAGAATGGTAGTGTTAATATTTTCTTTTTCCCAATTTTCCTTTCTGTTTTGTTTCATAAGCTACATATTGTAGTACATATATTATTCAGCTCAATTTGCTTATTCTGTAACATGTGTGTAAAAATATATACTTCAAACTATGAAAAAGCATATCATAAACATATTTGAATTTTACTTTTCAATTTAAAAGTTAAATGAGACTGAAAATAGTGTCTTAGGCTTTGGGTTAAACAAAATACATTAATAAAATTAAGTTTATATAATTGGTTTTTAAAAGACAGGCAGCAGAAATTATACAACAGGCTTTCCTTATGTTCTTGCTAAATGGTTTTCTTCTATGTCAGAATATGTGAATTTTATTTTAAAGGTTGTTTGGTACTAATAGATTTGATTTTCATACATTTAGGACAGCTGATTAAATACAAAATACCAAGCAGGAGATGGTGACATATGACTGTAATCCCAGAATTTCTATGGTGGAGGCAAATGATGGGATTTCAAGGACTACCTCAGCAACTTAGTTTGTCTGAAGCCAGCCTAAGTTTAACTGGACCTCATTTTAAATTTAAAAATAATATTATGTGTATACTTACATATTTATATATAAATGTACAATATATTTAATATGTGTGATATACTATATAAATATATATTTATATATATATTTTTATTGTTTATTAATCTTTAATATTTTAATATTTTTTGTCTTTAAGTTGAGGTAGGGCTGGGCAAGGCAACAGTATGAGCAATAGGTTCCCAAGAGCCAGCAAAAGCATTAGGGACATCCCAATGATGATCGCTCTTATTTACTTATTTATCTATCTATCTGTCTGTCTATCTATCTATCAATCTATTCATTTATTTATTTTCATTTTACATACCAATCACAGATCAACCTCTCATTCCTCCTCCTGCTCCCCCCTCCTTCCCCCACTCCTTATCCCCTCCTCAAGCAGGGTAAGCTCTCCCATGGGTGGTCAGCTAAGCCTGATACATTCATTTGAGGCAGTACCAAGCCCCTCCCCACTCTATCATGGGTGAGTCTGTCCATTGGTATTGAGGTCCAGAAAGCCAGTTCATGCACCAGGGATAGATCCTGATCACACTTCCAGGGACACTCTCAAACAGACCCAGCTACACAACTGTAGATGTAACCATCTTATTAAATAAGAAACATAGAACCAATGCAAACAAGAAAGCCAAGAGGTCAGAGCTAAGAGCTAAAAACCTTACCCTTCCTCTCGAAGTGGTCCTACCTCTCCGAAAGAGAGCTACTTCCTGTGTTAAAGTCTTTATAAAGACTTTCGTTCTGCCTTCTCATTGGTTGTAAACTCAACCACATGACCGCCTCCTCACTGCCTGTCTGTACAGACCTCCAGGTCTTCTATGGTTGGTATTGATATTAAAGGCGTGTGTCTCCAATGCTGGCTGTATCCCTGAACTCACAGAGATCTACCTAGCGCTGCCTACCAAGTGCTGGGATTAAAGGCGTGCACCACCAACACCTAGCTTTCCTGTGTGTCTGTCTTTATAAGGACTTTCTGTTCTGCCTTCTCATTGATTGTAAACCCAACCACATGACTGCCTCGTCACTGCCTGTCTATAAAGACCTCCAGGTCTTCTATGGTTGGTATTGAGATTAAAGGTGTGTGTCTCCAATGTTGGATGTATCCTTGAACACACGGAGATCTACCTAGCTCTGCCTACCAAGTGCTGGGATTAAAGGCATGCACCACCAACACCTATCTTTCCTATGGCTTGCTAATAGCTCTGACCCCCAGGCAACTTTATTTATTAACATACAAATACAATCACATTTCAGTACAAATAAAATATCACCATACACAACTGTATCCCACTAGAGAAATTCCCAGAAATTCACAAGGATGACCCCAGATTAGACTACTAGCAACAGTGGTGAGGGTGCCTGAGCTGGCCTACCCTGGCTGGCTTTTTCCTCTGATCCTCATGCAAGCTTTATTGGGGTATACAATATATGACCATGAATTTCAATATCATATATGAATTCAATTTAAGAATATATTAATTTGGACAAAATATAAAAACACCTGTTCACAGATTATTAAATTTCTAAACCAGTCTTTCAAATTTATTTATTGTGTACATATATGTTTCTGTAGACACTATTGTGCCATGACATTTTGGTAGAGGTCAGAAGAAAATTTGACAGAGTAGTTTTGTCTGTCCCTCCAGCATGTAATTCCTATGGACTCAATCCAGATAATCAAACTTGGTGGCAAGTACATTTTACCTTCTGAATCATCTCTCTGTCCCATAAATCAGTGTTTCATATTTTTTTGAACTTAGCTTTTGTAGGACATTTTAGAAAATAGACTACATTTTTCATTTCTTTTAGGAAATTAGGTCATAACTAACATACATATATCATTTGAAGCACTTTTCTGATTATTTATAGATTCTTTGTTGCAGCAAGTGATTTAAGATTAAGATTTGAATAAAGAACTATTACACTGTTCTGAGGCTGATTCTGCATTTTATTGTAGCTATCACAATAAATGTTTTTTCGTTTGTTATCTTTTTCCCTACAAGATCAGAACTCTTATTTTAAAGCTAGTAAAATCTTAAAGCTACTTTAATTTTTCTATAGTCACTATTTTGAACCACTTTTTTGTGCTATTAATATGTCCTTTAATAATTGTGATTAAATGGTATTGCTAAGAATCATAGATACCTGGTATGTCAACATCACTTGTATAAAGAACTGTACACATGGGGTTGGATGCTTTCAGAGTCAATGAAGTTTATTTATCCTACTACCTTTTACTGAGTACATAATTAGCTAGTACTAATGAAGAGCTTTAAAATACAAGCATTGCTTAATAACAAGGATAGTGGAATAAGAGTAAAACAGGATTCCAACTCAACTTATAGTTAATTTAATTGATTCTTATGATTTCTAGCCGCTTTAATACTGTGGATAGTCCTCTGCTTTTACAAACACTTTAAAATATCAAATTTTATTTATCCATATTTCACCACTGGCTTCAAATTTAATTGTTCTTCATTTATAAATGGTAAAAGACTATTTCTATAAACTTTAATAAAATAAAAACTGAAGAAATTGTTTCATGAATCAAACACACAGAAGTAGAGCCCAGGATTTCAAGTTTTACCAAAGCAAACATTGCTGAGAAATAGAGACACTTCAGGCAAACTTTTAAATCCTGAAGCAGGAAACATAGCATGTTGGTTTAATTGCTAATGCAATTGTATTAAGAGAGCAATCTATGACAATTGTGCCATCAATAATTTTTGAGATATAGTTATGGAATAGACAAAGTAACAACAGATGCTATTGCCAGACAAATGGAGGTCCGGTAATTGTCTGCAGTATCAAATACTCATGTATAATGACTTTTGAAGGTTGAGGTTTATGAGAGCAGCTCATTATGTATTTCAAACAAAGCTCTGTTCTGCTATTGTTCATCCATCGACTGGAGTAGAAGCACTGCAGCCAAAATTGTACCCAAGGGAACTCATGTCTACCAGTTGGTTAACCTTGTGACATTCCACTAAAAAGCACCCGGTTCTTTTGGAATACATAATTCATGAAACTTTCTGATTGTTTAGCATTGATCAGCACTTGAATAAATTGAGTTGCTATTGTATTAACATAAGTAGTACACTTTAGTGAGTCTTTTTTTTTTTTTCATTATTTTTCAGTTCTGAAGATGTCCATCAAATCCTTCAGGGATTTCTAGTTTGTAAAACAGGAAGTCAGTTTAGAATATTGCAGAATCTAACTACTATGTTAGCATGAGGTTTTGAAGTACTTGTAACTGTTTGCATATTCTACTTAAATTCCCAGATTAGGCTGGCGCTATGGATTTGTGCTCAGACTTTGTGTCTTCTGTGTTGTCAGATAAGTCTATTTTTGCATTTTTCAACTCTACACATAATTATGCTCAAATCTAGGAAGGTTCATGTGGTTATATAATTGCTCTATGTGCCAGGGGACAAAACATGTAATTTATATCATCCAGGCCTGAGAAACTAAGGCACTGATGATACTAACTGTCCTCTAAAGAGCAAAAGTGGATGCAGTAGTGATTTTGTGTACATAGAGAAATGTGAGTACTGTGTATCTGGAGAGCAGGTTTTCAACATCCTGTATTGAAAAGAGATATGAGGAAGCCATTTTAGAATGTTCATTGATACATAAATTGTATTTTAGTTTCTTTTTCCAAACAATTTCCATGTAACATCTAAGGATCCATCTTAAAAATACAGAGAAAGCTTTACTCCTTATGGAATAGTTTAATATGCTATTTGAACTATGTAATTTACTGCTATGTTAGTTTGAGCTGGATCATTTCTAAATAAATAAATTCACACATGAGCAAGAACCTTCCACATCTGTGGTAAGAATTCCAAAAGTGAAACTGTGCCTACTGTTTTTAATGACTTCCACTCATAGGAAATGAATAGGTATGAGTGTGCCATATATGTGCATGTCTAATCACTGCTCCTTTAGAGACTCATTTGGGACCACTCAGCCCCTTAGATGGCAATTCTTCAGGCCCATGTCTTTATGAAAAGCAGGGATGTTGGAGTACTAGTTGCAGAATTACCACAAAGAATGGCAATAGTCACGTGGGGTAGAAAGAAGGAATATACCATGACCATAATCATCAGAGAAAGTAACTCAATTTCGAGTGTTTCAACATTTGTGGAAAAAAGTATATGATGATATTTAAGAGATTGACCCTCTACAATTTTTAAACTGCAGTTTTTGACCAGTACATAATTTTTTTTACATTTCTGATTTAGTTACCTTATTACCTTCTATAAATAATTAAACATACATTTACTTAAGCACACTACTTTATTTCTTATTTTTTGTCCTGAATCTTCCTGTTTTGATTAAAGTTAAATTTAAAGGTGAATATCTTATTCATAAACCCTCATTTCAGACATATTAACATTTTGCTACTGAAATGCATTTAGCATCACTGGATGATATCCTATATGTATTAAATATCTGGAAAACATGACAATAATATTTAAATAAGTGATTTTGTTTCAAATCTATTTGGATTTTAAATAATGTAAGCAAATGCAAATTATCACTCTATCTCTATTTCTAGGATAAATAAATTTTGAATTTTAATCTTCTGAAAATACTTTATGTGTTTTTATGGAGTTATAATTCACTTTTAAATGCTTATCTTTAACTTGGGGAATACAGAAGAAGAGCTAAATACAAGACTGCTTTTTCCCTTAATCCTAATGGGCCATAGAAAATACTAGGACCATTGAACAACAAAGGGCTAGAGGTATGGAAATTTCCCAATATCAGCCTCTCAGTGAGGGTCAGTATGCTGATGTGCAAAAACAGTCTACATTTAATGATCACACCTTGGTTCTATGCTGTACAGCAGCTTTGAATGTTTGAGACAGAGTTGAAGAATCAGGAAAGAGGACTGAGTTATTTACTAAAATTATACAAGGCCCAAAAAAAGCCTTCAATGATTTTTTTTCTAACAAATATTGACTTCAGCTATAAATAGTATGATATCAGGTCCAGAAGGTAGATGAATATTAATTGAATCTTTGGCTTTTGAAAATTCCAATTTAGAATGCAAAAATGTGATTAGGCTTTGAAAGGCAAGATTGGCACCTATAGATGGATGGATGGATCCAAAATACAGCTGCTATTGGATCTTACACTTATAATGAAACTTGGATAGGAGAAGTGATTTCTGAAAATTCAATAAAAAGATAAAATATTTTAATTGTGGTAAATAAGATCATCTGAAAGGGGATTAATCCAAACAGAAAGCCCCAGCCTTATGGAATTTGCAGAAAGTGTGGCAAAGGCTGGCATTGGACTAATGAATGCACATCAAAATTGGACAGGCAAGGTAAGTAACCCTTTGTCATCGGAAAATGCCTTGGGGAGGGAGATCTCACAGGCTCCAATGTCAAATTTGGTTCAATTATTCACTGTCAGCACTGAGGAAAACACCCCACAGAGTAATTAAGAGACTTAATGGCTGTTGTTAAAAAGTCATTCTGCTCAGGATGACAGAAAAGCCTCAGTAGATAAAACAACAGATATGAGAGAGAGGTGAAGATTTCCAGCTTGTTGGCCTATTGGTTCCCACAGAGTGCTGGGAGTGAGGCCTGGGACAGGGGAGATTTCACGGGAAGATCTGTGTAATCACCTGGAGATTGGGTCAGGGAAGAAGGAGAGGCAGAAGCTGGTGGTCTGATACAGACTTAGGGTTGAGATCTCTCTCTCTCCGTTCCTAAGATTTGGAGGAATGGAGAGAGAGGTGAACATCTGCATTTTAGCCTACCTGCTTCTGCGCAGGAACAGGAATTTGCCTTTCATTTTTATTTTGTGTACATTAAACACCATAATTCTTATTAAAATATACATGCAGTTGGAAATTTAAGCCAATAGCTGACCTGAAACAACCGTATTCAAATCTGCTCATAATTGCTTCCTTCCCTTAGGATATTTGTTAACTGTAGTTAAAGAATGGGCATGAATCTTAAAACTTTTATTTATTTATTTTTGTAATGTCAGAAATCCACTGAGCTGGCAGTATTTATACATTGGAGCTTCAAGTGCTTCTTTTATTTACTCATTTTAAACACATAGTGATGTTTGTGTTACAAAAAAAACATAATGCCATTCTACGTTGTCCACAGCAAGCAGATTTACCAAGTTCAGGCTTGTAATTCATATCTATTTAAAAAGTCTCTGGAAACTGCTTGTATTTTAATCATTTTTTTTATGTTGGAATTTTTTGTCTTTTTATTATTTGCTCATTCAAAGGTTGGCTTAGTGAGTACTTTGTGTTGTTATTAATTCCATGTGTAGAGCTGTTTGGAAACTTTTCCTAAAAGTCTGTATTTGTTTGGAAATGAATCTAATCAAGAAATACAAGTGACATTTCTTTCCAGCTTGGCAGAAACTGAGAGAGAAATAATTGCCAAAAGATTGTTGCTATGTCTTTTTTCAGTATGCTTTCTTCCAGTATCACACTAGTAAATGTTAAAGAACTTGATGTATCATCCTTAGAGTAAGCTGTGTGCCAGGTGTCTTCAACTGCAGGTTTTATCTTGAGCTGCCATAATCATATTAATCTTTGGAATAAAGTTGCCATAAATTGAACAATTTAACATCTCTAAAACCATGGCTGATGATAGTGGTGTTTTACTTTCTTTTGTATTGTTTTTATTTCTCTCGATCCTAGATTATGTTATATCTCCTGCTACTTAAAAAAAAGCTACTTAACTTTTGAGTAACTTTAAGGTTTGCATCTTGAGAGTGGGGCAAGAATGTAGTTTTACTGAGGAGGGAAAAAAGAACTTGTCCATTGCTCTGAATTGAGCTATTATTTAGTGAAAAATATTAACATGCTAAAATTTTCTGGCAATTTGTAATACTTTTGATAATCATTAAAATGATATTTATTGTATTACATGCTCTACCTGTGGTGTTTAGGTAGAAAAGTCATTTTTCTGTGATTAACCAGAAAATGATCTCTAAGTTTCTGATAGCCAAGAAGAAAAAATATTACTTGAAATCAAAAGATAAATGTAAATTTTCTTCAACAAAATTTGAACTTACAAACCTACCTTGTTGACAAGACTATTTTTAATCTAACAGAATGTGTAGTTATTATTCGTGTGTGTGTGTGTGTGTGTGTGTGTGTGTGTGTGTGTGTGTGTGTGCATACCTGCAATCCCAGTGCTTGGGAGGTGAAGGAAATTTGAATCAGAAGTTCAGTCATCCTTAGCTCCACACTGAGTTCAAAGCCATTGAATCCTGTCTTAAGTAGTATATTTACTTTGGGGGCTTTTTAATAGATGGATTTTTTGGACTATTCAAAAGTCAATACCTTATAATAAGATACACATGAAAATCTTTACTTCAATCAGTCTGTAGCAATACTCTTCCCTTGAGGGGAGAAGTATCAGCCTTGTGATACTGAATGATATTTCCTGAAACTACATCACATTTCTATATTATGTTAGGATTATTTAAAATAATTTTTCTCATGATTCTTGTACATTTTGAGTTATAATTATTCATAGTTATTTTAACTTTTACAATATTTCTATTGCAAATATTCCCACACTCTTATAATTATAACATCAAAGGTAAGAAATATATGCAACCCAAAATATACAATATTAAATATATAATGATTCAACATATTTATGTCTGATTATATTTAATGATTTTTTCTTTACTAATCTTATGATATCAAATGCAGAACATGATATTTCTCAAATATCTGCTGATTAATATATTAATATTAATTTATTGTCATAACATTTCAAATAGGGAAAAAATATAAAGAGCTATAAAAAATTTTTCAAAAATCTAAGAACTAAATTAACTCTGTGGTTAACAAGATATCACTTACACTTTCTAAGCTGTTTTCTGAGATTTCACTGTGTGACACCCTTTGATGTTAATGGGATCTATTGCCTAATTCTCCGTGAGCAGCTTGGAAAGTTAATATGTCTGGAAAGTATTAACGTCACAGCTGCTGTATTTTGCATTTTATTTATATATCGTATTACTTTCATATTTTGTATGTATGCACATAAGCCTGTAATGATATATAAGGTATCTTTCATCTTTAAAGCAGTTTTGAAAGGTTAACTCTGATATATTTGTATTAGAAGTAGATAATTTTCCTCCATTTTAGCAGAATGAAAGTAGAAGTAGAATACATAGGTCAGGTTATCAACAAATTTAGTAGAGAAGATGGCCATTTTAGCTACAGTCCTGTTTACCAGAAGCATAGTCCATATCTGAAATCAAAAGTTGAGACTGAAAATTAATTTAGGAACTTCCAGCTGGTGTGGACACTTCCAATTTTAGCTACTTATCACATAAATTACACTGAGTGTCTTTGGACTTTTGTAGAATGACTTAGCACTTAATGATATGAGTACTGAAAAATTAGACAAGATATAATTTGATATATTTCATACTATACATTAAAAGTTTAAGTCTATTCTAAGTTTTTCCATAAAATTATTATTCTGCAAAAATGAACTGAAATGTTTCATACTAATGATATGTTTTGTTTTAGAAACAGGAGGAATTATTGCTCAAATTATTAGAAATTTCCATAATTGATGTCTTATCTTAGGTAGGGAAATATGGATATGATTGGATACTAATATCAAAAAATAAAACATAAGTTATAATTTAGTTTCTTATGTCTAGGATATTATGAGTCTAATTAATTTATCAATTCATCCCGGTAGCTAAAAACTTATATCATATTAACAATAAAACCTGGCATATAAATAATATATATTTTCAGTTATGTAGGAGAATTTTTTCTAAAACCGGAGTGAAAATATTTAAAAGTAATGAAGTATTATATATTATTTTATTTAGATTGGAAACAGATGTGCTCCAAGACCTGTCTCTGAAATATACCTGGTTCAAAATGTCTATTTCCTAGAAATATCTATGTCAGTATGACATAAAATCCAAGGTGCTATGGATTATCTAAACACACATTTTAGAAATTAAAATTTGACAAGAACAATAGAGGGAAAATTTGAGTCCATTTGCAAAATTGTTTAGGTAAGTACTTTTAGTTCAAATCAGCACACATCAATTTTGAATAAGTATAAAAATAAATATATAACACTTAGAAATATTTAAGCACTCTAGTTTTCACAATTTTTCAGGTGTGTGGAATTTTTCTTCCATACATAAACATGGTACAATTTTTCCGCCAGTCTTGAGTACAGACTGATGTTTCACCATTATGTTACAATGCACTATTCTGTCTCCCTTTGTGACCTGCACCACACAATTGGCTTTTTATAGCTAAGTATCAGAGGAAAGTACAATTCCAGTAATGCACCTGTAAATATAAGTTCTAATGCTTGCATCTGCTAAGAGACAAACTTGCTATAGAATGTACAATTTATTTTGGTTTTAAATTATCCATAAGAATTAGACAAATAAACTAAAATGCTGTATGTTCAAATAAAAACAATTTTATTCAAAGCTGTATATGATTAACTTAAAAATATCATTCATATTTATAAGCAATTTTTATTATTATTATTTTGTGGCACTGTAAATTTTCTTTCAAGTTCCAATTATTGGAAGAGACACATCATAAGCCAGTTATTAGCCAAAAATTCATTTATTTTTCTCTGAAATTAATCTTTTCTTAAAATAATCGATATAGCTATTATTATATTTGTATTTGTCTCTAAATAAACGTGTAGCAATACTTTAAAAGAGTATTGATTTTACACTTTATTTGAAAGTGTATGTATAAATAAGAGAAAATTTCAGCTTAAATGAATTGTCCAATTAGGCTAAAGAATTCAGTGGGAATAAATGAATTGTAACCATTTAAAGATAATTATGAATATAGCAATAGCAGGCTAAGATTTTTTTTCAGAATAAGTGCTAATAAAGAGCTCTCTCTCTCTCTCTCTCTCTCTCTCTCTCTCTCTCTCTCTCTCTCTCTCTCTCTCACACACACACACACACACACACATATAATGAAAGAAAAAAATGAATTTACAAGATATAATAGTTCCTGACAGCTTCAAATATCAGTTTTCTTATTGAGTAGTAAGTGCAAATAACATTTTTAATTTAGTTAATTAGTTCTGTCTATCTAGTTATTTTCTGAGGCATTCTGTACGTTTGGTAGGTCAACAAAGAACAATATATTCACTTTGCATAGATATCCAACTCTTAGATATATTGGGAAACAATCCTGTTATGAATCTATGATTTTTTTTATACATGGTCCCACTATGTAGTCCTAGCTACACTGGAAATCATTAATCTCAAGCTCACATAGCTCTACCTTTCTCTGCTTTTGAGGGTTTGGATTAAAGATGTTCATCATCACAAACAATACAGTGTTTATGTGTGTGTGTATATATGTGTTTGTATATGCACACACAAAGATGTATATATGTTTATTCTTGTTTTTATGTATATAAGTGTTCTGTCTGAATGTGTGTGCTTTCACTGTATGTGTGCTAGTGATTGTAAGTTGCTCTTGGGGTGCTGGGACATGAACCCAGAATGTCTACATGAACAGCAAGTGCTTTTAACCACTAAACCATCTCTCTGACAACACTGTAATTTCCTGTGGGTTTAGAAATTGCAAAAGTTTTCTCCTTAATTCTGCCATATTTTCCCAATCACAGTTTTAAATCACTATTCCTAGTTTCCTGATAATGAGTTTATAATTGAGAAAATCTGTGATATTAATTTATGCAACTGTTTTTCAATTATTTTTATTGTGATGTTTGAATCCTAATTATAATTAATTGTTAAAACTGATTATTTGGATACCTTGAGGAATTACTCAAGTTGTCCTAGTATAAATCAGTCATCTCTAAAAGAGACAGATTTTTTTCTGCAAATTAAATATACAAGATTAATACAATTGGTAGATTACATTTTATGTAAAATACTACTGAACAATTAACATTGAAACACAACTTTAGTTTATGAAAAGTGCAATGAGATTTTTAAGTTTATAATGATTTTGAGTTCCAATATATTTAAGAAAAATGAATGAGTACAGAGGACAAATTGTATTCCTCTTTGGAACACAAAGCTTTATTTTCATCTTTTATTCTGATATAAAAGTTTTAATTATGGTAATTCTCATGAAAAGTTAGGGAGCTCTGCCATAAAATTAAACTTATAAGTATTTGAAAACATACCTTGAATGCAAAAGAAATCAATGAGATGTTGATAGATTCCATATCTTACAACAAAAGTAATTTTATTGTTCTTATAGTTTTCAGTCAAAAAATGAAAAATACATATTTAGTTACAAGAGGTTTCTAAATAATCTCTCTCTCTCTCTCTATATATATATATATATATATATACCCCAATCATATAATATACCTATACTTTTATATTCACAGTGTCTGGGGATAATAGTCATTTCCATTTGAAAATTTTGAATCATCACTTTGCAGTTGTCAATATATAGCATTTATAGATATGAATGGTTTAAATTAGGCCTTCAATAATCTCTATATTTTTAACAAGTAGATTACAATACTTGAAATAGATTTTTCTTTTTCATTTTTTTTAGAATTTCATGGATGAGTGCACTGTATTTGCATTATTTCCTCTCCTCTCTCTCCTACTACTTCCCACTTATTTTCACATACTTTAAGAATTCAAGAACCTTACTTGTATAATTATTATTGTAATTTTTAGTTATTCTTCAGGCTTTGGTCAGTTTTGTGTTAATCCATAAAAATGTAATGTCATCTCGAAATTATGTTTCCCTTCGAGTCCACAACATTTGCCTTAATTAAAATAAGTTTTTATCTTTAAAATTGGCTCATCATGTCTGGTAGATGAAATGATTGAATTTATTAGATATACTCAAGAAGGCAAAGAAAGACTTGCTTTGTTGTTGTTGTTGTTGTTTTTTTTTTTTTTTTTTGAATGATGGGACTATTCCTTTAAAACTTAAGCAGATATAAACCCCGGTCCTCGGGGGAGACCTTGATCTGGAGGAGGTGGGAATGGGGGGTGGGCTAGGGGGAGGGGTGGGCGAGAGGGGGAGAACAGGGGAATCTGTGGCTATTATGTTGAACTGAATGGTGTTGTAAAATAATAATAATAATGATAATAAAAATAAATAAATAAAAAACATAAAAAATTAAATAAAATGGTTTTAAAAAAAAACTTAAGCAGATATAGACTCCAATAGTAATATTAGTATGCTAGCACTAATGGAGATAGAAAATCATGCAGAAAGCTGCAGTACAAATATGTCTTATAAAGCCATAGATTATTCTTTTCAGAAAATGTACCTTAACATTAAAAATGCCTATTTCATGGTAATAGTTACACATGACAAAGAATGCTGTATTAAGGATTAGGAAATGTGAGAAGGAATCAATTCTTTAGCTTTGGAAATGCTATTTCCTGGATTTCAGCTGAATTTATTAAAAATGAGAGCATGGAGCTTGTTTATTAATTATCTCATGTCTTTTTATTAATCATTATAATTTACTGTATTCTGCTTTAATGCATATAGAGTTGTGAGAGTTAGGGGGAAATTTTCCTCAAAAGGCAATACTACCCATACATATATAATATATATGTGTATATATATATATATATATATATATATATATATATGTACATTTTCTTCAGAAGATGAATTACAGACGATACATGTGCACTAACAGAAGTATATTTTTGAAATTCATTCTCTTATATTTTCCTAAATGCATGTAATGGATTAACAATTGTTTAAATAATAAAAATAAATTTAAATTTAGTGGTTTTTAGTGTCTAAAGAAACAACTCAATGATTCTATCACAATGTAGTTCAACAGTTATACAGTCCATAAAATGCTCATTAACAAACTGAGGCAATATGTGTTGAGTATACAGGCTCACCTTTGCATATTAATGAGCAATGTATAATAACATTTATGGCTTTTGCTGTTCTACATGCAGGGAACATTGAGATTAGAACTCAGTTACATAAACGTCAAATGGATTTATGGTCATGCATACTGCTGTTTTAAAACAGTAGTCTTTCACAACCACAAATGTTCCATTTATATGCAGGTAGTTGGCACCTACTTTATATCTTGAGCCACAGGTTACATTTTGCTATAGATTTTGTAGACTTCAGCACAGATCTACCACCAACAGTTTTATGTAGCCATATGCCCTTCAGGAATATTGCAATTTTGGTTTCCTTTCCATAATAGTGTACATTATCCTAATGTTTCATAAAAATCTTTCATTTAAAAGTGGCAAACTAATAAATCAGAACAAAATATCCAGCTAACATGTAACTAAACAAGACTTTAAGTATTTGAGTTAAAATGTAGTTCTCTGCTTTACTAGCATGGGATCACTTTTATAGAAAAATCTCTATATTCAGATAAAGGAAAAATGAAGATTGTCAAGATATTTTTCATTCACTTCAAAGTATTCCTAAATCCCAAAAAATAAGATGGAGAATGATTGAGGTAAACTGCTAATGTTGACTTATGGCTTTGAATGGCAATATTTGCTAACTTTTCTAAGATTGGGGGTAAATGAAGAGATAAGAACAGTTTATATGGACAATTAGAAGACATAACATTCTATTTTGATGAAGTAAGTTCAACATGCTTTTTATCACTTTATATTTTACAACTCTGTTCATAAGCCTGTTAGTTTGATTTTGACATTTTAGTGAAAGAATCCTGTCTTTTAGACTCTTAAATGAAGGTTGACCAATATGTAACTAGAAGCTATTGTTTTAATGTAGATACTGATTTGTATATTACAGGGTAACAATTGTGAATGTGACAGGTGATAAAAATAAAACAGATTTGTACATGGCACAAAGTATTTAAGCTAGGCAGAATTAGCATTATTAGTTTCTCCATTAACATTTATGAAGTATAATGGATTATGGTACATCTTAATCACAAATCTCATTAAAATAATTCAGGGAACGTGTTCTGTTCATGTATTGTTTCCTTGTCATATTATACTCAACAATTATGAATATACATCCTTCTTTGATTTATATATGTATATGGTACTTGTCAACAAAGAAATATCTATGATAATTTTGTTATACATTTAAAATATTTGTTAGTATTTATTTTCAAACATGTCATTTGAAAAATTGACCCTAAAACTCCCACTGAATAATTATGTTTGTAAACATACTATGTCATCAGAAGGGTGCCTTGCACATCAATGTAGTTAACCTAATTTAACATTCATGTATAATGTCACATAGTGCTTTTCTTACCTCCTTATACCTTAGGAAAAGCTACATAATTTAGATACAGTATAATCATTCTAAGCGAACAAGCCTGACTTCATTAAGAAATTATTAAGCATTATACTTTCTATTCATGATTGTCTGTAAATGTTGAGGAATAAAAGGAAGTGGAATGTTAATTCTTGAATGAGATTTATATGAATTATTAGAAATTCTCAGTCTACTTTGTATAGATATATTTACAACTTTTAATTATAATGGACAGACAAGTGGCATGTGCCTTAGTAATCAGTAATTAAACCCTCTGTCTAGAAAAATTAAATAAAATTGAAGGGAAACATAAATTAACAAATATAAGAAAAATTGTAATGAATGCAAAGTGGCAATTTGTGTTAGCAGTCCTCAAGGGAAAAATGAAGAAAAAAGGGATGGGATGAATATATCATGCCCTTCCCTTAAAACTCAGGGATCCATGTGCAAGATAAGACAGAGTGACTATAAGATCTCAAAGTAGTGGATACCTTAATTGAAATGGCATTTTCTGCATACAGAGGGGCAGACAGACATATAATGTCACAGAGATTATGACAGCATGCAAAGATCTGCACAAAGTCAAGTCAAACAAACTCCCAATATGAAGGATAAGCTGTGAGAACAAACTCCCAGCACATAGCAGGAATCCATCCATAATTGATAGCTACTGGGAGAAAGAAAATCAGTTTTCTTCAGTGTAGTGACAAGGGATAAATAAGCCACAATCTAGGCTAGACTCCAGCCTCAGGAGTAGTCCTGTAGCTTGATTTTTTCGCCTTGCCCACAGTCAGGACAAATCTCTGTCACCCGCCAGTCCCACAGCCGCTCAGACCCAACCAAATAAACACAGACACTTATATTGCTTGCAAACTGCATGGCCGTGGCAGGCTTCCTGCTAACTGTCCTTATCTTGCTAACTGTGCTTTTATCTTAAATTGATCCATTTCCATACATCTATACCTTGCCATGTGGCTGGTGGCTTACTGGCGTCTTCACATGCTGCTGGTCATGGCGGCGGCTGCAGCCTCTCTGGTCATTGCGGCGGCTGCAGCATCTCCTTCTGCCTTTCTGTCCTTTTATATCTCCTCTCTGTTAGTCCCACCTATCTTTCCTGCCTAGCCACGGCCGATCAGGTTTTATTTATTAACCAATCAGAGCATACAGACCATCCCCCAGCACAGCCAAGTGCAGACCATCTCAAACACCTGCACTCAGGCCCATGGTCCTAATCATCCTCTATACGGACCTGCTGGGTAACGCCAGAAAGAACCTGAGAATGGGCTCCCACAGGACCTACAGAACATCCCACAGCACTTCCCCTTTCTTTTTTTTTTAAAAAAGGAAGGTTTTAACTTTTACACATCTCCAAAGTCAGCTTGGTATATTTGGGAATTTGGGCGTAGCTTCTCTTAACTACTTCCTGCTGGAGGGGGGCGCTGTATCTTATGGGGATGCAAAGAAAATTTTAGGATCATGGAGTAGTCTGTGAGACCGTATCATCTGAGCCAGTTGCCTTGAAACGATTCTGGTGGTCTTGGCTGGTCAAACCTGATGTATCTTAATCTGGAACAAATCCGTAGGCTCTGGATTTCTGTAGAGACAAAAGCAGAGTCTCCTTTCCAAAGTAACACATCCTTATATCCAAATTTTAAAGTCAAGATATCTTTAATATATACATATTGGTTTAACTCAACATCTTTTATGATCAAATGTTTTTCTGCAGTTAAAAATCCCAAAGACAATATAATCCAAACTCTCTGTGTGATATCCATCTTTACATGGCTTATTACTTTTTACTTTCTCTTTAAAGACTTTATTTTTTTAAACTTTCTATTTCTTTATATAACTGTCTATGTTCCTTTTCCTCTCTCTTCCAAGCCCCAGGAACCCGCCAGTAACTCAAACCGGCGGCTGCCGCTCATTTGAGAGAGAGAATTAGGAACTGTGGGGCGTTTACCGACGTCACCGTTCCTGGAGAACTTACCGACGTCACCGCTCCGTGTGTTGAGTTCTGAATCCTCTTTACCACCACACGAGGATTCTTCTCAGATCACACTTTATTGGAGCGCCTCTTGGTTAAGGGACTTTGTCTTTAGTATTTTTTTTTTTTATAACACCGGCCTTTATCCCTGTTCATTTGTCCTTTTTCTTTAGTCCCTTTTTTTTTCTTCCCTTTTTTTCTTTAGCCCTTTTTTTCTTTAGCCCCACGTTCGGGCGCCAAATGTAGCTTGATTTTTTCGCCTTGCCCACAGTCAGGACAAATCTCTGTCACCCGCCAGTCCCACAGCCGCTCAGACCCAACCAAATAAACACAGACACTTATATTGCTTGCAAACTGCATGGCCGTGGCAGGCTTCCTGCTAACTGTCCTTATCTTGCTAACTGTGCTTTTATCTTAAATTGATCCATTTCCATACATCTATACCTTGCCATGTGGCTGGTGGCTTACTGGCGTCTTCACATGCTGCTGGTCATGGCGGCGGCTGCAGCCTCTCTGGTCATTGCGGCGGCTGCAGCATCTCCTTCTGCCTTTCTGTCCTTTTATATCTCCTCTCTGTTAGTCCCACCTATCTTTCCTGCCTAGCCACGGCCGATCAGGTTTTATTTATTAACCAATCAGAGCATACAGACCATCCCCCAGCACAGCCAAGTGCAGACCATCTCAAACACCTGCACTCAGGCCCATGGTCCTAATCATCCTCTATACGGACCTGCTGGGTAACGCCACAAAGAACCTGAGAATGGGCTCCCACAGGACCTACAGAACATCCCACAGCATAGTCCGCCAACACAAATTGGACACCATGATTTTTTCTTTGTTTTAAGAAAAGGAAAGAGCAGGCAGTTGGGTGCATAGGGAGGGGGAGGTAGATCTGAGAGGAGTTATGGGAGGGGAAAGATGTGATCAAAATATATGAAATTCTCAAAGAATGAATAGCAACATTATTTAAAAAATAAAAGAGAAACTGCCACCCTTCAGAAAAAACTGCAATAAAGCAAACAACATCACCCCTTTCCCTGAAATAAGAGTTATGCGATCATTTGTCTTTAAGTATTTCTGTGTTTTTGAGACTAGAGTATAGTTACATTTTTTCTTCCTACCAGCTCCTCTCTCCAAAACTTCCCATATACCCATCCTTGCTCTCTTTCAAATTAGTGAGCTCTTACTGAAGTGTTTGATATTTTCTTGGCTTGCTGATAACTAATGACAAAATAGTTATGTGACAAGGAGTCTAGGCCACAGTCTCTTTTACTTCCTGTGGGTAAACTTTCCCTGACTATTGTATCTGTAAAACTTACTAAAAAAAATTCCTCTGGGAAGAAAAAACAATAAAACGAATAAATGGTAGTTGCCCTTCATTTGTCCCATGCTTTAACCAGTTAGGTGGCTTGTAATTCCTGACATATGTATAAAGTAGTCCTGTATTACTTTGGGGTCTTTATCTCATTTGATATGCCTTCTGGTTCTACCAAGACTTCATATACTTGATCATAATGAATACTTTTTGTGAAGTTTCTTGTTTAATGCCAAGCCCATTTTTTCATGAAGAACTCTTTGATTTTCTGACCTAGATAAATGTTACTTCCTCTTTGCTACCACATTATTCTGTTGCTATTTCTCAGCATATCACAGTTTTCTGAGATTATACATAGACAGATATAGCCATATCTATATGTACACTGTAAACCCCTTGTAGCTAAGAACAATTTAGTTTATCATTTCCATAACATATACATGTATACAACCTATAATGTTGTATTTTGCTGGTCTCCATTTTATGTTAGAAGGTCAACATCTACTTTTTATGTAAGAGTTTCATGCTGTGGGATGTTCTGTATGGCAAATGTGTTGCTCTGATTGGTCAATAAATAAAACACTGATTGGCCAATGGCTAGGCAGGAAGTATAGGCGGGACTAACAGAGAGGAGAAAAGAAAGAACAGGAAGGCAGGAGTCACTGCCATCTGCTGCCAGGACAAGCAGCATGTGAAGATGCCGGTAAAACACGACCTAAGTGGAAAGGTATAGATTTATGGAAATGGATTAATTTAAGCTATAAGAACAGTTAGTAAGAAGCCTGCCATGGCCATACAGTTTGTAAGCAATATAAGTCTCTGTGTTTACTTGGTTGGATCTGAGCGGCTGTGGGACTGGCAAGTGCGAGAAATTTTTCCTGACTGTGGGCTAGGCAAGAAAACTCTAGCTACAAATGGCACCTAAGGAGTTGACAAGAGTTTCCACCTAAAACCTGAGAAAAGATTCTAAAACGGAGCTAAAAGCAGCTTCCTAATTGTCTCTCTCAAATGAGCGGCAGCCTGCCGGTTTGAGCTACTGGCGGGTTCCTAGCATGTAATAGTTTACAATGTTTGTAAAATATACATAGGCTTGAAAGAGACAAAAAGGTGATATTTATAGTTGTATAAACAAATACATAGTTTTAAAAAATAAAATCTTTAAAGAGACAGTAAAAATAATATACAAAATAAGCCATGTAAAGATGAATATTATACAGAGTATCTGGATTGTGTTGTCTTTGGGATTTTTAACTGCAGAAAAACATTTGATCATAAAAGATGTTGAGTTAAACCAATATGTATATTTTAAAGATACCTTGACTTCAAAATTTGGATGTAAGGATGTGTTGCTTTGGAAAGGAGACTCTGCTTTTGTTCCCACAGAAAGCCAGAGGCTATGGATTTGTTTCAGATTAAGATATATCAGGTTTGACCAGCCAAGACCCCCTGAAAGGTCTCCGATGACACCATGGCCCAGATAATCCAACGTCCAGAATGGATTCAAGGCAATTGGCTCAGACAATACAGCCTCATGGACTATTCCATAATCCTAAAATTTTCGTGTCCCTATAAGATCCAGCGCCCCCCTCCAGCAGGAAGTAGTAAGAGAAGCTATGCCCAATTTCCCAAATTATATGTAATTTTACTTTGTTAAGTTTAAAATCTTCCTTTTTGAGAAAAAAAGGCAGAGGGAGGGGAAGTGCTGTGGGATGTTCTATATGGCAATTGTGTTGCTCTGATTGGTCAATAAATAAAAAAATGATTGGCCAATGGCTAGGCAGGAAGTATAGGCAGTACTAACAGAGAGGACAAAAGAAAGAACAGGAAGGCAGAAGGAGTCACTGCCAGCTGCTGCCAGGACAAGCAGCATGTGAAATGCAGGTAAGCCACAAGCTACGTGGCAAGGTATAGATGTATGGAAATGGATTAATTTAAGCTATAAGACCAGTTAGAAGCCGGGCGGTGGTGGTGCATGCCTTTAATCCCAGCACTCAGGAAGCAGAGGCAGGCGGATCTCTGTGAGTTCGAGGCCAACCTGGGCTACCAAGTGAGTCCCAGGAAAGGCGCAAAGCTACACAGAGAAACCCTGTCTTGAAAAATCAAAAAAAAAAAAAAAAAAAAAAAGAACAGTTAGTAAGAAGCCTGCCATGGCCATACAGTTTGTAAGCAATATAAGTCTCTGTGTTTACTTGGTTGGGTCTGAGTGGCTGTGGGAATGGCAGGTGAGAGAGATTTGTCCTGACTGTGGGCAAGGCAGGAAAACTCTAGCCACAGTTTCATTTTGTATAATTGCTATATTCATTATATACTAGTTTTTATTGCTTCCTTGAAAATTACATGCAATGGGTTTTGATCTTATTTTTCTCACTTTTCCCAACTCCTCACTGATTTTGTTACTTTTAAATTATATTTTTAAATCCTTTGAGACCAATTTGTGATATTGAAATGTTCAAATTTTTACCCATTTTTTTTAAAATTTCTGAGATGGCAATAAATCACAGATTTCTCTCTTCTCATTGCATCTATATTCATAGAGGAAACTGTTTCTCCCTCTCCCAGCAACTAATAATTGCTTATAGCACCAATGTTGGAAATTGTATGTACTGTAGCAACTGCTGTGAGTTTGTATGTGTAGCTGCCTTGTTGAGTCTAGAAGACACTGTTTGCTTGTAATAATCTACCACCCCTGGATATTATACTACTTATGTCTCATCTTCCACTATGATGCCTGAACCTAGAGAAGGTGGTATAGTATAGATGTTTCATTTGGTCCTGAGCATTCTGGATGATGATGATGATGATGATGATGATGATGATGATTCTCTGCACCTTGGCCAGTTGTGGGTCACCATGTTAATTACCATCTACCACAGTAGAATCTTCTCAGATAAAGTTTGAGAAATTTATTGATCATCTTCTCTCTTTCATATCCTCTGTACCTGTGTGTGGTGGGGTTGGGGTTTTTATCCACAGTATTCTAAATGCTATGAATTTGGACTATCCTTCAGTCACACCACAACTCAACTGATGTCTAGACTTGTATATGTAACTGCCTCCTTTATACTGAAACTATCATAAGTCAATTTAGTCAATATGACTAAGGTTTTAACTCTTGGGAATCAAGACATAGACACTAGAATAGCAGTATTGGGCTGTGTTTACTTCCCATGTCATCTTAATTTTACCTTTATTTTTTATCATCCCTCAAAATAAATAATTAAAATAAGTGTTGCAATGGTCGATTTGTCAAATAAAGTTATTCATATATTGGTTATATGTGTTACATTACAATGAAATTCTCAAAACTTATCATTGTTACAGACTTACTGATACTTATCAAATGCTAAAGGAAGAATTCTGTTTTTTACTAGTACACAAGATAAAATTCAATGAAATGGGGATGAAAAAGTATTTTGTTGTGGAATTCTGCCTTATTGCTTTATAAGAATATTACGTATCCATTGTTAACAGTGATAATTGCTGGAACCTTAAATGGGATGTCAGTTATTTATCATTGTATTTATTTGTGTGTGTGTGTCTGTGTGTGTCTGTGTGTGTGTGTGTGTGTGTGTGTGTGCCTGTCTCTCTGTCTGATTATTATGGTTAGGGAGCACTGCAAAGTATAGAAATAGGTTTTTTAATATTTAAATTCATTTATTTATTTTACATTCTAACTGCAGTTTCTCCTTCCTCCTCTCTGCCCACTCCTCCCCCATCTTCCCTCACCCCCACCATCCTCTCCTCCTCTGTTTCTGTGAGGAAAGGGCCATTCCTCCAAAGGAAATCAACAAAGCATATGTATAAAGTTGCAGTAATACTAAGCATCTCCCCTTGTATTAAGGCTGGGCAAGGTAACCCACTATGAATAATAGGTTCTCGAAAGACAGCCAATGCATTAGGGATAGCCTCTGCTCCCATTGTAAGGAGTCCCACAAGCAGACCAAATGATACAACTTTCATACATATTTATAAGATCAAGGTCGATCCCATGCAAGCCCTCTGCATGTTGGTACAGACTCTGTGCTCCTTTGAGCCCAGGTTAGTTGATTCTGTTGGGTTTCCTTTTGATGTCCTTGAACTCTCTGGCTTGTACATTCCTTCATTCCTGTCTTCAGGATTCCACAAGCTCGACCTAATTTTTGACTGTGGGTCTCTGCATCTGTTTCCATAAGATACTGGATGAAGCCTCTCTGATGACAATTGGGGTAGGCACCAATCTATAAGTAAAATATAATATTGTTAGACATCACTATATTGACTCTTTTTTTCTTCAATATTGTTTTGTTCTATCCTAGGATAATTTTTTCTAGTTCCATCCATTTGCTTTCAAATTCCATGATAACATTTTTAAACACCCGAATAATACTCCATTTTGTAAACATACCACATTTTCTTTATCCATTCCTTGGGTGAGTGACATCTAAGTTGTTTCTGGGTTCTTGTAATTATGAATAAAACTGCTATGAACATATTTGAGCAAGTGTCCATGAGGTATGATTGAGCTTCCTTTTGGGTATATGCCCAAGAGTTGTATAGATGGTCCTGAGGTAGATTGATTTCCAATTTTCTGAGAAACCACAATATGTATTTCCAATGTGATGGTACAAGTTTTTACTCCAAAGAGCAATGTGGCAGTGTTCCCCTTGATTCACATCCTCTCCAACATATGCTGTCATTTGTGTTTTTGATCTTAGCCATTCTGACAGGTGTAAGATGGTATCTCAGAATCATTTTGATTTGTATTTTCTGATGGCTAAAGATGATGATCATTTCTTTAAGTGTTTCCTGATCATTTGAAATTTCTCTGTTGATAAATCTGTTTAGATTCATACCCCATTTTTAATTGGATTATTTGGTTACATTTGAGGCTTAGTTTATTGAGTTTTTCATATGTTTTGGAAATCAGCACTCTATCGGATGTGAAGTTGGGGTAATATTTTCCCATTCTGTAGGCTACTGTTTTATCCCATTGACAGTATGATTTGCATTACAGAAGCTTTTCAGTTTCACGAGGTCTTGTTTATTAATGGTTGATCTTAGTGTCTGCAATACTGGTGTTCTACTCAGGAAGTTGTCTCCCATACCAATGCATTTAAGGCTATTTCCTACTTTCTCTTCTATCAGGTTCAGTGTAAAATGCATTTATGTTGAGGTCTTTGATTTACTTGGACTTGAGTTTTTTGCAGGGTGATAGTAACGAATCTATTTGCATTCTATTACTTGCCAACATCTGTATAGACCAGCACCATTTGTTGAAGTTGTTTTCTTTTTATCCTTGTATATTGTGGCTTATTTGTCAAAAATCAGGTGTCCAGAGGTGTATGGATTTGTGTCTTCAATTCCATTGATCCACATATCTGTATTTATGCCAATACCATGTAGGTTTTTTTTATTATTATTAATACAGCACTGTAAAAAAGCTTGAAATCAGGGATGGTGATACCCCCAGAAGTTCATTTATTGTAAGGAATGTTTCAGCTGTCCTGTTTTTTTTTGTTTGTTTTTTTTTGTTTTGTTTTGTTTTTTTGTTTTTAGTTGTTGTTTTTGCATATGAAGTTGAGAATTGTTCTTTCATGGTCTGTAAGAATTGTGTTGGGGTTTTAATGGTCATTGTATTAAATCTGTAAATTGCATTGGAAAGATGTCAATTTTTACTATATCAAGCATACTGATCCATGATCATGGGAGATCTTTCCATGTTCTGGTATCTTCTCCAATTTCTGTCTTCAAAGACTTGAAGTTCTCATTATATAGGTCTTTCACTTGCTTGGTTAGAGTTACTTCAAGGTATTTTATGTTATGAAGAGTGTTGTTTCCCTGATTTCATTCTCAGCCCATTTATTGTTTGTACATAAGTGGGATATTGTCTTTTAAGTTAATCTTTATCCAGGCACTTTGCCAAAGGCATTTATCAGCTGTAGGAATTCCCTGGTAGAATTTTTGGGGTCTCTTATGTATATTATCATATCATCTGTAGCTAGAGTTTTCCTGCTTTGCCCAGAGTCAGGACAAATCTTTGTCACCCGCCAGTCCCACAGCTGCTCAGACCCAACCAAGTAAACACAGAGACTTATATTGCTTACAAACTGTATGGCCATGGCAGGCTTCTTGCTAACTGCTCTTATAGCTTAAATTAATCCATTTCCATAAATCTATACCTTGCCACGTGGCTGGTGGCTTACTGGCGTCTTCACATGCTGCTGGTCATGGCAGCGGCTGCAGTGTCTCTCCGCCTCAGCCTTCTGCTTCCCAGAATTCTCCTCTCTCCTTGTCCCACCTACTTCCTGCCTGGCCACTGGCCAATCAGTGTTTTATTTATTGACCAATCAGAGCAATTTGACATAAAGACCGTCCCACAGCAATCATCTATAAATTGTGATATTTTGACTTCTTCCTCTTCAATTTGTATCCAGTTGATCTCCTTTAGATATCTTATTGCTCTCACTAGAACTTTGAGTATGATATTGTGTAGATATGGATAGAGTAAACGGCCTTATCTTGTTTCTGATTTTTGTGGAATTACCTTGATTTTCTCTCTATTTAATTTTATGTTGGCTGTTGGATTGCTGTACATTGCTTTTATTATGTCCATGTATGTTCCTGGAGATGACTTAGTTGTTAAGGGCTAGGTGAACAAACACAAATATAAGATAAATTAATTTTAAAATTGGGTAAAATTGATACAATAGGTAAAGGAGAATGTACTTATATTTTTGCTTGGAATGTGTTTAAAAAGCTTTATTGTTCATAGTGTCCATATTTCAAAAATGGGAAGCTGACTTGCCCAAAACCAAGACTTTTCTTAGTAAAAATTTGATCTAGTTGTAATACAAGATTTTATTTTAATTTTACCTTTTTGAGGAAGTTAGGGAATCAGGACCGAATACAAGGCTTTGTGGTTACTAGGCAAGCACTGAAACTAATCTACAAAATCCTGAACCCTGGTTTTAACATTTGAATTTGTTTTATTCTTTCATTGTTGAGTTAGATTTATTATATTTACAACATTTATCTATATTTATATAGTGTAGTTACAGATGATGAAATGCAACATAACTTCTATGTGCTTTTTGGAACAGGGTAAGATTTTAAATAATTATTTAAAAATTACATTAGGAGCAGCCACATAGTCATCCTCTAATTTTTTTTAGAACTTTCCTTGCTATATAAATGTAAAATTCTAACTCCAGGCAAACATATATGACATATGATATTTATTGAACAAGTAAGACTAAAAGGAATAACTATTTAAGGAATAAATAACTAGGAACAGTGACAAAAACTATTCCCCTCTCATCAGAAAGTTGACACAGACAGGTTTATTAATCTTAGCAGCTCAAGACAAAATTTGGACATATAGCAAGATTGGAGGCACACTTCATATATTCTTATACATGTATGCATATGTAATGTAAAGTCATATATATATATATATATATAAATAAAGATAAAGACATAGAAATAAAGAGCAAAACATTTGTGTCAATATGATAATACATTATTTGATGTGTGAAGATTTTTAAAATCTCTACTCTTTAAATGAACTGAGGAATCTAAGTTGTTACAGTTAACATTACTAAATGTGTAAGTAATTTGAAATTTTACTAAATGTTATAAGAATTTAAAACACTTTTCTCATGGGATCATGAGCTAAGTAGTACTTACTGAAAGAGAAAAGAAATAATTGATCTAACATCTCTTAATTCATTCTCTAGGGACTTCAGTCAGTCAGGAAAACATTTTCTGGAATATATATATATATATATATATATATATATATATTCTAGGAATTGTGCTTTATACATGGAAGGTAAGTACAGATAAGTAAATAGGGACCTATCCTCTCTAAAATTAATTTTGTAAAATGACTACTGGCTAATTAAAGCATGTTTTCACAGTTTGAGGGATAATTGTACAGAACATGTGATGGGTTCAAAATTAATTCATTTCACACTTTTTTTTACAAACATTTCCTATTGATAGAATAGATGTTCACATGTGATGGGATGGGTACTAGAAGAGCACATAGACTGAGGAGATATAACAAAGATTGTAAACACAAGCAGAATATTATCAATGATATATTGATAGTTATTACAGTTGGTCTTAATGGTTCAGAAAATACAGAAGCAAAACAATGACTTTTACTTTTATTCAGATTTAATACATAAATGGATACTTATAGAAAGTTTAAATTACACTTGCTGTCTTACAATTTTAGGGAAGGAAAGGGCTTTTTTCTATTCTACTCATCACAGACTTATTATCTGGAACACATCAAATGGCACTGACAGAAGACATATTGGCAAGAACAGCATACACATTTACTAAAAAAATATCATTAGATGACAAGGGAACCATAATAAAGAAATGAGGAATAAAATAAATTGTCCAGAAATAGTTTTACATATGCATGAAAACAAAAAATGAAAAAAGAAATTACTTTTCCATATCCATCTGTTTATATATCTGTAATAGCAGATGTTCCTATACTGTGTACATAAGGATGATCTTTGTCGTGTAAGTGTCTAATGGCCTTATTCATGAGAGAGAGAAAGATCAGCAAGTCCCTTCTGCATATACCACTTTCAAAGTCCATCAGTTTAATCATTTTATATATCAAGTTCTTATATTTTCAGGTATTGTTTACTGAACTCCAACAACATCATTTTGTGAAGTAACTTTGGGCTGCTGTAATATGAATATAATAAATGTCATGCATATTATATATATATATACACACATATATGTATATATATATACATATATACATATATTTGTGTGTGCATATGTGTGTGTAGTGTATGTATACCTCTAACATCAGAAAAATAAAAAAAATAAATGCTGGCAAGTTATCTATTTGATAATTTGTTGCAAATGTTGAGTTATACTTTTGTATTAATATTGTAAAATATTTTAGGTATTTACATGTGTATCCATATTTTCTACAAAAATCGGTTGTATTGGTAGTATAGCTCAATGGTAGATGGCTTACCTAGAATATACAAGGATTTAGGTTCAATTCCTAATACTGAAGAAATCAATCCACATTTAGTATCTTTTTATTCTATCAGTAGACAAAGAATTTGCAATTTATATATTTTACTATTAAATCTGTATTATTGTCATTAAAGAAAATTTAATGATGTTTTACATTTTCTTTGGAATGTTTTAAAATTAATCCTTATCAGATTTTGATGAAACCAGCCAATATAATGTGACTAGAGTATATAGTTTCTGCTGATGAAACATTTATTGCCTCACTTTTCTTTGATAAAATAAGCCTTCTCTTTGTAGTGATGTTGTTAAAATGATATAGAACAATAACAAAAAAACCCATACAATTAAAGTAGTTCACAGATTCACTGTTACTGGTCCAAGAATTTGCCTAACTGGGTAAAAGACCTATATGCTAGCTTTTATGATAGCTTATTGAAGATATCCCCTACTACCCTAAGATAAAAAATAGGTTCCTTCGAATTATAAGAACTAGTTAAAAATTTTGGCAATAGTCATTTTGTTTATGAATTTCTGAGGATAAGTAGAGTGCTTGGGCTAAGATATGCATTCTGAAAGGTTTCTCGCATGAATAAACATCTCCATTGTTTCCATGGAGGTTTGATAAAATACAAAACTATTATAGAGTGCTGCACATATCAATGAAGGAGCAGATTTCCTATGGGAGAATTTAAAGCAATATTAATATTTTATACCTTAAAATGATAAGTGTTTAAGTATCAAGTTATTTTTTTTGTGTTGTAAAATTTGAAAAATTTCAATGAGGGCTAGAAAATGCCCTCATAACACTAAAATAATACAAACTGAATCCTGCACTGTACATAAGTCTAGAGTGCTGAATTATTTACTGTACAAGATTATTTTTGAATGTTTCATACCACAGTATTTTAAAAATGAATAGTTTCCTTTTATTATGTTAACTTATGATTAATATTTACTGAGCTTAAAATATGTACATTGTTCATTTTAACTTTTTAAAGTCATAAGGTCAGGCTAAATTTTTTATGGAATTCAATGTTAAATCAAGAATCAGAAAAAAATAAAGGTTAAAGAGGATTTACATACACAAGGCACAGTACTCTATGCTCTTCTTTAGACTAGTGAAAGAAAATCACAGTGTAATTTCCTGCTTCTAATTTTAATCCAAAAAATGAATAAAAAAGTTCTATGGAATTAAGAAAAATTCATTACCTTTGTCAATTAATAATTTATAAATCTGACATTTCTTAATATTTGAAAATGCCATAAACTTTGTAGAAAGGAAAACAACATAAATCTGATTTCTATGAAAATTCTTGATGAAGTGAAATCTGTTAAAATATAATTTCATACAAAATAATTTGGTGGCTAATGATACTGTACATCAACTAGATTTGAAATTTTAAGCAATTATCATAATTAGCCTGCCTAAATGTTCAATATCTTTATGCTAACCAATTTTAATTTTTTCTCTAAATTGGAATGGTTACTTTTTGTTAATATCAAGTGTGAATGTTTTGTCCATATTAATCTTTGTAAAATTCATATTTTGGAAATTATTTTAAAAATTTCCACTTCTTTGAAAAGCTTGATTTATGTTTTATAAATATTGAACCATATGCAGTAAAATATGAGGATAAATGATCTGACAATAGAAATGCATAAACTGAAAGTGAAGCACAATACGTTTTAGCAATTAATAGTATTTTCATCACAATGGAGTTATTATTGCAAGATTTATTAATAAATAAGTTGAAATCAAAATATGCACTCTCAGTGCTTCTAGATATTTCATTAAAAAGGAATTTGGAAATAAAAAATCAGATACTCAAGATTGTTTCCATTTCATCCATAAATGGTACTCTGCTTTGAGTTGTAGGAGCTTGTCTTACTCTGAAGTAACACAACGGTAGTTTTAATGCATTTTACAACAGAAATGTATTATCTTCTATCTTATGTTGCCTCTCTTCTGTGTATTTTCCCTAAAACAAAAATTGGCATCATTCTTTTTCTTATTATGTCTAATTTGTCACAATGACAGCTTAATTAAATGCAATATTTTTAAGCAGAGGATATTCTGTTCTGAAAGAATAATTTCTTCAAGTATAGTAACAGTACATATTCAGACATGAGTTATGGCAAATTTGTGTAGTGAAGAGTAAGAATATATCCCTCAACAGCTTGCACATGAGTAGGATTAATGCCTGGAAATATGAATATTACTTTAAACATTGACCAAGGAAATGTGCATATGTCTTTCTGGAAAGAAGAGTATACTAATAAAATGAGTTATGCATTATTTCACATATCAGGCCTACTTATTATAATTTCTACCTGTGTGTGTGTGTGTGTGTGTGTGTGTGTGTGTGTGTGTGTGTGTGTGTGTGTATTGTAATGTATAAAGTCAACTGGAGAATTTTCATTTTGTATATAATAATTAAAACTAAAATTATAATCTTGGTGAAGAAAATCTTGGTTGTTTTTATCTTACAGTGAGAAAATAATAATAGAACTGGAAACATAATACTGTGTTTTGAAGATGGCATGCAAAATGTCATCAACTCTAAACAAAATATTTAGGAGGTGATAGGTTGCAAACGTGTAATTTTTCAGTCAACAATTGCTTTGATTTCCAAATCATAGGCACATGGCAAATAAGTCTCCCTATATGTTGAAATTAATACCCAAGAATGCTAATTAGTCCCACATTAACTGTTATGCTATTCATAAAGTAAGCTAAGAAATCAACATCAAACATCTGAATATTGTAGGTAGTGTATGAAGAAAGATTTTAGTAAAATGAGGATATAAAACATATGGCTCTTTAGGGAATCTGTTCCCAAAAGAATAACTATAAAATTTAAGGCATTATATATGTGTGTGGTGTAGGTACCTGCAAAGAAATTTTAAAAGGAGGAAGAGGGTTTAAGACTGTGTCAGAGAAACAATGGCCTTATTTTAATTAGTGTGAAGACTATACTTATTGGTGGGTATAAGAACAAATGTTTATAGACTCCTATTAGAGATTATGCTGGTTTAGTAAATGACTGGTTTTCGACTCTCCTCCAATAATCACAACTGCAGTTAAACTTGAAAACACACATATAAGTAACATTGTATGGACTTGGGAAGTAATATTTAGAAGCATATATGTATATACATGTACACATATGAATGCATTAACAATAGTGAAAAAGGATGCCATAAATTTGGAGGAGTAGGGAGAGTATATGGGAGGATTTGGAGGGAAGAAAGGGAGGGGAGAAATATTGTGATTAAATTATAATCCCCCAAATAAAATAAAAATTAAAACAAAATATCAGGAAAATATATGTTTTTAGGTAACTCCAGGTCTAGAATGCTTTTTATAATTTTAAGTTGGACCAAAAACACTGAGAAAAACTAATATTAATTGACTTGGAAATCTTTTGTGCTTTTTGAAGTTGAGTGCATTGTACTACCTATTGCTATTTTCACCGCACAAGAGCTAAACTGAACAATTTTAGTGATAGCAAGTCCTTCCGAACAGCTGTAATATTACTACTCGTCTTTTTATATAAGTTCTTTAATTTCTATATCTCCCAGATATAGATTTGTGGGCCATTTGAAGATTACCATTTAGTTAAGGTGAGCCAATGACTCCTCTGTAGGTTATTGGCATGAGAATCATATGATATGTTTCACTTAATAGTAGGATAGTTTGAGTGTTAGCAACTATGTTGATAAATCAAACCATCTGAATTGAATCATCCTTTTATTTTCCCTAAAATGTTTATCTTCACTAGTAAAAAGGTCCTCTTTCCCCCTCTTGTAATAGAATATTATTTTAAGGTGTGTTACTTTTGTTCTTGTTGCATTTATTTAACTCTGTGAAGCTGTGTTACTGTGTCTGTCTAAAACACCTGATGGTCTAATAAAGAAATGAATGGCCAATAGCAAGGCAGGATAAAAGGATAGGCAGGGCTGGCACACAGAGAGTATAAATAAATAGAGGGAGAAATCTAGGAACAGAGATCTAAGATCTAAAGCCAAAGAAGGAGGAGAACTCCAGGGGCCAGCCATACAGCTACACAGCAAGCCATGGAGTAAGAGTAAGATTTACAGAAGTAAGAGAACAGGAAAAGCCCAGAGGAAAAGTTAGGCGGGATAATTTAAGATAAAGAAAGCTGGTTAGAAACTAAGCCAAGCTAAGATCAGACATTCATAATTAAGAATAAGCCTCCATGTGTGATTTATTTGGTAGATGGGTGGTGCCCCCCCCCAAAAAAAAACAGCAAAAACCTCCAGCATTACCCTTTACTTGCATCTTTTATTAAACTGTAATCAAACATACACATAGGTGATTGCACGTACATGTACATCAAGAGCAGTAGTGTGCTTATTAACTTCAATTAGATAATATTTTCCCTTAAAATATTATCTCAGCAAGAATGTCTACAGAAGGAAATTTCAACTAATAGTTGATAGGTAATAGTAAAAGTAATAGTTATAGTAATATTTAATATTACTGAAATTCTGTCATTCTTAGTTTCAGCAGCCAACAAATCACAATGACTTCTACTAAAATGGAAAGAGTGTCATAAAGTACTTCCTTATATAGTTTAGTTTATGAAGTACTGTTTTGGAGAATAGATGCACGTATTTATTTATTTAGTGAAATTGTCACACACCATACATATCACCCAATAGCAGTTATCAGACATTTTCCCATCTTTCTATTTCACTCCTACTATGCTTTCCTCAAGAGTAGACAAAACCAAACAGAAAAAATTGGTATTAATGATTGCCAGAAGCAAGCATAGTAGTTGTAATTTAAAACATGTTCATCTTTTAATTTATTTGTCTATAAGGCATATTAAATATTTTCAACAATTTTCATGGGAATGGGAAAATTTTTGAATTCAGAAACTGAGGGCATACATATCAGATTTACCATGACATTATAAATATTCATAATACATTATGCTGTGTGAGGCACTAGTAGCATAATGCCATACACTAAATTACACTGTATTTACATGAATATATAGAGTAGACAAAACCAAACAGCATTTTATTTATACAGAATGATATCCACAGCAGAATTCTAATAATTTTTTTAAAAATTTATTTTACAACACCATTCAGTTCAACATAATAGCCACAGATTCCCCTGTTCTCCCCCTCTCGCCCCCTCCCCCTCCCCCCAGCCCACCCCCCATTCCCACCTCCTCCAGATCAAGGTCTCCCCCGAGGACTGCGGTCGAGCTGGTACACTCAGTCCAGGCAGGTCCAGTCCCCCCCTCCCAGACCGAGCCAAGTGTCCCTGCATAAGTCCCAGGATTCAAACAGCCAACTCATGCAATGAGCCCAGGACCCCGCACCAATGCACAGCTGCCTCCCAAACAGATCAAGCCAAATGACTGTCTCACCCGTTCAGGGGGCCTGATCCAGTTGGGGGCCCCTCAGCCTTTGGTTCATAGATCCTGTGCTTCCATTCATTTGGTTATTTGTCCCGGTGCTTTACCCAACCTTGGCTTCAACAATTCTCGCTCATATAAACCCTCTTCTTTCTCACTAATTAGACTCCCAGTGCTCCACCAGGGGCCCAGCCGTGGATGTCTGCATCCAGATTCCTCAGTCCTTGGATGGGGTTTATGGCACAACTATCAGGGTGTCTGGCCATCTCATCACCAGAGTAGGTCAGTTCCTGCCGTCTCTCGACCATTGCCAGCAGTCTTTTGCGGGGGTATCTTTGTGGATCTCCGTGGGCCTCCCTAGCTCTCTGCTTCCTCCCCTTCTCATGTGGTCTTCATTTACCATGGTCTCCTATTCCTTGTTCTCCCCCTCTTTTCTTGATCCAGCTAGGAACTCCCACTCTCTTTCCCTCGACCGTTGCTCTTCATTGTTCCCACTCATGGCCAGACTGTTCATGTAGATCTCATCTATTTCTCCATGTCTTTTTGGGGTCCCGTTTTCCAGGTAGCCTCACTGGTGATGTGAGTAGCAGTCCAGTCATCCTTGTTCCACATCTAGCATCTTCCTATGAGTGAGTACATACCATATTTGTCTTTCTGAGTCTGGGTTACCTCACTCAGGATGATTTTTTCTAGATCCATCCATTTACCTGCAAACCTCATGATGTCATTGTTTTTCTCTGCTGAGTAGTATTCCATTGTGTATATGTGCCACAATTTATTTATCCATTCTTCAGTTGAAGGGCATCTAGGTTGTTTCCAGGTTTTGGCTATTACAAACAATGCTGATATGAACATAGCTGAGCAAGTGCTCTTGTGGTATGATTGAGCATTTCTTGGGTATATGCCCAGAAGTGGTATAGCTGGATCTTGGGGGAGATTGATTCCCAATTTTCTAAGAAAGCGCCATATTGATTTCCACAGTGGTTGTACAAGCTTGCATTCCCACCAGCAGTGGAGGAGAGTTCCCCTAGTTCCATATCCTCTCCAGCATAAAGTGTCTTCAGTGTTTTTGATCTTAGCCACTCTGACAGGCATAAGGTGGTATCTCAGAGTTGTTTTGATTTGCATTTCCCTGATGATTAGGGATGTTGAGCAATTCCTTAAATGTCTTTCAGCCATTTGGGTTTCCTCGGTTGAGAATTCTCTGTTTAGTTCTAAAGCCCATTTCTCAATTGGACTGTTGGTCGTTTTGATGTCTAGTTTCTTGAGTTCCTTATATATTCTGGATATCAGTCCTCTGTCAGATGTGGGGTTGGTGAAGATCTTTTCCCATTCTGTAGGGTGTCGCTTTGCCTTGTTGACCATATCCTTTGCTCTACAAAAGCTTCTCAGCTTCAAGAGGTCCCATTGATTGATTGTTTGTCTCAGTGTCTGCGCTACTGGTGTTATATTTAGGAAGTGATCTCCTATGCCAATGCGTTCAAGACTACTTCCTACTTTCTCTTCTAGCAGGTTCAGAGTAGCTGGATTTATGTTGAGGTCTTTGATCCACTTGGACTTAAGTTTTGTGCACGGTGACAGATATGGATCTATTTGCAGCCTTCTACACGTTGATATCCAGTTATGCCAGCACCATTTGTTGAAGATGCTTTCTTTTTTCCATTGTACACTTTTGGCCTCTTTGTCAAAAATTATATGTCCATAGGTGTGTGGGTTAATGTCAGGGTCTTCAATTCGATTCCATTGCTCCACTTGTCGGTTTTTATGCCAATACCAAGCTGTTTTTATTACTGTAGCTCTATAGTAGAGCTTGAAGTCAGGGATTGTGATGCCTCCAGAAGTTGTTTTATTGTACAGGTTTCTTTTAGCTATCCTGGGTTTTTTGTTTTTCCATATGAAGTTGAATATTATTCGGTCCAGGTCTGTGAAGAATTGTGTTGGTATTTTGATGGGGATTGCATTGAATCTGTAAATTGCTTTTGGTAAGATTGCCATTTTTACTATGTTAACCCTGCCTATCCATGAGCATGGGAGATCTTTCCATTTTCTGGCATCTTCTTCAATTTATTTTTTCAGGGACTTAAAGTTCTTGTCATATAGGTCCTTTACTTGCTTGGTTCGTGTTACCTCAAGTTATTTTATGTCATTTTTGGCTATTGTAAAGGGTGATGTATCTCTAATTGCCTTCTCAGCTTCTTTGTCCATTGTATATAGGAGGGCTACTGATTTTTTTGAGTTGATCTTGTATCCTGCTATGTTGCTGAAGGTGTTTATAAGCTTTATCATTTGCTGGGTGGAATCTTTGGGGTCACTCAAGTATACTCTCATGTCATCTGCAAATAGGGAAAGCTTGACTTCTTCCTTTCCAATTTGTATCCCCTTAATCTCCTTATGTTGTCTTATTGCTCTGGCTAGAACTTCAAGTACTATATTGAATAAGTATGGGGAGAGTGGACAGCCTTGCCTTGTTCCTGATTTTAGTGGAATTGCTTTGAGTTTCTCTCCATTTAATTTGATGTTGGATGTTGGTTTGCTATATATTGCCTTTATTATGTTTAGGTATGTTCCCTGTATTCCTGATCACTCCAAGACTTTTATCATGAAGGGGTGTTGGATTTTGTCAAATGCCTTTTCTGCCTCTAGTGAGATGATCATGTGTTTTTTTTTTTTCTTTGAGTTTGTTTATATGGTGTATTTCATTGATGGACTTTCATATGTTGAACCACCCTTGCATCCCTGGGATGAAGCCTACTTGATCATGGTGGATAATTGTTTTGATATGTTCTTGGAATCTGTTTGCCAGTATTTTATTGAGTATTTTTGCATCAGTGTTCATGAGGGAGATCGGTCTGTAGTTCTCTTTCTTTATTGCATCCTCGTTTGGTTTAGGAATCAGGGTAATTGTAGCCTCATAGAAGGAGTTTGGTAATGTTCCATCTGTTTCTATTATGTGTAACAATCTAGAGAGTATTGGTATCAACTCTTCTTTGAAGATCTGTTCCTGGGCTTTTTTTGGTTGGGAGACTTTTAATGACTGTTTCTATTTCCTTAGGGGTTATTGGGCTATTTAAATAGTTTATCTGGTCTTGATTTAACTTAGGTATGTGGTACTATCCAGAAAAATGTCCATTTCTTTTAGGTTTTCCAGTTTTGTGGAGTAGAGGTTTTTGAAATATGACCTGATAATTCTCTGGATTTCCTCAATGTCTGTTGTTATGTCCCCCTTTTCATTTCTGATTTTGTTGATTTGGATTCTCTCTCTCTCTGTCTTTTGGTTAGTTTGGATAAGGGCTTGTCTATCTTGTTGATTTTCTCAAAGAACCAACTCTTTGTTTCATTAATTTTTTGTATTATTCTCTTAGTTTCTATTTTATTAATTTTAGCTCTCACTTTTATAATTTCCTGGAGTCTATTCTTCCTGGGAGACTTTGCTTCTTCTTGTTCTAGAGCTTTCAGGTGTGCTGTTAAGTCACTAGTGTGGGATTTCTCCAACTTCTTTTTTTTTTTTTTTTTTTTTTTTTGGTTTTTCGAGACAGGGTTTCTCTGTGTAGCTTTGCGCCTTCCCTGGAACTCGCTTTGGAGACCAGGCTGGCCTCAAACTCACAGAGATCTGCCTGGCTCTGCCTCCCGAGTGCTGGGATTAAAGGCGTGTGCCACCACCGCCCGGCTATCCAACTTCTTTATGTGGGCATTTAGTGCTATTAATTTCCCTCTTAGCACTGCTTTCATAGTGTCCCATAAGTTTGGGTATGTGGTGTCTTCATTTTCATTGATCTCTAGGAAGTCTTTAATTTCTTTCTTTATTTCTTCATTAACCCATTGGTGATTCAGTTGAGCATTATTAAGTTTCCATGACATTGTAGGTTTTCTGTAGTTTTTGTTGTTGAAATCTAACTTTAAACCATGGTGGTCTGATAGAACACAGGAGGTTATTCTAATTGTTTTGTATTTGTTGAGATTTGCTTTGTGGCTAAGTATGTGGTTGATTTTAAAGAAAGTTCCATGGGGTGCTGAGAAGAAGGTATATTCTTTCTTGTTAGGATGGAATGTTCTGTAGATATCTATTAGGTCCAATTAGGTCATGACATCAGTTAAGTCCTTTATTTCTCTGTTAAGTTTCGATTTGGGAGATCTGTCCAGTGGTGAAAGTGGGGTGTTGAGATCTCCCACTATTAATGTGTAGGGTTTTATATGTGGTTTAAGCTTTAGTAATGTTTCTTTTACATATGTGGGTGCCCTTGTGTTTGGGGCATAAATGTTCAGAATTGAAACTTTATCTTGGTGGATCTTTCCTGTGATGAGTATGTAATGTCCTTCTTGATCTCTTTGGATTGATTTTAGTTTGAAGTCTATTTTGTTGGATATCAGGATGGCTACCCCTGCCTGTTTCTTAAGACCATTTGATTGGAAAGTCTTTTCCCAGCTTTATATTCTTAGGTAGTGTCTGTCTTTGAATTTGAGATGTGTTTCTTGTATGCAGCGGAAAGATGGGTCCTGCTTTCGTATCCATTCTGTAAGTCTATGTCTTTTTATAGGTGAATTAAGTCCGTTGATATTAAGGGATATGAGTGACCAGTGATTGTTCATCCCTGTTATTTTTGGTGTGTGTATACTTCCCTTCTTTGGGGTTTACTGTTGTGGCTTTATCTATTGCCTGTGTTTTCGAGTGTGTATCTGACTTCCTTCGGTTGGAATTTTCCTTCTAGTGCTTTCTGTAGGGCTGGGTTTGTGGATAGGTATTGTTTAAATCTGGCTTTATCTTCGAATGTCTTGTTCCTTCCGTCTATGATGATTGAAAATTTTGCTGGGTATATTAGTATGGGCTGACATCCATAGTCTCTTCGTGTCTGCATTACATCTGTCCAGGTCCTTCTGGCTTTCAAAGTCTCCATTGAGAAATCGGGTGTTATTCTGATGGGTTTACCTTTATAGGTCACTTGGCCTTTTTCCTTTGCTGCTCTTAATAGTCTTTCTTTATTCTGCACATTTAGTTGTTTAATTATTATGTGTCGAGGGGTCTTTTTTGGGGGGTCTAGTCTGTTTGGTGTTCTATAGGCTTCTTGTATCTTCGTAGGCATTTCCTTCTTTAAGTTGGGAAAGTTTTCTTCTATAATTTTGTTGAATATATTTTCTGTGCCTTTGAGTTGGTATTCTTCACCTTCTTCTATCCCTATAATTCATAGGTTTGGTCTTTTCATGGTGTCCCAAATTTCTTGGACATTTTGGTTCATGACTTTGTTGGCTTTAGTGTTTCCTTCGACTGATGAAACTATTTCTTCTACTGTATCTTCAATGCTAGAAATCCTCTCTTCCATCTCTTGCATTCTGTTGGTTATACTTGCATGTGAAGTTCCCGATCTTTTACTCAGGTTTTCTATTTCCAGCATTCCCTCTGTTTGTGTCTTCTTTATTTTTTCAATTTCCCTTTTCAGTTCTTGGACTGTTTCCTTTGTTTGTTTCATTGCTTTTTCATGATTTTCTTTCAGTGCTTTATTGTTTTCTTCCAGGACTTTATTGTTTTCTTGGAGGGCTTTATTGTTTTCTTCTAATTTGTTTGCCCTTTCCTCTAGTTGTTTACAGCATTCTTCCAATTTTCTTGTCTTTTCCTCTACACAAGCCTCTACTTTCTTCATGAAGTTACTCATAAGGCTACTTTCTTCTGCTTCTTCCAATTTTTGGTGTTCAGGTCTAGATGTTGGAGGCGGGCTAGGTTCTGGTGATGCTGTATTGCTCTTCATTTTGTTGTATGTATTTCTGCCTTGACGTCTGCCCATCTCCTTGTGGTTCCTTCTTGGTCTTATCAGTGTACTTGTTTCAGAAAGAGCTGACAGGTTCAGGAAGATTCTCTCTCTTGCCCAAAAGGGAGTTCTCTTGTCCAGCTCTGGTCCAGAGGGGAAGTCGGGGGCAGGATGGGAGCAGGGGGCCAGTCTCTAAGTCTCAGGAAGTGGCTGGGGTCTTGGGCAGATGGGCGTGGGGGCAGGGCGCGGAGATTGCAGGGGCTGCCGGGGGGCTTGGAAAAGGGGATCCATCCCAGTGGGGCTAGAAGAAGACCTGCCTGGTGGCCAGAACCTGGGGCCGAGTTGGGCGGGTCTTCCCGAAGTGGCTGGTGCCCAGGGATGGGGTCTGGGTTGGACCCGGCTACTCACCTCTGGTCCAGAAGGGAAGTCGGGGCCAGGATCGAATTCTAATAATTTTTACAGCACATCTGTTATATATAGCACTTGTGGCTGCTGTTTTACTGGACAAAATGCCCATTCTAAGGCCAGCCAACAGTGAATATCTAACCTATCTCTAAATTTATGAAAATATTTTATTTTAAAGTTGCATATTCCTTTTTTAATACTGTTTAGAAGTTTTCAAATAAGACTATTTAGTCCAAAATTTCTACATTATAAGGAAGCATTACATACTGTTTTGTACATGATACTGGACAGGTAGAAGTAATTCATAAAATTATAATTTATATATAGTTGTATACATTTGACAGAATAAAATTTGGTAATCAAAAGTGCAAGGGATAATTGTGTAATTTCTTTGCTCTAATATTGTCCTATTAAAGGTAGATTTCAAATAATGAGGTGCTCATTTATTTTTAGATAGATTGTAAAGGCTTTAATTGAAGAAGTCTTTTGTACTGAGTGAAAAGAAACAAAAAGAATAAAACAGCATTTCATAGTTCTAACACTTAAATGAAGCAGTTGGGCAAGTTGAACATTGGCTACTTGTAATCATACACATAATGACAAATACCTTCAGAGTATTTCAGTCATTCTACAAATACAGATAAAATATTGTACATTTTTTTCTGTGGCAAATTCTATGTGTATTTTGGGGCTTTGATTATCATTTAAAAAATCTGATAGCATTATATGTAATTACATAAAATTATATATATATTATAATATAAAAATAATCATATAATATTAAACTTATTTATTTATTTATTTATTTATTTATTTATTTATTTTGTTTTTTTGAGACAGGGTTTCTCTTGTGTAGCTTTGCGCCTTTCTTGGAACTCATTTGGTAGCCCAGGCTGGCCTCGAACTCACAGAGATCCGCCTGGCTCTGCCTCCCAAGTGCTGGGATTAAAGGCGTGCGCCACCACTGCCCAGGTTAAATATATTTATATAATATAAAATTATATATATTTCCATTGTGTGTGTGTTAAGGGCATAATCTACTACTGAGATATTACTCAAGAATGTTGCATTAATTAATTTATTCAGAAGTAATTGTAATAGGTGCATTTTTTTTTATTTAGACACAAGTAAGATTGAATTTGGAAACACTAGGAAGCACTCTTTTGCTAAACAATTCTCTATCCAGGTTGCAATAATACCTTTCTCTTCTTTAATGTGTCTATGTATGCATGTTCACTTGTTTGTAGGGCTATACAAGCACTTGTATCTGAGTTTGATGTCTTCCTAATTCTAAATGAATCTTCTTAAACCACTCTTACACCTTATTCTGTTAATGTAATTCTCAGCCAGATCTAGAGCTTGCAAATATGACAAGTCTCACTAGCAAGCTTGTTCCAGGAATTTCCCTCTGCCGTCTGAAGCCAGAATTACAGGTGAGCTCCTATGAACAAGTGGCATTGATATACATTCTTGGGTTCTGAATTTGAGTTCTTTTGCTTGCACTTAAATCACATAGTCATCTCCCTTACCTCAGGTTACAACCTTTATTACAAAACTTTATCCTCTCTCTGTCTCTGTCTCTGTCTTTGTCTCTTTCTATTTTTTCATTCCAACTTTCCTAATTCTTGTGTTCCTATCTATTTTCTCTAATTCACATGTAGTTAACAAATTCTAGTGTACTGTTACACTATATGATCTGTTTTGTCTGGTACATAGCATGTAAATCATTGACACGGATTCTATAAAAGCTGAAGAGTTTATTCTCAAGGAAGTCAAATATGCACATTTGATACTCAATACTCAAATCTACTTCCCCAAAGGTTTGGAAAATATATGGTATAATGGAGTAGACTAATTAAGGAAGAAGAAAGGTGATTGGAAATGAAATAATCATTGGATTACACAAGGGTTATATGTGATGTTCAAAGAAGCATTAATGTGATATGAGTTAATTTTGTGTCCAGCTCTTTTGCTGGAAGTGATTATCAGCTGTAGGAGTTCTCTGGTGGAAATTTTAGCGATGCTTATGTATACTATCATATCATCTGCAAACACATTGACTTCTTCCTTTCTGATTTGTATCCCTTTGATCTCCTTCAGTTGTCTTATTTTTCTAGTGAAGGCTTCAAGCACTACATTGAATAATCATGGAGAAAGTGGACAGCATTGGGTTGGATTGGATTTGGAGGAATGGAGGAAGACATTAAGATCTGTATTTACCCTATTTATTCTCTGGAAGGAGGGGGGTTGTTCCCAGGGGAATGCCACCTGCTGTGATTGGGAGTTAGGCTAAAGCCATGAGCTGGGGGGAGGGAAATTAGGAGAGGAAGATCTGTGTGATCTACTGGAGATGGGAGCAGGGGAGAAGAGAGGCCTCAGCAGGTTGCTGCAGAGCTGTTTATGGACAAGAAGTTTTGATTTGGGAGATCTGAGGGAGTGATGTAAATCTGCTATTATTCTGTCTGCTTACTAGAAATAATTTTAAAACCATATATTAAGGAAATTGAAGTATCTGCTGGTTAGAATGAGCCTAGCTAATCAGCTATTCTAAATCGTTGGTTTAGAAGTCTTCACTATCTCATGCACATCATGTTTCTACCAGCTCTGATTGATTTCTACAAGCAAAGAGCTCACTAACTCCTATTTTCAGTAAGTTCAATTTTACATTCAGCCAGAATATTCCACTTTCAAACCTAGAAGTACAGAAATATAAAATGTCTGGGGTAGAATAAACTTGGAAGTAATTTGAAATGGATGAAGTCTATTTTGGCAAATATGGAGTAACAGAGTGACTGAATGAGTCAAAATGCTCAAATAGGCCTAGTTATTCTGTGAATATGTAAGATAAGCAATATGTACATTACAGGATTAATTTTGAGAACTTGTATTGTATTAGTTCAAACACAAAAGTTATCTTTTAATGTCCTTATAATTCATAAAATTATGAGATAGTTCTAGATATTCTACTCTCTTTCCCTTTGACATTTTCAGATTTATTGTCTAATTTCTACCTTCCTGGTTTGCTCTCAGTCTATTCTACAATCCTATGAAACTAGCTAGCCACCCAGTTGTCATCAATGCAGTAATTTCCCAGGATTATATAATTCAGTTCTGAATTTTTCTTAACCATTTATAGGAAATCAATGTATACCCAGGAGAGAAATACATTCATATGCATAAGAAATTTAATCATTGACAATTTTCTACATCTGCTTTTGGGCAATTGATTTAACCTATGAACCAGATCTACAGAATTGCTTGTTGTATATACAAAACCTAAATGACATAGTGTCTTTGGATTATATGTAAATGTCTCTGTAGAACTGCCAAACAATGCTACCTTTCTATTGAACACTTTTTCTAAGTACTATTGATCCCTCTGTTTTGATTGCTTTAACTATTACCCTATTGCATAATCACTTGCCTGTCAGTTTGGGCAACAGTCTTGCCTTTCAAATACACATAATCTGTAGTTAGTAAGTAGATAGTGCAGAAAAAAAAATAGCTCCTTGTATTTACCCGCGAGAGTATACAATGACTCCAGTATCACATTAATTAAATATTAACATAAGATATCAGAAGAATATGAGAACAGCCTTAAAGTGAATGGAAAAACATTTAGAACTTTCAGAAAAGTACTGCCATAGTCACTTGATGAATATTTATCACCTGGATATATCTGCAGCTGGTATTTAGTGTGTGTATGTGTGTGTGTGTGTGTGTGTGTGTGTATTTCCGTAGGCTTCATAAGTATTAGCAGAAGCTCCTATGTTAAATTTGACTCCTTTATTTTATAAACAAAACATAGAGAAAAATCAATAAATTATCTTACTTTAAGGAAGATATAATTGTGGAAGATAGTATATCATTTCATTATTGGTGGCAAATTGAAATTTCTTTACAATAGTTTTTGCTGAAAGGCCATTGCTATCTTACTGCCTAGTAGTGCCTGAAACATACAGACACTCAAAATTCATGAATGAATGGGTGAACTGTTCTCTTTCAGCTAAACTACTAACATGAACATATACTGCTTTATTTGGGAAATAAATACTTGGAAATCAGAAATAGTTGTGTATATCTACAGAACATCCCCACTATACTGGACATTTGAGTATACTTCACGATGATTTAACTATGCTTTTTTTTTTTTAGCACTTTCATAATCTCTTGAACGATGTTTCAGATCCATATGCTTAGGAATTATTTTTCAAATAAAAATGTCAAGCTGTTCCAAAGTTTTATTTTTTAATGTATAGTATTTCCATTTGGAGAGTGCAAAAGCATTAAATTATTTTACTGCCTCTGGTCTACCGCCTTGCAAATATGCTTTGTGCATAAGAGACAAACCCTGGGGCTGGAGAGATGGCTCAGATGTTATGAGCACTGACTGCTCTTCCAGAGGTCCTGAGTTCAATTCCCAGCAACCACATGGTGGCTCACAACCATCCATAATGAGATCTGATGCCCTCTTCTGGACTGCAGTCATATATGCTGTATACATAATAAATAAATAAATCTTAAAAAAAAAAAAGAGAGAGACAAACCCTGAATATTTTTATCAAAATTGTAAGACTCTGGAAACATTCTGTAGAACTGTCATGAATAATATTTTTCATAAACATCACATTTATGGGGTATTTTAGAATACTTGTTGTGGTGGTATTGTGTTCCCCAAAATATTGTGTACTCTAATAAATTTATCTGGGGTCAGAGAACAGACAGCCACTAGATACAAAGGCTAGAAAATGGTGGCACTCACACCTTTAATCCTAGCATTGCAGAGATATAAATCCCTCTGGATCTCTGTGAGTTCAAGGCCACATTGGAAATAGCCAAGCATGGTGACACGCCTTTAATCCCAGAAAGCCAGCCTTTAATCCCATGGAGTGGTGGTAGAAAGCAAAAAGATATATAAGGTGTGAGGACCAGAAACTAGAAGATTTTGGCTGGTTAAGCATTCAGGCTTTTGAGCAGTAATTCAGCTGAGACCCATTCCGGATGAGGACTCCGAGGCCTCCAGTCTGAGGAGACAAGACCAGCTGAGGAATTGGCAAGGTGAGGTAGCTACACTGAAGAAAAAGGGGGGCTGGAGAGATGGCTCAGCCATTAAAGGCTAGGCTCACAACCAAAAATATAAGAGTTCAGTTCCCAGCACCCACGGCTGTCTCTCCAGCCACCAGCATGGACCCCAATAACTGGCCTCGGGTTTGATTTTATTAATAAGAACTTTTAAGATTCCTGCTACAACTTGTTTCTTGTCTCGTACAAGAATAGTGCAATAAAAATTGAACTATTACTTTGGAATTTAATTTTGACAGCAGAGAAACCAAAAAAAAAAAATTCTAGTCAGGTTAACAATCATTTCTTTCACCCTGGGAGTCTATTAAACAGAAAAACTTTGCCACTGTATACAACTACTTGCTTTTTATGGCTATGGTCAAAGGGGCAGTTTACAACCACTTTTTGTGTGTGCATCTTGTGCTGTAGCTAGGAGTTAAAACATATCCTAGAAACAGCAGTATAATACTGGTGTCTTTTCCATTAATTAACTGCTCTATTATCTGTAAATACATCTCTCTTTTTTTGTATAGCAAAACAATATTTAAAATTTTAGGAGTAGATTTCTGGTAATTTCTATGACCAAGTGGACAATTCACAGTCCCCATGTTAAATCTTTGTTTAATTCATCAATACACTCTTAAAGTTGTAAGATGTTTACAAAATGCTATTTAATATATATTCATAAATATATGAATACAGAATAAAATTTGTGGTTTGGATAATTTGAAGATAAAAAAACAGTAATGCAATCTGAATAGAATTAGTATGTGTAAGCACATACATTAAGTGGTGCATTCTGATTTCTCCTAAACAAGAAAAAGAGTTCTGTAAAGGCATTTTTACCACTACTACTAATTCGGAGAGGAAGAAATTGGAATGGGAATTTCTTTTTCAAAATCATCAGCAGAAATGAATTTAACAATGAGACTTCTATACTACCTAAGAGCCAAAGTAGTTGTTTATCTTTCAAATGATGACACATTCTGATAAATCTACTTCTTTTAGTTTATCACAAATTTCTATTCATAATATTATCTCTGTAACTCTATACTTGATTTTGGTCTGTGGTGTCTTCAGCCTTTCTTGGAAACCTTTTCAGATTTCATTCTCAGTGGCCTTCTGTTCAGTGAGCATTTGAAATATATATTTGAAAGTAGCACTGTCATTGATTTGCACCTGCACACCTTGACAGGACAGTGAAAAGAAGATTTGAAAGACTCTAGAAAAGTGGGACAAAGATGCCCCTGCCAATCTTAAAGTTGCTTAATCAATTAGCAAGACCTTCTCATGTCTTTGCAATATCTAACAGAGAGCTTGATCACAACTTAGCTGCTTCTAATAATAAAGAAACTGGTGAATATTTTATGCATTCATGTGCTAAGAGGGAGATGTCGAAGCTTGTCAAATTCAAGTGCATAACTTTTAAGCAAAACTTTAGTGTCTGACCTGTGATTAAAGGTAATTAATTGTGTGTTATAATCTTATTTGCTTAGAAAATAATTAAAAATACAACTCTTGTTATAGCCAATAAAAAATAAAACAAATGCAAGTTTTCATTAATCAGTATACTGAAATACTATTCTTATACAATATTCATTTTTGATATTTTTGTCTTTTTTAATGAGTTCTAAGCATTCTGTTTTTTTTTTCTATAGCAACTAACATTTTTCTGATAGCATACAGCCACAAATGCAAATATTTTTCAGGGTTTTTAGGACAGAAAGAATTTAAAAACATCTAAATATGTTCAGTACTGAATCACTAGCCATATGAAGCTTTTGAGCATTTGAAATAGATTGAAAACTATTTTAAATTTAATACAAAATGAGTATCAATGCCTTAACTGAAAATCTGTCACATACTTCATTAATAGTTTTTTTTATAACAACTACATTAAATATTTTACATACATTATATTAACTCAGAATATATTACTATGATTAATTTCACCAACTTTTTAAATTACCACTTATCTTTTATTAGACAATGTAAAGCTATAAATATGACTTTCATTGAGGTTGATTAGGTTTATTTTGCACAGTGCTCATCTAAAGGGAAAGCTTAAGAAACTGTTCTAAAGAATGAAATGTCAGGGATGCAAAAGAAAAAAAGGTTGATTTTGTTGGAGGCTGTGCCAAACATTTATTCACAAAAGGTAACTTAAGCAAAAGGTAATTTTAGAAGTATTAATGAAAAAAACTTTAAATGATCTTAAAGAATATCCAATCAGAAATTTAAATAACTGCTTAAGGCCATATAAATGGGCTAATTATAACAAAACTTGCAGTACAGTCTTATTTTTCTTTTACAATTTAAAGTCTACCTTTATATTTTCCACTGTTTTGTGCAGAATCAGCAGTTTTGCATTCCTATTTGCTGTGGAAGAGACTCAGCAATTTGTTTGGGAGCTTTGCTTATTTAAATCTATTGAATATAGGCCAAATACTTATTCATTAGCACAGAAACCAATGACAGAGTACCATTAATCTTGCTAAAAGAAACATTCAGATAATACTGTCATCTAAACTATTTCAAATAACTTCCTTTAAAAATGATACATGCACCCACAGCATAAATACTATTATGATTGTCTGTTTTTCCTTCCTACCATGAATCCACACTACTTTACTGAATTTTACTTCATTTCTTGCTAAAATACACGAATAGATATGATATAATACATTAGAAGTACCTACTCAACACAGCCAGCTAATATAGGCATGTATAAATTTACATAAAATATGAATTAGGAAATTATTATTTTCTTTCAGATATATGTTCCTCAGCTGCATAAAAACACCCTTTTCTTTCTTTTGTGGTATCATCTACAACCATATTTTTAGGGATGTGTATTTGATAAATTCACATGCATATATATTTTAAATAATGATTAGAGTAGAAAATTGTAAGCGTACAAAATCACCACCATCCCTGACTGTGTCTATTTCACGAATATCAGTGCTTTTCACAATTAGCTGTCATATGGTTGAAGAATAAGCTGTATGTGTGATACATGGACCTGTGTGTTGAAGGTACATAATAATCATAGATTCTTATTCTTATTTCTCACCTAATATTTTGTGTGATTTATAGTTTTCATGTTTTGATGGTATCTTAGAATATATAAAAGGCATTTCAATCTATAAAGTACATATTTCAGCTTTGCTAAAATCATCTTTGAAAAACAAGAGTGTCTGCTATGAAACTTTTGTATTATTGACCTCAGTGTTTGAGAGTTCCAGTCATTGCATAGTATCACCACCATTTTGTATGCCACATCCTTTTACTTTTAATCTCTCACGTACAAACTACATCTTAGGTTTATTTGTCATCACTTCCTTTTTGATGAAGTTTCTATTTAATTGTGTTTACATTTCTTCATTGAGTTAACTTGTCACATTACAAAATCAAAAAAAGTTCTTATGTTCTTCTGTTTAATGTAGATATTATGATTTTTTTCTAGCTATGGTTTTAATTTTTCTTTGATGTTAATATTTAAACAGATCCCTTTCAATTTTAGTATTGTTAATTCAAGATACTTTCTTTAATAATATTTGCTTATATGTGTATGGACACTGCTTAGCTCAAGTTCACATAGATTGACCATATGGTAATATTTCTGGAAATTTAGTGACTTTATATTCTATTTTTACATATGTAATCCATTTGATGTGTGTGTGTGTGTGTGTGTGTGTGTGTGTGTGTGTGTGTGTGTGTGTGTGTACTACGGATAAATAGGCATTCGTTTCAAACCAAATCTGTAGGCTTCTTCTCATTGTTCCTACTATATTTGTTAAAAGATTTTCCTTACACATTGACTTGCCTAGCAAGTTTGTCAAATATCTTAAAGGTTCAGAAGTGTGATATTGCAATAATGTTGAGCTTCAGCTTAACTCATCACCTTCTAGGCACACACACAATCTTGAGAGAGAACAAGTAATTCTATATGGTGTACTGGCTTGCTAAATTGGGATGTAAAATAAGCTGGGTATATTAACACTGTCTCAGTTTATAATTTCAAACTATGTCAGTTTTATTAGAAAGTAACCCTATGATGAACATAAAGTCATCTCTATATTTCTATATATTCAGATACCATTTACTTTCTCAAGGCAATATACTTATTGTATGGAAATCTTTGGCAAGTATATATTAGCTCTATTACTTACGTGCTTTATTTCAATTGACATATATTCTGCCATTAAATTTTATTTTCTAGCTGTTTTTTGTTAACTTAAGAACGAAACTACTGTGTGTATACATTACCATATAGCATACAATCTCAAAAAATTTATTTATGGATGATTTTTGTTGTTCTGTGGATTTTCTAGACTGTTAAATGTCACTAATTGTATAACTTGAAAATATAATATGTTGTAGTTCTCTCTGGCCCTTAAAACAATAATGTTTGTCTGCTGATTCAGTATATTTGCTAATAATTTCTGAGCACTGATGAACAAAAGTAACAGGATGAGTATTGCCTTCTCAATCTATAGCAGAAAGCATTCCATCTCCCAACTTGAAATAAAGAATTAGCTATACATTTTTCTTGATATACTTTTCAGTTTAAGTTGTCTATCATTTATAATTTATTAAAATATTTATAAAATGAAAATGTTACACTTTTTCAAATGTTTTGTCTATCTTTATTGAAATCAAAGTCTTTTATGCTAGTGTGTTCAATTGCATTTATTCAACTACTTTTCCAGCTCATGTTTTCTGTAGATATAGAATTTGTTCTCATTCCAGTGTTCTCTCTCAGAGATAACAAGTAAACAGAAAACATTTGCCTTTTTTATTGCAACGTGTACTTCATTTAATCATGGTGTAGATCTACTTAAAGGAAAATAATTTTTCAACAATAAGACAAATTCCAGAATTCATCTATGTGTTAAAATATATGATTTTTTTAATCCATCCACTACATTTCTTTGGAATTATATTTTGTGTACTTGAATTTAGATGTCTTTTAAACTAAGTACTTTTTATTGGAAATAGATTCCTCAGTCATATATTTCACCCATAATTTCCCCTCCCACCATTCCTACCAACAATCCCAAACCTCCCCTCTCCAGCAGATCCACTCCCTATCTATTCCCTTCAGAAAAGTGCAGGCCTCCAAGAGAGAACAACCAAAGAGGACAAAACAACATTTGATGAGACAAGACAAAAACATTCATATTGAGACAAGCCAAGCCAATAGGATAAGGAGCCCAAATAGTCAGCAAAAGAGTCAGAGGCACACATGATCTCACAGTTCGGAGTCACACAAACCCACCAAGTTAACAGCCATAACGTATACACAGAGACCTGGTGCAGATCGCTTCAGACCCCATGCTTGCTGCTTCTGTCTTTGTGAGCCCATGTGAGCGAGGTATAGTTGATTTGATGGGCGATATTTTCTTGTCCTCCATTCCTGCTGACTCCTACAATATGTCCTCCCCCTCTTTCCTGGGGTTCCTAGAGCACTGAAGGGAATGATCAGATAAAAACCTCTAATTTAGATTCTCTGCATAATGTCTGGCTGTGGGTCTCTGCACCCATTCCCAACTGCTGCCAGAGGAAGCCTCTATGATGATTTTTAATAATACAACTCACAATTTTTAGGTAGAAAATTTTGAAACAGTTGAAGATGACAGATATAGACATTTCAGGAAGACCCAAGAAAAGCTTATAGGTGAAGAAAACAGATTATTTGTGTAGATAGACTGTAAAATCACACCTAGGTTTGACACCTATATCTTTTGATTTCACCATTTGAATTTTCAGATGGGCACATTGCCATAGTAACATATGTGTTGATTGTGTGAACCTGCCAAAGAAAGCTGAATGAACATAGTAACGGCCAAGGATTTGTGCTATTTAGTAAGAAGACTTCATCATATTATCAAATTTCCTTGTAAATGTCTGTTTGTATACATTTATATTTGAGTGGCAGAGGCAACATATTTTGAAGATGAAATGAATTTAGGAGTTTCTATTGTTTCTACAATTATCTTAGTAAATTTCACTTAAAATAGAATTACATCCCTTTTTTCTTTTTTCCTTCTCTTTCCTCACTCCAGCCTGCAGTTCCTTCTGTGTTACCCCACACTCTCAAATTAATACAATGTACAAATATATTAAATCTGCTGAGTCCATTTTTGTTGTTTATGTTTATGTGGTTTCAGGGAAAACTGCTTTTTATTAGACAATGAATTAGGGTGTTCATACCAAAGAGAGACTAATTCTCCCTGTCTCAACAGTCATTTCATGTAGTTGTGGATCCCCTGAGAATTCCCCCCTTCCAAATTAACATGTCCAATTATCTTGCTATTGTTCTGATCTGGTTTATGCAGCCATTTCTGAAAGAGAATGTTTCAAAGTAGACTTCCTCGTATTCTGGCTCTTACAGTCTTTCCAATCCCACTTCCAAGATATTCCCTAAGCCATAGATGCAGGAGCTGTAATACAGATGCATCCATAGGGTCTAGGCTTCCCATGATTCATTCATCTCTTCACAGTGTTCAGTTACGATTTTCTATGTTGATCTTTCTACTGGCTGATGTGTCTCAACTTGACAGAAGCCAGAGTCATCAGAGGAAGGAGCCTCAGTTAAGGGAATGCCTCAATGAGTTCCAGCTGTAAGATATATTCTCATTTAGTGATCAATGGGCAAGGGCCCAGCCCTGGTGGGTGGTGCCATTCCTGGGCTGCTGGTCCTGAGTTCTATAAGAAGGTGGGTTGAGCAAGTCAGGGGAAGCTGGTCAGCAGCTCCCTTCCATGGCCAGCAAAATTCCCAATAAAATTCTAAATAAAATCTTTATAACCATAGAATTTAGGATTTTTATGAAGATTAAAAATTACGTATTTTGCTGGGTGGTGGTGGCGCACGCCTTTAATCCCAGCACTTGGGAGGCAGAGCCAGGTGGATCTCTGGGAGTTCGAGGCCAGCCTGGGCTACCAAGTGAGTTCCAGGAAAGGTGCAAAGCTACACAGAGAAACCCTGTCTCAAAAAAAAAAAATTACGTATTTTAAAATCAGCAGTGGTACTTTACAATAAAACAGATGCAGTAGAAATTATGATAAGAAACAAGTTCATTTGCCCTTATTTTTATTATTTTAATTTTTTGTGGATAACAATATTGTAGCAAAAACAATAACAAGGAAAAGAGCATCGCTAGCCACAGACAACAGCAACAATAAATGTACTAGAAGCAAAACTCAGAAGTCAATGGCCCCGGGCGGTGGTGGCATACACCGTTAATCCCAGCACTCAGAGGGAGAGGCAGGCGGATCTCTGTGAGTTCGAGGCCAGCCTGGTCTCCAAAGTGAGTTCCAGGAATGGCACAAAGCTATACAGAGAAACCCTGTCTTGGAAAAAAAAAGTCTATGACTATGTAGATAAAATACAGTGGGACATTTATTAACAAGCTAAATATAAATCTGTAAGGAAACAGTAGACATTGAAGAATTCACTAAAGATCTATGCAAAGAAGACTCACCTACAGGCTAACTTAATACTATTCCAAATTCAAATCTCACTAACATGCTCTTTTGGCAGTTGTCTTTATCTTTATAAATACTGACATGATCATTTTTAAGGCTATCTTTTATTATACGAACATCCAATCAATCAAAAATTCTTGACCATTTATTGTTTAATATACCTAAAATTATCCATTTATTACTTACAGAACCAACACTTTAGTCAAAGTTTCAATCAGCTGATATAGTCTTCATTACCATGCTTCATTCTTATCACAACAGCTGTACTTCAAAACTATTTTACATATAAAATTATATCAAAGCCTTAGATTCTACTTATGATAAGAAAAAACAATCTTAATGTGCTTTTCTACATAAACAGGCAAAACATAGTAGTGTTACTTAGTTTTAGCTTCTTGGATGAGTTTAAGAATATTTCCATGAAAGAACTTAGAAAAAACTTTAATCAGGGCAGCTAATATTCATTTAACAAAACATTACTACTTGCAAAATTTTGTTCCTGGAGTACACAATTCAGGGGTTGGAATGTGCTCTATCATATTGCACAGTCTTTATTATGTAGAAGGCCACTTGGATACATTTTGTAAATATAAAACTTAACAAGGTTTTTCTAGTCCATGCCCCTTAGCTGTGGGAGTCATATAAGAACCTTCATCCTGTGTGAGATTCAGGCTTTTATGTACATTTCAGATAAAAGTTACTTACTATTAGTGATATTATAAATATTGCATATAGCCTAAATATTTTTACCTAATAGAGTTAATTTACTTTATATTGCTAAACAAGAACAGGATGAAAAACATAGATCAATTTATGGGAAAAGGCTAGGTTTACAAAAAAAGTGAAACAAAGTTGCTATAATACATGATAAATTATTATAAGAAAAGTTATCTTGATATACATGAACATTAGATTCTGTTAATACAGCTTATTGGTAGAATGCAGTCATAGCATGTGTAGTGCCTAGGGTTAAATCTCTTATACTACCAGTATTAATTATAGTCCTAATAAGATTAACAATAAAACAAAATATTTGGAGTACTATTTTTTTCTATCATTAATATACTAAAATATTCATAATTTTGTCACCATTGATCTTGCAAATAGCATTGATTCTGAAGCTTAGTTAGAAATTAAATCTCTGATAGGACTTATATATGCATAATACAGAATTTATTCAGATCTTTTTTTTCTTTTATAAACATTTTCATTGAAAATAGAGTCTTATTTCATATAGCAGGCCACAGATGTCCCTCCTTCTAGTTCTTCCACTCTCCCCACCTCCCCTTTTTCCTAAATACATTCTAACTCCATTTCCCTTGGTGAAAAAGCAGGTGACCTAGAACATTTTGTTAATTTTATGATAAAGATAAATATTTAAATAGTGTCAATTATAGTTTTCAACCATATTTCTTTTAGTAGAATAAAGTTTTTGTTGATAGCCACTCATTCAAATCCATTCTCCTGCTTAATTGATTAATACATAGTAACTTATTGGATCACAAAAAATATCTTTGAGTTATCCTAAAAGATACTATTTTTATATGTTAGATTTAAAAAATACATATAGTAATTTTATGAGAAATAAATTGTCATTATTTTTGGTATTATAGGATTAACATCAGTGTACTTGATAAAAATAAGATAATGATTTTAAGATACCAGAAATAGATATAATCAAAAGCAATTCTAGCATATATTGACTTTGCAGAACTCCCTTTTACAGCTTCAATTAATATCTTTGTTTGAAGATGTACTGATAAATGGTAACCCTTATGTATATTTTGTAAAGTGAACATGAGTTAATATTGAATCCTGGTTTTCTGCTTGATTGATACTGTTGATGATGAACAAAAACTCCTTCAAATACAGCAATCTCTGCAAAGCTCTTATTGAATGCTCAAGCCATCTTATCTGTAAGATTTTGATTTGATATCTATACAGCCCAATTGTCATTTCAAAACCTATCGTTTTTTTTCTTGTTCTATTACATATATAATGCCCCACTTAAGCAGAATTAGGCAGCACAAGTGAATGAGATTCAGTTCAAGAGGTTGTTGGCTTTGTTGTAAAGTGCCATGGATGTACCATAATTATATACAACTCTGCATTGCTTCTGATGCTCAGTAATTTTGACCAGTGATATATATTATTGATTTTAAAGCAATTTAGAACTGGTCCATGCTCAGAATTGAGCAGCTATGTGCACTGTAATTGCTTTGGTAATGTGTCTGTGTTATATTTAAATGCTTAGAGATGGTTTTCGAGCTAATGAAAAATCATTGTTTGGACTATTGCATTTCTAGCACTTCCTGTTATAAATGCAACTATAATAACAGGAAATAATTTTCACAAAATTCCTAAAAGCGTTATGTGAAAATTAAGATAGACACAGAATTTTCTTGGGAAATTTAGCCAAAGTAAAATGAACCTGATAAAGATTTAGTATTTGTATTTTATTTAGATTTAAACAGAAAACATACACTACAATGTATCTGTCTTATTCTTTATTATACTTAAGGATTTGTAAATGATTTTACTTCCATGGTATAAATTGATATAAAATGTGTCTTCAATAATATGTTTCTAGATGAGTACCATTTTTGCTAATATTGTTGTTTAAATACAATAAAATTCCAATTGTTTTCTACAATTAAATTTCTGTAACTAATGACTATATTTCATCACATAATAACGGTACTTATTTTCTGTAAGAGGAAAATAGTTCTTATAAGTACAAATTAGTATTCATGAAATTTTATTCAAAAAGTATGCATTCTTTACTTATTTTTTTAAACTAACACTTTTATCAATCTACTTTAACTTTATTACATAAAATTATGTGTTACTCCAGTGTGATACTATTTATGATATAGATTGCATGTTATAGATTTAGTAGATACTATATTTTTGAGTAACAAAAATTCTTTTCTAATGATGATAATAATAATAATAATAATAATAATAATAATAATAATAATAATAATAAACCCTAATTTAAATGTGTTTTACGGATTCTTCAAAATCTTTGCCAACAATACTATTTCAAATAAAAGTCTTGCTAATAATGCTCATTTCAATAATTTAAGCCATATCCAAATATCACACCAAAGGATATAACCTTACATGTTTAAATATCAGTACATTTTCGCTCACACATGCCTGTTATAAGACATCCATCCTGACAAGAGAGACAATTATTTTGCTGAATGACAACAGGATATGTCACCAATGGTTGGAAATTGATGATTGAATTCATTATTATGCTGGCAACTCTCCTTAACAAGAACATTAAAATGATCCCTTTCCTGCCATTTAAACCTGCACCTGCATTTCTTGTTTTCTGAAATTTCTTAACCTCAGTAATATACTGAATTTATAGCTCTTAATCTTTATTTCCTTCACCTCACACAATAGAAGGTGGTATAGTAGTCCTTCAAGTAAGTGAGGAAATAATTCTCCATAAACAGGAGGTTGGATTGATGACAGGGAACCTTCTCTGAGATCCTTTAAAATAGACATCAATGAGCTGGATGGTGGTGGCGCACGCCTTTAATCCCAGCACTAGGGAGGCAGAGCCAAGCAGATCTCTCTGAGTTCGAGGCCAGCCTGGGCTACCAAGTGAGTCCCAGGAAAGGCACAAAGATACACAGGGAAACCCTGTCTCAAAAAACCAAACAAAAAAAAAATGAAAATTTCAGTGTGGATGAATAATTTTATGGTAGCTCAGAAAATAATGAAGCAATAGGCTATCAAATTATAGATTCCTTAAGAGAATACATGTTTGAACTGAAAATGACAGTGGCTTTTTTCTAAATAAAATATTTTTATCTGAGTGTCCATAGCATAGGCATGTATTAAATCACGTCTAGTTTTAGGGAACTGTGAGGATTTTGAAATAATTAAAATCATAATTAATGTGCCAGAATTTAATTTATTGTTTGAAAATGTAATGCTGAATTTTGTGTATTAATTGATTATGGGTAAAAATAAAATGAAGCATTCATAAAGTACATGTGGAGATTTATTTGTGTAGTTTTTATATTTCAAACTAAGTTGTCTGGGTCATTTAGTTGAACAAATGGAAGATCCAGGCTGTTTTGTTATTTTGTGGTTTCTTTTCAGGATGGTTATATAGTTATTTCTTGTCCTAAAAACAGAGTAACCAGAAATTCAGTGTTATGTACTTTACAAAAGTGTGTTTAAAATAAAATTGTTCTTCGCATAATTGAAAATGTATGTATAGAGACCAAGGAGACAGCAAAACAAGAAAAAGTTCTTGCTGCCAAGCTCTATGACCTAAGCTTATCCCTGTAACCCACCTAAGTTGTTCTCTGATCTCAACCCATGTATTGTAGCATGTGCTAATCTTGCAATAAATTAATTAAAAATAAATTCTAGAAATATACATTCATATCCCTGGAATCCTGATTGGGATTATTAAGGGAGTAAAGGAGAACTTTTTGATATGAGAACTTTGCAAACAAATTTAGAGTTCAAATACTATTGTAAATTATGTAAATGACAAAATCCTAGTAAAAAAAACAAATGCATGATTTTATATTTGTGTTTACAAAGACAAGTATTCAGTTTTCTATTGCTATAACATCCTTGAGCTGTAGTATTAAATTTAACTTTGTTGCCTTCTATATAGCAAACTCATATTAATCGTGAAAATAAGTGGCTAGAAAAACAGCTCTATTAGTAAATATATGTTTTACAAGTATGAGAACCTAAGTTAGATCTCCCAAGCTAACATAAAAAGCTGAGCATAGAGAACTCTGAAATCTTTGTGCTATGAGGGCTGTGGCAGGAGGATCACTAGGATTTTCTGCCCAGCCACCCTAGAGTACTAAGTGACATTCATCTGAGAAAGTGGCTTTGTCTTAAAAGAAGATGGATGGCATTTCTTAATAAGTCAGGAAATTGACTTCTCATCTCCACATAACTGTATGAACACATGAGAGCATGCACCCTCATGAACACACACACACACACACACACACACACACACACACACACACACACACACAAATGTATAAATAAAGTATAAATAGTTAACTCAGGGGAATAAAATTGCTTTCTGAGTTCATACTCCTGGGCATAGCTGAACTTCATGAAAATAAAGTATGTAAGTACACTTTCTGGTAATGCAAGCTTTGTGATATGACATATATTTTTGTCAATTTTTCCAATTGTGATATTAGTGACTTGCCTTGAATTTATATGTGTGTTTCATGAAATTATTATTGTAATCACATTATAATTTGGAAAATATATGTTGCAATTGGTAACCCAGCAGATGATATTCTTTTTTTTTCTGTGATCTGAAATGACTATGCATCCAAATTTTTCTCAAGCAGAGTGGGTGCACAACTATTAAATGACATCTTTTCTTAGAATGCCTTAGGAAGGACTTAATCTGATGTTTAGCCTCTTTTCTTTCTAGTAGAAATCTGTTATTCATTTACAATGTAGGTCTAAACTTACTTCAGTGTTTTGGAGTTCTTGGAAAGGTATAGACCTCAAACAAGTTTTGTAAATATTTAAGCAAACAATGGTACAGTGTCTAATTTTTAGATTTCACCAAACACTATATTTATAAATTTATTCAGAATGTTAATAAAAACTGAATGAATTAGACAATTCTTTACTCTTCTGAATGTTTTTATTCACAGTATTGCTCACAACAGATGGAGACTGAAACACTAGAGATTTTTAGTTTTGTAGGAAAAATGTAATCATTCTTTTTGAATTAAGGTATAATTCAATTAGCAAATCATATCATATGGCTCCCAAAGCCCATATATTTTCTGTAGAAATCATTGATTCCCGAGATTTATCTTAATTAATTTCATAAATAAATGACTAGATCATTTTAGCATAACATTTTGCCTTATTATTTTATTTCTGTAGGAGTGAGGTATATTATATTTTATCCTCAAATTTCGCATAATTTTTTTCAGTGAGACAAAAAATTGTGTTAAATATTAATTGCACTGAATTTCCCTCATTTAGCAATTTGTATGTGAATTATTAAAAAATTCCTGTGAATTTAAGACACATTATTTAGTAAGACATAATCCCTATCTATAGATCTATTTGAAGGAGATAAGAATATTTACATATAATTAATACTAAAAGCATTAGCAATATTTCATGACAGTTGGGGTATGAACAGAGGGTAATGGACATATTAACGTATGCTACAGATGTTTACACAAACAAATTTCTTCTCTATTTACTATATAAATAACAACATGTAATTAAGTTTTCCTACATCTTTTTTTCTTTCCAATAAGCATGTTATAGTTTCTTTAAGTAATTTTCTTACCCGTATACTCTCATATAAATTATATAAAAACTTACAAGCAAAACTTTTAATTTATACACATCTGAGCACCGAGTTGCTGCTGGTTAAGTGCTGAATGCTAAATTGAGCAGTGGATGAGCTATAAACAAACTAATTTGCTTAGAAAACCATCAGTTCATTCTTTCAAAATGAGTCTTCTTTTCCATTTATGGAAATGACATAGTCATTGCAAATTGTATAACCATGCTTAGAGTAGTGAAAGAATCTGGCCCTATTATTATGGCCACTAATTTTTGTGGGAGCCCGTTCCGGGGTTCCTCGTGGCTTTACCCAGCAGGTCCGAATAGAGGATGATCAGGACCACGGGCCTGAGTGCAGGTGTCTGAGATGGTCTGCACTTGGCTGTGCTGGGGGAGGAGGTCTTTTGCTCCACCCCTTGGCGTCTCTATAAAAACCCTGGACCAGAGACAGTCGGGGCCCGTTGGAATAGGTTCCAGGCCCTCTCGAGGCTATCCTTTATTTTCTATCTGTTTATCTCCGCAAGATTCTCCGCTATAAATCCTTCTATCTAATATTTCCTGCTGCTCGCACTCAAGAAAACTCTGGGAAGCTGTGGGGGTGGTGGGTAAACGCCCCACAAATTTTATTTATTATTTTTTAAATGCCCCAGATGACTAATTAATATTATCCATATAGTGTCTTTGGTCACTTTAGCTTAGGATATGACTTTTATCTATACATAGTGCAATAGACAAAATATTTGGTTTGCTTAATGTTTCATGACTAAATAGGTTATCTCTTGTCATTCATGGGCTTTAGGTTCTTCACCAAAAATCAACATTATTGTAAATGCTAAATAAAATATTAGTCTTTCATTTAAGTGTCTGAAACTATTATTAGGTAATAATTTTGCCTTCAATTATATTGTGATTAGTTCTCACATTCTAAAAGTTTACCACTTATTGCAAGCAGATATATCTTGATAAGAGCCCTAAAGGCCTTCTCCACCACAGACTAGTTCATGCTGTGTGATATTCTAGAATAAAAATGACTATAGGATCTCTTTCTCATTCTTTATTTTCTCTTCTTTCCCTTTTCTCTCCTCTTGTATTGTTACCCCATCTTCTACTTCAGTTGCTAATTTTGCTGAACTCATTTCTTTATATGTTCCTTATAGCATTTATTTTGTTAGATGTCAAATACTCATGCAGAAAATGAAATATGAGCCAGGCGGTGGTGGTACACACCTTTAATCTCAGCACTCGGGAGGCAGAGCCAGGTGGATCTCTGTGAGTTTGAGGCCAGCCTGGGCTACAAAGTGAGCTCCAGGAAAGGCACAAAGCCACGCAGAGAAACCCTGTCTTGAAAAACAAAAACAAAACAAAACAAAAAGAAATTGGAATATGGATATCTGCTTTTTTTTTCTTATTGACACAATGGACGTTTTTTTTTCTTGGCCCATGACTGATGGGTAGATTTAAAATCTATGCCTTGTAAAGACATTTTTTATCTTAGCCTTTAAGAATCAATGGGAAAGAGAAGTCAGGAAAAATTCATCTAAACAAAATGTTTTTACAAACTGACAATATAATCAAAACAGAATTATCATGGGAAAGATCATATTAATAAAATGGTAACCATACATTGCATAGGTAACAGATTGAAAAAGAAACTCATCTTGTTTTATTGTCAAAGGTGGTCTTAAGACCAAAAGACTACAGAAAAAAGTGATTATAGTGAGTGAATACTACATTAAGTCATGCCATTATCTTCAAGATTTCCAAGAAAGAAAAATTTGTGGAAATTGAAAACTGTTACTAGAAGATTTGGAGGATAATATAATTAGATGACTTTACTATAGTCTTAATTTTGATTCCACATTTATGGAAAGGAAATTATCAAGGTGACATTACCATTCCATGTTCATGAAACTAATAATGAGGTTTATGGAAAACAGAGAACTGTGTGTTGAAGAACTGTGTTAAATGTAACTTTCAGTAAATCACATACATCATTGGTACATGCATGTAAGTGAGAATCTGCATGTAATTGGGAATCAGAACGTTTTGAGAATCAAAAGGAAAGAAAAAGAAAGGAGATAAGAATTTGGAGACATAGAACTGAGATAATCACAAGCTTACAGCAAGAGAATCATTGTAAGATAAGGTTAGCTCATTGTCTTAGAATGGCAGGTTTAGCACATCCTTCAAATATATGACACTTACAATGCATTTTGAATCTACTTTAATATAGGCAGCTAAAACATGCAAGCTAAAGGTTAAGGTCCAGAGAATAAACTTATTGTTTTACAAAGTATACACAATTATAACTTTATAGATCTATGTACTTCAGTTTTGAAGGATGATGGTTTTCCAGTAGCTATTAAATGTGGTTTGCCACCGCAGAATAATTCAAAGAAATTTAGCTCCAGCATAAAAGCATATAAAACATACAAAACATTGAAAATGTCAGTTAATCATTCAAGGAGAAGAAAGGTAGATACTGTGCATCTGTACATTTTCCTGAAAAATTGCCACAATATACTATAAAGTTCAACTTACAGAAAAATTCTGATTTTGCAAAATAGTGTAAGCTATAATTTTCACGGAGTGACTAAATAGCCTAAGGTATATAGCATTCGAGTGCTAGGTACTTTTAGCTCAAAATTCCAAGAAATGTTTTGATTATGGCTGACTGATGAAGGTGTTCTCATCTGGAAACGTACCCATATCCACATAGTTGTGGCTTCATTCCCTAGATGAGGAAGTACAACTGTGTGATATGACAGCATCTCCAATATATTAACTTTCCACTCTATAATTCTAAATGGTCATGAATGGTTCTGTCATTTTGAAAAATATCACAAATTCTCCATTTAAAAGTCAAAGTAATAACAGAGAAGACAAATAAGGAAAAATAAGAGAATGAAACAAGATTGCCTTTTTATTTATTTTTCTCATCATTTCACAGAATAAAACAGGTGCATAGTAAGCTTAGAAGAATGAAACAAAATGAGCAAGGACATTGACATATGCTTCTTTATTGCATATTACTTAGCTTTCTAGAAATTTAGGATTCATCTAAGTAAGTGACTCCTCAGATTGAGTCTTAACAAAAATGAGTGGTTTTGGAGATACTTTTCACTTGATGCTTATTGTTCATTGTAATGGATTTGACTAGGATTTTAAGATCCTCACTGAAAATGCTGTAGGACTTAATGGATTAGATAAATCACAAGCTTGTAGATATTTTCAGGCAATGTGCTGAGTTGTTTGAAAAGTAAATCTTCATTAATCTTCCAAGTTTAACTTTATTCTCTTTCTATAACATCTGCCAGTGTATATATTCATTCAGTGTGCAATGTAGTGGGGAAATATTCTTTCCAGAATGAGATGCAATTCAAAATACAGAAAGTATATCCATTTTAAATATTAACCTTTATATCTTTGTACATAAAATCATATGCAGTTCTATAAGTCAAAGTGCCTCTAAGTTAATTCCATTATTTAAAATATTCAAATACTTCTTTTTTACAAAGTTATCTTGGCACAGATACAAACAAAACATTTCTCTTTCTCAAAATATTACTTCATTTTATGAAAAAGAAAAGACTACTTCATTTTGCAAAGAAGAAATAAAAAATGTTGTGAATTATTATATTAGAATATCATTGCATAGAACCTTAGCTTCGGCTATGGTCTATAATATTCCCACAGCTCTATACTACCAATGTTTGTAGTAGGTTCCTACACTTCCTTACACATTGGTAGTAATACAATGACTATAAATAGGAGGTATTTCAAGTTTCAAAATTCAAAGCAGTGATTCTTAATGAAAATATAATCTGAAGCATGGTGACTTGTGCTTAATTTTCTTTGTAGATGTTCTTGTAAAAGAAATGTGTAATTACAGGACAGAGGTTAAGACCTCAGCAGAGTAGCCCATTTTGACTCTATCACAAAAAATTCTTTCAAACCAGAAGCAAAAATAAAATTTTCAATAATGTCTTCACCCTGAGCAGTCCTTTTTCTCAGTAGGTAGTAAAAAATGACAAGTCAGCTGAATCATGGAGCCATTTTTATGTTTGTCTTGATTTAGCAATATAATATTTCCATTGTCTGTCTGCCCTTGTAAAATTTGTAAGTTTTTTCATGTGCATAACTAATAAATATGTGAAATATTAATGCTCATTTTGTTAGTTGAGTTTATAAATATTAAAAATATTCTAAAAAATCAAAAATAGTTTTGAAGATCCGATTTTGGTAAGTGATTTTTAATTGTATGTAAGGATTGTATTCTATGACAATCACTGAATTCTCATTTTTGGTTTTTCTTGTATATGCATCTCCAATAAGTGTTGACATACATAAAAACATCTGTGCACACATATAATTTCTATATTAGTTATTTACATGTTATATGCAAGACATTTGATAAATTATTAATTATTCATATTATTGTGCATACACACAAAATACAGATTCTTGTTAATATATTTGACAGTAATTAGGTGATTTGTTTTGGTTTAGCTATCTGTCACTACCAATATCACTTGCTTTTGATCCATAACTTTCCTGTCATGGAGACTGCATTTGTTTTTGAAAAGTGTATAAGCCTTGGATGAATGAGTGATTTGAGGAGCTCTCTTTCATTTCTTCATCATTTATTTAAAAGAGCAGTTCTCAAGTTCAGAAGCATAGTCTTTTAATAGAAACATTTTGAAATATGTTTTATGAAAAGTAGGAACACTAGGTAGAATGAAAATGTTTAATATAATGCTTAATATCATAATTAATATAATTAATTTTATATTATATCATATCATATCATATCATATCATATCATATTATATATAATAAGAGTGAATAATATTGACTAAACTGGGTTGGCTACAATTGTTCAAGTTATACTTATTGTTTTTTTCATTGCTTTTACTTCCATAATAGAGCAACAACATTATTATACAGAGGCAGAGGTGTCAAGGATTAAAACTTGAATTTTATTGTATCATTTTATCATTTTCTTGGAGTATTATTCATGTTATTTAAAGTAGTCTTAATTATCTAAATAACTTTAAAATCTTGAAATTGGAAAAGATCAATGAATTTTAGCAATTGGGAAAATGCATATGTTGAAATTTCTAATCTATAATTTTTAAATTGATCACTTAAATTGTTTAACACTCATCCTAGCTTATGATGTCTCACAGCCTGTGTTCACATGGCCTATGTTACAAACTTTCTGTATTTTGTAGATAATTCAAATATTTTACCTATTGTTGACTTTTATTTTTATTTAGAGTTGCAAAGAAACTTTTTTAGTATACGCAGATATTTCCCAATTTGCATGTTTCATAAAGCAATTTAAGTAATGAATTACAACAATAAATTTTACATAGAAAAAAATTATTTATGTTTAAACATGAATGTTAGGAATTTTTTTTTAGTTTCTAAACTAATCCAGAGATTAAACATTTCATAAAATGTGGGTAGAGTCATTAATTATTAATTACCATTATAAATGAAGCTAACTACATTGGATAAATAACAATATTTGTATCAGCTTTCACCAGAATGTGTATTAATTCATATGCTGTTAATTCTTTGCTAAAATTAGTGTCCTAATCAATAAACATTTTGCTTTTATTTCATGTTATTTTATATGACTATTAGTATAGGTGACAGACATTTAAGACTTTTAACTGATCTGAACCTCCCAAATAACATGTAGAAACATGTTATTATTAGCAAATAAAGCACATTTATAGGGACTGTGTGTTGAAACTTCTAGCTGCATACTGGAGAGATACAGAGAATTAAAATCATAAAATAGAAACATTTTAAAGGCTTAATTTTAAAAAGTAGAGTTTATCACCAAGAAAGTATTTATTATTTTTATAATTTACATAATTGAATATATAGTATTAAAATCTAATTCCTTGTTTGCATCATACCATCTTGCTCAGTTATTCAAAAAAATAATCAGAGATACTACTATCTAGGAATCAAAGAGATATTTTGAGAACTCAATGGAAAAATACTTTATACTCTGTAATCAGAACCTGAAGCTATAGTTGTCAAATTCAATACTAGTTTGCAGTATCCACTTATTATTTATAATAATGTGTTTTTTCTTTCAGATTGTTTATGTGATAGATTATATTAACTGTTTTTCTTATGTTGAACTGTCCTTGCTACTCTATGATGAAGCCCACTTAATCATGATGGATGATCTTTTTGATGTGCACTTGGATTCAGTTTGTGAATATTTTATTTTTGAACCAATGTTCATGTGAGAAATTGGTCTGTAATTCTCTTTGTTTTTTGAGTCTTTGTGTGGGTTGGGCATCAGGGTGACTGTGGCTGCATACAATGAATTTGGCAAAGTGTTATCTCTATTTTGCCAAATAATTTGAGGAGTACTGATATTTGGTCTTCTTTGAAAGTCTGGTAGAATATTGTATTAAAACCATCTGGCCAGGCAGGAGGAGGTGGGAATGGGGGGTGGGCTGGGGGGAGGGGTGGGCGAGAGGGGGAGAACAGGGGATTCTGTGGCTATTATGTTGAACTGAATGGTGTTATAAAATAATAATAATAATAATAATAATAATAATAAAACCAAAAAAAAAAATAAAAATAAAACCATCTGGCCTTGAGCTTTTTGTAGTTGGCAAACTGCAGACATTTAATGATGCTTCTACTTCCTTTGGGATTATATGTCTATAAATTGTCTACCAGATCTTGATTTCACTTTGAAAATTGTTATCTCTCAAGAAATCATCCATTTCTACTAGATTCTCCAATTTTGTGAAGTATGGGGTTTTAAGTACAACCAAATGATTCTTTAGATTTCCTTAGTATTTACTGTTATGTCTTTCTTTTCATTTATGATTTTATTACTTTGGATATTCTTTCTCTGCCTTTTAGTTCTTTGGGCTAAGGATTTGTTTATCTTGTTGATTTTCTCAAAGACGTATAGGATGTATATCATATATATATATATATATATATATATATATATATATATATATATATATTAATGTAGACAGATTTCTTAATGTAAAGCCATAAATATAAGTCCATTTTAATTGTAATACAATTAAAATTCTAAAACCTCTAGTCATTCTCTTTTTTAAAAGGTAAAATAGAAATACATGTGTCAATGTTTTGCCTGGATGTATGTGTTTGCATCATGAGTGTGTCTTGTGCCAGAGGAGGTTATCAGATCCCATAGATTTAATGATATTGAATGTAAATACATTAACCATCATATGACCCACATTTAGATAGCTATTATATTTATTATGTATTCTACACGTACATCTGGAGCATAGTATCTGCTCAGCCAATGTTTATAATGTTTTTTAAGTACCTATTCCTCATGTCACAGTCTTTATTTCAGCATGCACAATTCAATAAAATTCAGTCCAAGAGTTTTAGTTATTTTTCTACTGTTGTAATAAAACACCATGATCAAGGTAACTTATAAAATTAAGCTTTTAATTTGGCTTACAGTTTCAGAGGATCAGAGTCTATGATGACCAAATGTAGGAAAAACTGAGACCTCATCTTGATCCATATCCATGTGTAGCTGGGGAGCTTCTCTCCAGGTCCCACCAAGCCCCAGCAGTCCAACAGCCCACTTATAAAATAAACACACAGACGCTTATATTATTTAAACTGTTTGGCCTAATGGCTCAGGCTTCTAGCTATCTAGTTCTTAGATCTTAAATTAATCCATTTCCATAAAGCTATACCTTGCCACGTGGCTCGTGGCTTACCGGCATCTTCACATACTGCTTGTCATGGTGGCGGCTGCCAGTGACTCCTTCTGCCTTCCTGTTCTTTCTTTTTTCCTCTCTGTTAGTCCCACCTATACTTCCTGCCTAGCCACTGGTCAAACAGTGTTTTATTTATTGACATAAATAATTTGACATACAGACCATCCCACAGCATCCATGAGACAGAGAAAAAGAGAACTGTGAACTATAGAAGTCCTTTGAATTTTCAAAGACTTCGAGCAGTGATAACACTCCTACAAGATTGCAACTCAATTCTTTTTCCTAGAGTTATGACAAATGGGAACAAAGTATGCAATATATGAAAATTTGGGGACAATTCTCTTTCAAACTATGACATTCCTCTCCAGGGCACTCAATTGTTTGTAGTCATGTCATAATGCAAAATGCATTTGGTTACTTCAAAAGTCCTTGCAGTCTTTTAGTTTCAACACTGTTTAAAAGTCCAAAGTTCATTGTCTCTTCTGAGAGTCAAGAGAATTTGTTAGTCATAACCCCCTGTAAAATCAAAAGCCAAATGAGAAATTGTCAGCATAAAATGGCACAAAGTAGAGAGAGATAGAACATTAGGAATCAAATCACCTCCAAAAAGTTCATACCTCCTATTCTTTCCCAAAACGTTCCACAAAGTAGAGAGCAAGTATTCATATATATGTGACTATAAAGGCCATTCTCATTCAAACCACACACCACAACAAAGAAGTCACTACATATAATTTTTCATGAAGGTGATTATAGTGAAATTTAAATCAGTTAACTAGTGCATGGTAGACCAAGTTATTATCTACAAATGGCACTTGGATTCAGTGTTGTATGATTCCAAAGCCATGGTTCATAAGGCATTATGTTTTTATCTGCATTCTTAAATGATTTTAAAAACTAAATTACAAATAAAAATTCAAACTGTTCTAATACTTAAACCTTATAATCACATGGAGGTCCTGAACTAAAAGAAAATTTATTTCTCATGTCCTCTAGAAAACTATATTTATCCTATTATATACTTCTGTCAAAATTAGGGTTAGTAAAGCAGTAAGAAATAATAGATAGAAAATTTTGTTATTAATTTCTTTTATTTCTGTAATTCCTGGACCAGACAATGCTGTATGGCAACTGAATTCTCCCTTGACAAAAATAACCTTCAACAAATCCATCTTCCTCAACCATTTCAATATTCTCTTCCTATAGTGTATGGCGGTGTGCATTTATTTTTAAATGAATCTCATTAATTAATTTGCTACAAATTCAATGAAAGAGATTCAGTCTAAATTTTCAATTGTGGAAAATCTACTACAAAGATAATATAATATTAAATTATTATTTATTAAAAACCAATGCAAAAACAGCTAGTACTAATTTTCATACCCTTGTAAAATTAATTCTGTATTTACATTTGTTTGGTATTCTTTATCTGGATCAAGGTAACTTTACTATAATTAAGCAAATATAAAAACTATTATATTGTTATTGATATTGAATTATTTGCCCTTTCCATTGCTACTTTACACAATTGCATATGATGGGAGTTGAGTTTATTCACATTTTGACAATTAACTTTTTCTTTCTACTAATTATATTTGTGAGCCTTTTCATGTTTATTCATTTAGATTTAGTTGCTCTGTCCAGAATTTTAGCTAATAAAGTAGATACTGGGACAATTCATGTTAAAATGCTTCCTCGACACAAGATTTACTGGAATTCTTTTTTTATGAACTCTTTTTGTACTCATTTTACATACCAATCACAGGGAAATCTGTGATTGGTTTGTTGGATATTCTAAGAAAATCTCTTGAGAACTAGAAATGTCACTGTCATATGAAAGTCTTTTATATACTCAAAATGCATATTCTTCAAATTTTTATCTAAATAAATTATATTTACCAAAAGATATACATAACATCAGTACAAATCATCTTAAGTTAGTTCATTACCAATGCAATGATATGCACTAATGAATCATAGTAATTTATGTTTAGCAATCAAATTTTATATGTAAGACATTAAATTTTCTTATTTTAAAGTTTTGTACACTAACATAATCAATTCTAGTTAATATTTCTCCCACCATACTATATTTCCCTCCTCCTCCTCCTCCTCCTGTCAAGGTTCCATGTTCTTTACACTTACTATTTTTGTTTGATTTTTGAGCCACTGTGTTTAATCCCAGCTGTCTATATGACCATTGATTTAGAACTATCCACTAGAATCACAAGGCTTCATCTTTGGTACACAAATGAAGGCAATGACTTCCTTTCCCATAGAATTTGTATGTAGTCATTGGTTCAGACTAAGGTGAACTACTCAGAGTAAAGGGTTATCCATAGGCCCTTACTCTATATGTGCTTGAATGATTAAGATCAGGCTTATGCCCATCCAGTGTAGACAGGCATAACTGCTATCTGATCACCATCCCACTGAACACGTCATTCCTCAAGTAAAATAGTTTGTAGCCCCTCTCCTTATCTTTTGGTTCTTACTTTATTTCTGTCCCTTGTTTTGCAGCATTTCAGGGGCCTTAGAAGCAATAGTACAAATTTACTCTTTATGACTAAGTACTCAACTGACACTGATTCTCAATATTCTGAACAGCCATGAGTTTCTGTATCCACTATAGTTCACTGAAAAAAAAAAAGGATACTTCTGTTGATGAGGTTGTTTGCACAATTTTTCTGAGTATAATCATAGGTATTTAAATGGGCAGTTTAGAGTCATATTGCTTTAATTAAACAACTTTATATTATAAGTCCCCCTAGGACCAACTATCTATTTAACTATGGGTATCTGATTGCTTTATATTACCAAACACCATTTCTCTCCTGTAGAGCAGTCCTCAAACCCTATCAAAGCATGATTAGGTGCCACCATAATAGTTGTGCCACCAGTGGATGAATCTTGCCTGAAGGGTTGATATTGTTTATAGAATTCACAGCCAGATAAGAACATGGATGGCTTTTCTTGCACTAGAGCCTCCATGGCATTAGCAAGCAATATTAATCAGTGTTTTAAATAGCGAAGGAGTGTATTAAATTTATCTGTGTTCATGTACTTACAAAATTAAGTTGTCATAGTAACAATGAGGACTTCATGTGGTACAACCTACATTGTCAGTAATTCAATCTAGGTCAGTTCTCTTCAGCTATGTAGTCCCTGAGACATTTATCATGCCCTAGTAGATAGTCCTACATACATCCAAATACAGGGTTAACTAAGTTGACACAGAGTGTTTTAATTTTTATTTTTTTAAAGAACGCATTAAATTGGGAGTGAATGTGGTTGGTGGAGCAAGGAGAAATTTTGAGGGAAGGGAATGGGAGTAGATTTGATAGAAAAATGTTAAATGCATGTATGAAATTCTCAAACAATAAAAAAATTAAAAAATTAAATCCAAATAACATCTTTGAATAAAGCAGATAACGTTCAAAACAGCAACTTCCCATGAGAGTTTTCCTTCTGACAAGAAATCAAATGAGGCTTCTTTATACCTAGTATGTACATATTGAAAGGATAAAACCATAGATGTTATATGACTTTAATATTCCTTTATCAAATATTCATGGTTGAGAAGTGCCTTTTGTGCCTTGTCATATGAATCTTGTTCATTATGATATTCATTATACAAGAACCATTTTTCCTTACTTCTCCATGTGTCCTTACTGAGATGCATGATCATTGTGTAGTTCTGGAGGCTTTTCAGGATCAGAGTCCTTTATAGAAACAATAAGAAAGAGCCTTTTCAATGTGAACCTTTCAGCATCTCTGGATAATCTTTGTGAAATGCATTGTTCTTCAGTGCTTGTATGGACGACCTCTTTGAAGAGAGTGATAACTTTATCCTTTTTCACATCATTATGTTTGCTGGGGAAAAATCCTGCTGTGCTACATCGTAATAACATGTAATCTTCTTGCTCAGTTTAGCTGTGACTTAAGGAGACTGTTCGCAGAAGCTGTTCTTGAAACCCTGATCTATAATTTTGCAGAATCATCCTAGCATAAGAGCAGAGGCTTTCAAAGAGGGATACAACCATTAAAACTCTTAAGTGAAGATTAGTTTCAAATTTTACAATCTGGTAGCAAACCATCTGGCAAATCTTAGGTTTTGTTAAACCTTTGAGCTTTCTTAGTGTTAATTCACAACTTTTCCCTTTTATAATATTCTTGTTTCTCTAATAGCATAGACATTTACACACACACACACACACACACACACACACACACACATACAAACACGTGCATGTGCCCACACTAGGTGACTTTGATGACTAACATAAAAGTTCTAATTAAGTGATTCTAGATTATTGACTTCCTACCTGATGAATTTGTTACTCTTGAAGACAAGTTCAAAACAGCATTTTGCTTTGGGCAGAAACTTTGCAATCCATCCAAATTAATCTTTAACTTTTTAATACATTTCTCTTGGCTCTCTCTATGTTCAAAAGAAAGTTTTGCATTTTATTTTTTAAGAAATACATATTCAATTTGTGTGTGTGTGTGTGTGTGTGTGTGTGTGTGTGTGTGTGTGTGTGTGTGTGTGTGTGCCTAAGAGTATGTATGGAAGTCAGAAGGGGGCATTGGAAGCCCCGGAACTGGAGTTAGAGATGGTTGTATGCTATCAAGTGGATGTTTGGAATTGAATCTTGGTCCTTTGCAAGAACAGCTAGTGCTCTTAAAAGTAAGCCTTCTATCTAACCCAACATGCATTTTCTTAAGATGTCATACTGCTTCAGAGGAACTGGAAATTTTCTTGAAACTACTGGATAAGTCATTGGAGTAATCCATCTTCATTTTCTAAGACCTTACCTTTGTGACTTTGATGAAGACAACTCTCTTAGAAATGTAGCATGAATCTTAAAAGGTCTTATTAATAAAAACTAGATGTAAAACAAAGTATGACTATACTGCTACTCACAACTCCAGGGAGGCTACCTAGTAAAGAGAACCCTAAGAAAGACACAGGGACCACCCAACGACAGAGAAATGGATGAGATCTACATGAGCAAACTGGACGTGAGGGGGGGGTAATGAAGGGCAAGGGTCGAGGAAAAGAGAGCTTAGGGGAGTGTAAGATCCCAGCTGGATCAAGAACAGAGAGGGAGAACAAAGAAAGAGAGACCATGATAAATGAAGACCCCGTGGGAATAGGAAGAAGCAAAGTGCTAGAGAGGTCTCCAGAAATCCACAAAGATACCTCTGCAATAGACTACTGGCAATGGTCGAGAGAAAACCAGAACTGACCTACTTTGTTGATTGGATGGCCAAACACCCTAACTGTCATGGTAGAACTCTCATCCAATGACTGATGGAAGTGGATGCAGAGATCCACAGCCAGGCCCCAGGTGGAGCTCTAGGAGTCTAATCAGTGAGAAAGAGGAGGGACTGTATAAGTGAGAGTTGTTGAGACCATGATTGGAAAAAGCACAGGGACAAATAGCCAAACTAGTGGAAACACATGAACTATGAACCAATAGCTGAGGAGCCCTCAGCTGGATCAGGCCCTCTGAGTAAGTGAGACAGTTAATTATCTTGAACTGTTTGGGAGGCCCCCAGGCAATGGAACCAGGACCTGTCTTTAGTGCATGAGCTGGCTGTTTGGAGCCTGGGGTCTATGCAGGGACACTTTGCTCAGCCTGGGTGAAGGGAGGAGGGGACTGCACCTGCCACAACTGAATCTACCAGGCTGAACTGAATGTCCAGAGGAGTCATTGCCCTGGAGGAGATGGGAATGGGGGGTGGTTTGAAGGGAGGCGGGGGGGGGGGGGAGGGAGGTAGGACAGGGGAATCTATGGCCTATATGTAAAATTAAATTAGAATATAAAACAAAAACAAAACAAACTGGGACCCAGGTATTGGGGTGAACACTGAAAAATCAGAGAAACAGAAACATTTATACATTGTATATTTTATTATCTGTTCTCCTTTCAAAAATTCAGTTTATAGGATTACATTACTCTAGGTAACTTTAAATGAAGACAGTACAATAAGTGGTCAAAGGCATGGAAGAAGACTTTAAGAAGAAAAGGAATTGACTAATGGTATTTGTGCAACAAATCTTTTCTTGAGCATTCACTGCACATGTATATTTACATATAGAGAGCCCATGACATTACCAAAGTCCAATTTCGTGAACCAGCCAATGGATTTTATTGGGTTTACTTACAGAAATAAGAATAAGTGGTTACTCACAGGAGCGGAAATTACTCAAAGACCTTTGCATCACAAAAGCCCACCCCAACAGAGGTGACAGCTTACCAAAGCTGGGGACCTGTAGCATATTTCTCAGTCTCTAGACAGCTCTACAGGCTAGAGAATGTCCTTTCCCATTGACTCTGTTAGTCTAAACCTTTTCCAGGCAGCTTGAACAACTTCTCCTTTGGTCTCAGGGCTCTTCTGATCTCAGAGACTTCACAGCTTGGTTTTTCTAAGAGTGACTATAAGCAGTCTATCAATAAGTCTTGGGAGGGTTGGACCTAGTGAATCTGATCAGCTATTTTGAGTTGTTTGCCTTCTGTCTTAAAGGAGCTTCCCTTCAGGATTAAATGTTTCAATTTGGAATGAAAATGCTACACAACAGGGTTTAGTTGTTTGTTCTTTTGATTTTAGGAAATGTCTACATTTCCTACAATTGAAAAGCATGAATTGAAGTTTATGATAAAAATTAAAAGATTTTTGTAAATTAAAGTTTTTAGTAGAAATCATTATAGTATAAATTCTTTATATAAAAGTGTCAATTATGTATTATATATCTGTTAACTTTCCCATATTTATGTATATAATGTTCATGATAAAACTAGTGACTTAATTAATGAAGGAGTTATATGTTAATTATAAATAATGTGTATATATTCACATTATTTTTATAAGTATAATTTCTACATCATTTTATTAGATAATATATGAGACCACCAAAATATGTCTGATATGTTTGCTTTAGAAGACTTTTTTTCCAAAATCTGTCCATATGTCAAGTATATGTCTATAGAATAACAATAATGTTATCAGTTAAATTGATATAGATTCATTGGTGTCTAAAATAAAGTGATGACTATGACTGTAGCTGGGGGGCTGTCACATTTCTGTAAAATTTGAGATTCTTGGAGTGGAAATGATTATCTAGAAAATGGCTACATTCTTATATTTCTAAGAGAAAGCCTGGTAGAAATAATCCTAATCACTGACTACATTAAAGCCTGTCTGGATTCTCTTTTTGCTATATTTTGAGTGTATAAATCTCAAAATGCTATCAGAAGTATCATAATCTTATTTTGATCATGATTTTCTAACATTATATTTAAGCAACAAAAATTCATAATAAAAAATGGTGTATTCGATATTTCTTAAAATATTTACAAAATTAACTTATGATTTCAGGAAGGACCATTATCTTCTATATAGAATAGCACCACTTAAAATAAACTCACATGTGTTTGTGTGTGTGTGTGTGTGTGTGTGTGTGTGTGTTTGTGTGTGTATGTGTGTATCTGTGTTTGTGAATGGAGACTGATTTTTCAAAAATGACTAATAGTGTTAATTATATCCAAATAAATACCCAGTACCAGGTGTGGGATGCCTCTTCTTCAATTGTGGGTTAAGGATGTACCTGAGACCCCCAGAATAATATTGGCTATTGTGATTGCTCTTGGTTGAGTGGCAGGACTTGATACCAAGACCACATTGCTGAAGACACCATTTACTTTGATCACAGGACATGTAGAAATAAAAGTGATACTGAATGGGTAGCTTCTTTCTTTTGGGTTAACATTCAGAATATTAAAGGTTGCCATTTTTGTCTTCTACGGAAGAAACATTAACAGTAACCCTACTCTGCTATGTATTCTGCAAGCTAAAATTATATCTTGCAAATTTGGTAAGATATCTCAAGGGATACAATAATAGCACAAATGTTGTAGGGATGACCAATTGCTGTCTGATTAGATTTCAGGCCCATTCCACAGGAGGAAATGTATGTTTGTGACTCCAAATCTGACCTAACCTTATGGATGGCAAGTTCATGAGCCTACTATTGTATTCTTTTTAAGTGGACAAGATATCTACATGCCTCTAAACTTGTATTTCTGTACCCATATGTTAGTATAGCTCTCAGATATCATTAGATAACTCTGTCTATGTAGTGAATGGCTGTTAATGCAGAAATTCACAATTGGTCCAAGTGTAGAGATTAAGTATCTGTGGAATTCTCAGCCATAAATTATGTGTCTATAACACATTTTTCTCATACAAGGCTCAGGAAATATGGATGTATATACAGATAGCACAAATTTGACTCCATGTGTTTCTTTTAAAAAAAGGACATGAATATTGGAGATGATGTAGAGAGTTGATCGAGGAGTAATTAGGAGGAAGAATGGAGATGTATTATAAACAAAATACACTATGTCAAATGCTCAAATATTAATAAAAATATTTTAAAATATTATATTGAAAAATTGCAAAGTCAGTTCGAGTATATTCTGCCCAGTAGCTCTCTGATGAGTCAGATAGAGGAATGTAGTTAATGATTCACCTGACTAAATCCCAAATTCTAGGAAACCACAGAGAAGAGTAGCAAGACTTCCCAAATTTGAAATGTTCATCAAAATATCTTGCTTTTTAATTTCGGTTATGTTGCTGTTTTTGTTTTGTTTTCAAGACAGTTCCTCTTGGTAAATAACTTTTACTCTTTTAGGCCATAGATAACAGTTTCTTAACACTTCTCTGAGAGATTAAATCATTTGGATAAAGATTATATTTACTTCATTTATCACAAAGCTAAACATTTAGAGCTAAAGCACAGTTCTGTGAAGGAAAGCTGAGCCAAAAATCAACTACTTGATAGGGGTTTGGTGGGTAGGAAGAGGGCTAGTTAGTAGAATTTTGAACATTTATGCTAAATAAATTCATTAACCAATTTCTCAATGAAAAAAATTATATAATATCTTAGTCAATTTTCTATTGCAGTAATACTACCATGGCAAAGTCTACTTGTATAAAGAAGAGTTCAGATTGGTCTTATGGCTCCAGAGAGCTAGAGTTCATGTTGACAAAACAGTGGTAGCAGGCAGCAAGAAGCCTGACCTGCAGCTGAATTCTCAAACCACAAGCCAGAAACTGAGACCACAATAGGGATGGCAGGAGTCTTTTAATTACTATTATTATTAATTAAATTTATTCATTTATTTTGCATCCCAACCAGTTTTCTCTCCCTCCTCTTCTCCCATCCCATCTCCCCTCTTACTTCTGAGCCTCCCATCCACTCCTCCTCAGGTTCTGTTCAGAAAAGGGCAGCCCTTCCATGGATATAAACAAAGCATGGTGAATTAAGTTACCCTGTAACCAAGAAGTCATCAAATAAATTTCATCCAGTAACTGATGGAAACAGACACAGAGACCTACGGCTAACCATTAGTCTGTGCCTGGGCAATCATGAGGAAGAAAGGGAGGAAGGGTTGTATGAGCTAAAGGGATAAAGGACATCATACAAAACCCCAAAGAATCAACTAACTTAGCTCATAAGAACCTGCAGGGGACTGACCTAGGCTCTCTCTCTCTCTCTCTCTCTCTATATATATATATATATATATAATTTATATAATATCTTAGTCAATTTTCTATTGCAGTAATACTACCATGGCAAAGTCTACTTGTATAAAGAAGATATATATATATATATTTGGTGTGTGTGAGAGAGACAGTTGTGTAGCTTGGTTTACTTGGGGGAATTCTAAGAGTGGGAGCATTTTCCTCATATTGTGTTGCCTTGAAGAGCCTTAATAAAAAGGGTGGAGTCATTTTGCAAATACAAATTCTGCCCCTGTCATACTTCCAACAAGAGGACACCTAATCCTCTCCAAAGAGCTACCAACTTGGGATCAAGTATTCAAATGCCTGAGAGTTATGGGGTAGTGCATCTAATTTAAACCAGCAAAAGTAAATTCTAGACCAATTTTTCACTCTTGGAATTTCAGGATTTTGAAGTGAGAGATTATAGAGCCAATCACATTTTTCATGTTTGTCTATTTCTTCAGGTAAAGAGGCATTGCTGATGAAACAGTCCAATTTTGCACAACATTAGATTCTTTTCTAATGTCTAAGCTAACAACTAGTGATCTCTAATTCAGGAGTAATAATAATATTCAATATCTTCCCATCGTTCTCTTTGAAATTTTATCTTTATTTTTAAGAATAATGCCAAGAACACTTTTCAAAGATCACTGGCACTGAATGCTCTCTTCTTGTGAACTGGATTAAAATGAGTCTTAAATCTATGAAGACTGATTATTTTAAATCATTACTCTTTTCTTGACAGTTTGACACTTAATCCCATAAAAGGAAAGATGCAAATTAGTTTGGTACATGGTACATATAAAGAACAAAAATGCAAATCTCTATTTCATTTCTCAGATGTTGTGGATCAACCATATTTAGTTTTCCTAAAGCAGTTAAACAATGCATTTAAGTACTATAGTTTCAATAATTACAGTTTGTCTCATTTGCATTACAGAAAAATCTGCAGTTTTTTGAAGCCATTCTGTGACATGCTTTTCTCATTCTTTAACTGGGAGCCTTTGCTGAGAGGGAAAAGAATAGTCACAGAACACTTGCAAGTATGTGGGTCTTACTTGACCTTTTCGTTAGTATGTTTGCCCAAATTGTTTTCAATAATTTTTTCTGATTCTTAAATACTAAAGTGTAATATGTAATATGCTAAGTTAACTAGACAACATATATTCACACATTCTGCTTTAAATGTTTAAACTTAAAATATGTCATCTTTACTTAATTCAATGGACATTTTAATTTAGCATTGTGTATTTAACAGTTCAATGCCCAAACATACATTTAGCTACTAACAATCAGTAGGTTTTGTTTAAATTAAATCCTTTAAATATGCATACAAAAACTCAAATGTACTTGCTTTAATTTTTAATTAAATGTGACTCCTTAGTGTATGTATACTCAGAATCTTTAGCGAGAGCTGATTTCTCAGTCATGAAAATCTCACAAGTTTGCTTCAAGTATAAAGTTTCTGGCCTATTTTGCAGGTCCATCTAAGGTACATATTTAGTTCATTTTTGCATACAATTGTCTTACCATTCTGGTACAGTTCTGGCATTATAATCATCTTCAACACACTGTTTTCCTTTTTATTTGAAATATACTCTCTTCTCTTAAAAAAAAAAAAAGAAACAAAAATTTCTACCTATCCTCTGCAGCTAAACTCCAGAATACTTACATACTTGCCTTAGGTTACAGAATTTCTTTTCCTGTTTCTGTAGTTGAGTGTTCTGCAATATTTTCCTTTAAAGGAGTGAACATATTTGTATTATCAAAGACAAAAAGAATTTCCACCAAAACTTGTATTGGTGCCATGCAAGCAAGGTTAAATAGAGCAAAACTCCACTGTGATACAGGCAGTAAATTAACTTTTTCATCTTAGCTCTAAAGTGTCTTCATGCACAGATAACTAGAAGATGAACTTCAGTGTCAATATATATTAATGATTTTAGTTTTTGGATGGCATATGAAAAAAAGTATTAGGTTAATTTCTTAATTTATCCACTTAGCTTATCATTATATTGAAGATTAATTGTTTCCAATTACAGGTTAAGTAAATGTCCTCACTTGCACATTTGTCATAACTCAGTTGAAATTTGTGTGGGGATGGAAATTTTTCTTGCTATTTTAAATTTTTGACAGCACTGGAGTCTATAAATGAATTTGACAAGACTTGTTATTTGAAGCACTTTACTTGTCAAAATGCCTTTACTGTAGTTTAAGTTTCATATATAAACACTGTTTTACCTTGTACTTGTAGTTTGATTTATTAAGAAATGTCAAGTATATAGAAAAAATTATTTTGCTGTGTGATTCATTGTTTGGTAGTAATAATGAATGCTTTCTTCTCATTCAGTAAAATTGTGATCTCAGCATCAAGCTCAAAATACCTACATAAATCTTTGTAGTTGCTAATTCATCCAAATGCTTGTTTGGTATGGTGAGTTGAGCTACACAAACTGCAATTTTGACCAAAATTTACAAAGTCATGATGATTCAGTTTACAAGAATGTTCAGTATTGATTCTACTGTTTCAATAACAAATGACAGATTAAAATATGTCCAATAAAGTATTGATACAGAAACTACACTTTGAATACCATATATTTTTACAATTTTTTTTATTAAATGGACTCCTTCCTGCCCCATATATTCTGCCATTCCTTAGTCATAACAGTTAATGTTATTCATCATCTTTAAGAGTATTCTAGACTCTTTTTGTTCATGGGAATAATTAATATGGGCAAATATTTAATCTTTTAAAATTTAATATTGCTTCATCACATAATGAACAAATATTTATTGTTGGTAATATCTGTTAACTAATGGAGAGGCAATGACACACAATCCAAGCCATTTTCCTTATTTTCCAAATTCCCTCTTAATATCCATAACTTTTTATGTAACTAAACTTTCCAACATACTAATCTCAAGTTTACTTTTTCTGGATACATTTTATGAGATTCTGTAAGCAAATAGGCACTAATAAATATTGTTTAACTAGTTTATATACGAGCTTTTTAATTACATGTTTTGCTGGTAGCCTCATATCATTTACTTAATTTTATTTTTCCATAAGAAAAATCTGCTATGATGTGGTGTTACATTTTGACTGATGATATTCATGGTTGCTGTGTTTCTGTGAGTTGACAAATGGTGATAACTGTTTAGTCTAGTAATAATAACATGTTATGTGTCTTTTATGTGACAGCAATGGAATCCCTTCATAATAAACATGAGTTGACCTTTAACTGATAATAAAATAATTCTTACCAAATTGCATTAAAATGTCATGATCCAAATCTTTTTTTTTCTTTTTTTTTTGTGTGTGTACATATGAAGAGTATGGCATGGAAATTCAAAAGAATACAATAAATAAATTAAAATGTCACAGTGAAATGATACATGTATCACACAAAACCCTAGCAAGTAGTAGCACCATCATTTTAATTTGTAGTGTAGTATTCAGCATCACAAAATCATAAGACCATGATCTAAGAACCGTGACAGAACTCAGCTATACTACTTTTGCATGTAAGCATCCACCAGACACTGGCTTGTATTATTTTTAATTCTTTTAAATTGTTCTTCGTTTTGCTGATGAAATTGTTACTTTTAGCCATCATTTTAATGCATTACCTAAAATCATACATAGTGAAAACATATATCATGTGCATGTAGTGTTTTAAAGACAGAGCATATACTTTATAAGAAAAACAAATTAAATGGATTACAAAGCTTTCTTCTTTCCCAGATATTGATCAGTGTTCAGGCATGATAGATTAGGATTTGTCCATTAGTTCATAAATCCTTTTGGAGTTTATTGCTTACACTGAATGCTTTTATATGGCGCAGGGCAGATATACATTTTCATAGCACACACAAGACAGATTTTAATTTTAGACAATAGTAAAATCAGTTAACATAACTCTTGAAGTCATTGAATTACAGAAATACTAGATTGAAATTCTCTCCAACTTAAAGTTTGACTTAAATAGATTAAGTTATCCTTCACACATTTGTTCAGATGTTGAGAATAAAACAAATAAGTGCATTACATTTGTGTATAAGCTCTATGAGAAAGAAAAGTGTTGTCTGTTTCACACTTTATTTTTAGGACCTGGAAGAGTCAGCATGTTGTAACTCATAATAACTCATTTGTTATGGAAAATATTGTTTCTAAAAAGAGACAGTTTACTTATTTCCTTGCATACGATGTCTGTGCACATTTGTGTGCATGTAAGTGTATTTGTTTTATGTTGAATAAGTGGCTTAAATACTCTTTTTCTTCCTTTACAAAGACAATGAAGGAGGTGGTACGATCTCGCACCCCCATGAAAGAAGTAACAACTGTGGAAATCTGGACTCATCCTCATCCACAGGTATGAAAAAGACATGCTTTTAATATTTACTCCCTTTGTCTTTTGCATGCAACTTCAAACTTTCCTTCCTAAGTTACAATATTTGGGTCTATTAAAACAAATTAACAATACAGATAAACAGACAGAATGGCACATCAACTTGCTAGTGTATAACACATAATATATGAAAATTCAAAGAATGATAAAATGTTCCAAGTTTAAACTTTGTTCATGGAGAAGAACGAAATGGGAGAAGTGTATGTAATTTCAGAATTGGAGTAAATTTTATGAAAACTGAATGAATAACAAAAACAGAAACCAATGAGTAAGAACGTTCCTCTGAGCTCTGTGGTGGATAAAACAAGGGGTGGCAAGATAAGGAACAGAACTTCAGTAATATCCAAGTTCGTTTTGTTATGCAGCTTAAAGTTCCTAAAGTAACATTTCTCAGAAGAAGAGTTGATGTATTAAGTGTAAGTTAATAGGGACATTTAAGTCTTCTTTTCTAATTGATAGACCACCCTAGTCAATAAAAGTTTATGGAAAAAAGACTCAGATAATTGCATTTCTTTGAAAAATATCCTCTAGAAAGATGCCTTTCCAGATACTAGCAGAATAGAAACAAGAGAATGTAAGAGAGGCCATGATTCTTAGGCAGCCTTGATCATTCCTTTCATTCAGTGTACTCATCTTAACAACCTTCATTCTAGTGGGATAGTTTTATTGACCATCATCATCTTCAATGATTTTATAATAGTATGAGGAATCAGTGTTTTTCTATATGTGCTCCAT